>NC_041389.1:124904791-124981123 GCF_002162155.2 Triticum dicoccoides
GGGCCCGGGCGGGCTGCGCCTGGGCCTGCAGGGCCGCGGGAGGTGGGAGGAAGGCTGTGGGGCGCGTGGCGCTCTCCCGTTGGCTGGGAGGCGACTGGAGCGGCGGCGCTGGCGAGTGGGACGGTGCCAAGTGGCGGACGGGAGGTGGCCGAGCGCGGAAAACGAGGCACCAGCGGCTGGGAGGTTAGGGGAGGAGGCTAGGGGTAGGTTTAGCCCGAAAATGGACGTGGGGTGTCCATTTATAGGTAGGAGGGGCTAGGTTAGGGGGAATTGGGGGCTTTCAAAGCCCTCCGATCGCGATCCGACGGATCCGATCGAGGAGGAGGGGTTGGCAGGCCTAGGTGGGCTGTGAAGAGAGGTTGGGCTGAGAGGAAAGAAGAGAAGTGCAGCCCGGGAAGGGTTTTCGGAGACCGAATACATCCGACGAAGGTACCGGCAACGGTACCGCTATGTTTAACGGTTGAGCTATCAAATGGACTCCGAATGCGACGAAACTTGGCAGGCAGTCTGTCTACACTGTAATAAGACCGCACGACAAGTTGCAACCCATTCCGACAACATTTTTATGCCACTAATAAAATATATTTCGGAGGTGCCGCGGGCGCGTGCGAGTGTGTCTGGACTCCGAACAGACAACAGAGAGAACCGGGAGAATCCGAACGGATGCAAGTTTTGAAAAACATGCGGATGAAATGCAGATGATGACATGAGATGAGATGCATAACAAGAACAAAATGCAAAACAAACGACAAAAACCCAACCACGAAGGAAATATCATATAGCATCTCCGGAAAAGGCAAGAGTTGGAGTTACTAATATGGAAAGTTGCATCCGGTGTGTTACAACACTCCACCACTACGAGAGGATCTCGTCCCGAGATCTAGGATGGCACCGGAGAGAAACGGAAGAGGAAGAGAAGAGGTAAAACTAAGTTGCTTCTTTGACCAAAGAGTGAAACCAAAGAACCTTGAGAGGTTGAAAAGTTGAAAGAAAGAACACAACGGAATTGAATACAATTGAGAGCACTGCGGTAAAAAATAGAAAAATAAGGAACACCATGTGAACCTTGGAGGTTGCAAAGCTATGAATGACGAGTACAATGGACAAGAAGGAATTTGAACCACTCCGGTTGAAAAGAGATGCAAGACTTGATAAGATGAAAAGAATTTGAAAAGAGGACACGACACTCCGGTTAAATGGATACTCATGAAAAGAACACAATCCTCACAATTCGAGATGATGAGTAAAGAGAGCAACATCACCATGCCTCCAGAAGAAAGAATAGAAGATAGATCATTGGAATAGCAGATGGAGGAGAAAATGCCAACTTCTGCCACAATTGAGCTTGGAAAGCACCCTTCCAAGAAGGTTATAACGGAGTTGTTGGAAAAACCAACAACGAAAAGAATAAGCTTGTAGTGGGCTTATGGAAAACTTCTCAAAATTATCAGGTGACAACCGGCCACTAACTGAAACAATTGCTTGCTTGAGATCAACGAAGGGATGAAAATTGCTTTTGCCGAGAGGATAGGAGAAAACTTGGATCATTAATAAGCACCACAATAACAACATTCCTTAGGGAAGGCTTTAGGTGAAATATAACCCAAGATAATTCCAACAAAGAAGTTGATTGGTCGAAAAGATCTCTTGAACGAAGAGAAAATGATGGATTTAAAATACCTCATTCTTGACAACATATGAATCATGAAACATGAAGGAAATTGTCAAGAGTGACATAACACCACCTCAAAAGATAATATAGAAGGAATTGCACTTTGGAATACAAGATGAAGAATACTTGAGCTCCTCAAAACAAAACATGTGTTGAGCACCATGTTTATTTTAGAGTGTAGCTTGGCGGATCATAGCTTCGAGAGAAATCTTGAAGAACAATTGAAGAATGAAAAGAATCCTTGACGAACCACCATGTAGAGCCTCCATGAAGAACTCCGGTAATGAAAGGATGATAGAAAGAAAGAGAAGTTGAAAACACAAGGTGAAGCCTTGCGATGATTTAGATGGAGCTTTGCGATGATATAACCGAGAAAACTTGGAACTCCAAAAATGAAAAGATAAAACACTAGAACCGAGAATTACTTCATCATGAACAATCTCCGGAAGAAAAGAATTGAATCACCTCGAGGAAATAAAAATAAGATTTATTGTATGCTTATCCTTCATCAAATTAAATTGATGAGAAGCAATGGATTTGGCATACTACTTATTCCCATTGAAAAAGGATTAAAGGGGGTATAGCACAAAACTTGAGAAGGTATTGATGGAACCACTAGTGGAATTTGGAAACAATGAATGAATTGATATGATAACGAAGGAAGTGAAATCT
This sequence comes from Triticum dicoccoides, assembly GCF_002162155.2. NCBI lineage: Eukaryota > Viridiplantae > Streptophyta > Magnoliopsida > Poales > Poaceae > Triticum > Triticum dicoccoides. The sequence continues at coordinate 124,907,136 of NC_041389.1, forward strand.
TGAACGAACCACTGTAAAAATTGGAAAAGGGAGTAGCAAGGGCACAATTCACCGGAAAGAATTGGAAAACGAATGAAGATACTTGAGGGGAATTTAGATAGAAGTGAACGAAGAGATCATGAACTGATTAGAGGATATTTGAACGATGCACCGATAGATTTGGAGAACAAGAGTTGAAGGTTGAGAATGAGTAATATTCAGAAATGATGGCATTCGAATTATCAAGAAAGGAAGCAACTCCTGAAATGCATCGGATGGTTGAAAATAATTCTCACAATCGAAAACAATTATGAGAGGATGACATAAGCTAGAACTATGAATCTTCGAGAGAAGGGACAAGATTTAGAGGAAAAACTCTTCTTCAATCTTCAACTGACGACGAGAAACACCACCAAAATTGCTGAGATACTCCGGGAGAATGAAAAAGAGAAGGGGTTGAACCAAAGATGAAAATGATTTGAAATTGATCTTGAAAAAGAGAAGGGGTTGAACCAAAGAGAAGGGGTCAAACTTCGAAAAGAATTTGGGAATAGCTCCGGGAAAATTAGAAGAGTCAGGTAAGATCCTGGGAAAAGACCTGTGGGTTAGGGCCCACTCGAAGGAAACATCGTTGAACGATTGATTGAAAGGGGGGATTGCACCGGTTGAATTAAATGGCTTGAATGAGATAACAACCTCAAAATAACTTGAACGGATTAAGAATGGAAACACAAATCTTGTGAAATATCTTCAGCACTCCAGGACAAATGAATAGGAAGAAGTGAATGATTAAGAGGTGCATCGGCATGAGAAAGCATTTGAAACGAGGAAATGGATATGACCAACACCGAAAGCTTGAATTGGATCCACCGAAAAACAAAACAAGAATGATGAATGATGAACTTGAAGCTCCGTTAGTATCTTCGTGAGGATCACCCGGATAAGAACATTGCTTGAAAAGAGTGAAGAGACTTCACATGAATAAATGTATACTTGATTAAAATAAATGAATCCTTGAGAAAAAGGGTGGGAGGGCGGGGAAAACAAAGACAACTTGGAATGGATGAAACAAACACCGATGAGAAAACTTAGAGTTGATCTTGCGGCTGGGAAAAATGATGGGATCCACTTGAAGAGAAGCACGCCGGTTTGGAAAAGAATTGACATGACAATCTCGATAAACAAGAAGGATTAGTACTCCCATAGAAATATGAGAACACCGTTTAGAAAAGGTATGGATTCAACATTTGACTTCGAAGCAACTCGAATACCACAAATAAAACAAAACAAAGGATTTGGCTTGCAGAATAAGCCGGAACAAATACATATGATAGAGATTTACCCAATCCCATATCATGCATCTGTCGGAAAGATATTCTAGGAGCTACTTGAATTCCCACCTATAAACTCTCAAAACTTTCTGGTTATGCAATCTGGTGTTGGGGATACAGGGGAAGCAATATATCTCACCCAAACTAACAATCCCTACATCCAGCTGTATCCATCCGTCAACACATAACCAAGAAAACTCCGGAAATCGTGTACCTCAACCTTCGAAAAGCATCCGTTATACGAGTTATGGCAATACTCCCGAACTCCCCAGTACTGGGTGACGTCGAGGTTATCTCACCAACAACTGCATAAAAGAGATTTTCGATGTCGGCAAAACTCAGGTATTCCAGAACTGCAACGATAAAATTGTGACGACAACACCTCGGAGCTCAACTCCCCGGGTCAATGCCACATAATAGACAGGAGGCACCAAGAACAATGTTCTCGTCACAAAACCATCGGAACGATTCCAAGATACCCGCGTGATCCTAAAAAAAATTTAGTGAAATTTGAGGAGAGGAAAGTCAAAACATCTACGTCAGGAGACCTCACTAGAGCGACGAAGGGGGCTGACGAGTAAAAAGAATCCTACTCTCCGATATATATAATCCTAAGACTCAAAATAGTTTTTTTTCTAGACTCAACAACGGCCAACAATCAAGGGGGCTCCTATAGTCGGTCGAGGCTCTGATACCAACTTGCCACGCCCAATATGCGACCCTATCCAAAAGGAACTCGAAGGTCCCACCAAGGATAGACCTGCATATTGAAACACCTTTGCAAGGTGGATATCATTACATCAACATTACATAATAGATGGGGATACATACATAAGGCATACAATGCCACACGAATACAACATCACAATACATAAGAGCATCATCCGACTACGGATGAACACAAACAGAAACTCAAACGACATCCACCCTGCTAGCCCAGGCTGCCGACCTGGAACCTATCCCCTGATCGAAGAAGAAGCAGAAGAAGAACTCCAAACGAGCAAACATCGCTCTCGCGTCAAGATCATCGCAAAACCTGTACATGCAACTGTTGTTGTAGTAATCTGTGAGCCACGAGGACTCAGCAATCCCATTACCATGGGTATCAAGACTAGCAAAGCTTAATGGGAAAGGAAGGGGTAAAGTGGTGAGGCTGCAGCAGCGACTAAGCATATATGGTGGCTAACATACGCAAATAAGAGCGAGAAGAGAGCAAGCGGAACAGTCGTGAAACTAGCAATGATCAAGAAGTGATCCTGAACTCCTACTTACGTCAAACATAACCCAGAAACCGTGTTCACTTCCCGGACTCCGCCGAAAAGAGACCATCACGGCTACACACATGGTTGATGCGTTTTAATTCGGATCTGGTGTCAAGTTATCTACAACCGGACATTAACAAATTCCCATCTTCCTATAACCGCAGTCACAGCTTTCGAAATATTATGCCCTGCAGGGGTGTCCCAACTTAGCCCATGACAAGCTCTCGCGATCAACGAAGGATATACCTTCTCCCAGGAAGACCCGATCAGACACGGAATCCCGGTTTACAAGACATTTCGACAATGGTAAAACAAGACCAGCAAAGCCGTCCGAATGTGCCGACAAATCCTCATAGGATCTGCACATATCTCGTTCTCAGGGCACACCGGATTGTCCAAACTTCCGGTAGGCCAGCCCAGAGTTGCCCCTGGTGGCCACCGGCGGCTGACAGGTTGGACCAACACTCATGACGAGCACTGGCCCGGGGGGGATAAAATAAAGATGACCCTCGAGAGCGCGACTCCCAAGGGAAAAAGGGCTAGGTGGTGGTGAGGCAAATGGTAAAACCAATGTTGGGCCTTGCTGGAGGAGTTTTATTCAAAGCGAACTGTCAAGGGGGTCCCATAAATCACCCGACTGCGTAAGGAACGCAAAATCCGGGAACATAACACCGGTATGACGGAAACTAGGGCGGCAAGAGTGGAACAAAACACCAGGCAAAAGGCCGAGTCTTCCACCCTTTACCAAGGATATAGATGCATTAATAATATAAGAGATATTGTGATATCCCAATCAAAATCCTGTCCACCATGGAGCAATCTTCAACTTCACCTGCAACTAGCAACGTTATAAGAGGGCTGAGCAAAAGCGGTAACATAGCCAAACAACGGTTTGCATAGGAAAGGTGTCACAGGTTAGAGGTTCATGGCAATCTGGGATGGCTTGATAAACAGGTGATAGGTAGCGCAGCATAGCGATAGAACGAAGCAACTAGCATAGCAATGATAGTAGTGAGATCCAGGGTAGCGGTCATCTTGCCTGAAATCCCGCTAGGAAGAAGAACGAGTCCATGAAGAAGACAAACGGACGTAGTCGAACGAATCCTCACAACTCCGGAACAAAACCGAAGCTACCGAGAGAAGCAAACCGGAAAGAAGTAAACAACATGGTAAACACACAAGCATAAACACGGCATGATGCACAATCAAGTATGATGCATGTCCGGTTTAAATAGGCATGGCATGGCAAAGTGCAACAAACAATACTACAAGTTAAGTGGAGCTCAATATGCAACGAGTTGCATATTGACGAAACACCACATCAATTATTTAGTTCACTCCCGGTTAGGTACTCAACAATATTAAATATTGTTAGACATGGCAAGAGGTGAAGCATAAGTAAACTAACTATTTAAGCAAGTTTAAATGAGGCCGGAACAACAAACAACAATTCCGAAAAATCCTCATGTCCATATTTTAGTTTTGGTACTGTTCTGACCTAAACCATATTTTAGAGTTGTTAAACATGCAAAACAATGCTACCATGTTAAACTAGGCATTTTTCCACCCCATTTACATATAAAGTTTAATTAATTTGGAGCTACGGTTATTTAGATATGAAATAAATCATTTTAGCATGTGATTTAAGAAAATTTAAACAAACAACATTTTAAACATATTTAACATGGATGAAAGTGGCAAATTATTAATCTACACAAAATTCTAAGCATTTTACATATTTGAATCATTTTAATCCGATGCACGTTTTGTGAGTAATTAAATGCATGAAGTGCAAGGGGTTTTCTGTAAAACAGGCAAACTCTGGATAAATGGACAAATTCGCTGAACAGGAAAAAAACACATGCGGGCCGAATCTGTAGGTGGGCCCAACAGTGAACAGGGGGTGGGGACTGCTCACCAGGCCTCATGGGCCGGTCGGTGGAGGAGGCCGAAGCAGGCCGGCTTGGCTTGGGGCTGGGCCTTGGAGAGGCGCTGGCCCACGCACTGGCGCTGGCTGGGCCTTGCTGGACCGCGGGAGCTGGGCCTGGCACGGTCGACGCGCTCGGGGGCGGTTCAAGCTCCTCTGCATGAAGCAGAGCGAGCAGAGGCCGGCGACGAGGCATGGAGGGGCCATCTCCGGCGAGGGCAGGTGCGGGGAGGCCGGGAACGGGCGCCCAGGGCCCGGATCCGGCAGATCCCGGGCGGATCCAGCTGGAGGAGGCCGGCAGCGAGGTGCCAAGCTCCGGCACGACGGACCTGCGGAGGGGATAGAGAGGGAGAGAGATCGGGTGAGGGAGAGAGAGAAAAGAGAGGAAGAAGAAGGAGAGGGCGGCGGATCTGGCCTGGGGGTCGGCGACGAAGGAGCCAGCCGGCGGCGACAGAGGACGGCGGCACTGGGCGCTTTCGGCGAGGCCGGATCGAGCGTGGTAGAGCCCTCCTGGCTTGGGACGAGGAGAGCGGATGCTTGGGCGCGGGCGGGCGCCTGCGGGCCGTGGCGGCGGCGGCTCGGGCCCGGGCGGGCTGCGCCTGGGCCTGCAGGGCCGCGGGAGGTGGGAGGAAGGCTGCGGGGCGCGTGGCGCTCTCCCGTTGGCTGGGAGGTGACTGGAGCGTCGGTGCTAGCGAGTGGGACGGTGCCAAGTGGTGGACGGGAGGTGGCCGGGCACGGAAAACGAGGCACCGGCGGCTGGGAGGTTAGGGGAGGAGGCTAGGGGTAGGTTTAGCCCGAAAATGGACGTGGGGGTGTCCATTTATAGGTAGGAGGGGCTAGGTTAGGGGGAATTGGGGGCTTTCGAAGCCCTCCGATCGCGATCCGACGGATCCGATCGAGGAGGAGGGGTTGGCAGGCCTAGGTGGGCTGTGAAGAGAGGTTGGGCTGAGAGGAAAGAAGAGAAGTGCAGCCCGGGAAGGGTTTTCGGAGACCGAAAACATCCGACGAAGGTACCGGCAACGGTACCGCTATGTTTAACGGTTGAGCTATCAAATGGACTCCGAATGCGACGAAACATGGCAGGCGGTCTGTCTACACTATAATAAGACCGCACGACAAGTTGCAACCCATTCCGAGAACATTTTTATGCCACTAATAAAATATATTTCGGAGGTGCCGCGGGCGCGTGCGAGTGTGTCTAGACTCCGAACGGACAACGGAGAGAACCGGGAGAACCCGAACGGATGCAAGTTTTGAAAAACATGTGGATGAAATGCAGATGATGACATGAGACGAGATGCATAACAAGAACAAAATGCAAAACAAACGACAAAAACCCAACCACGAAGGAAATATCATATAGCATCTCCGGAAAAGGCAAGAGTTGGAGTTACGAATATGGAAAGTTGCATCCGGGGCATTACACCATATCGGTGCAACGAGACCAAGACCAGCAGAGCGGCATGACGGAGGTCACCGTGGAGCCCAAGACAGCGTCATCACCAGTGCCTTTGGCAGTCGAAGACCAACTTTAGTCAGGGTAACCTATACTAGTTGTCCTCCTTCAAAATGGCCATTGTTGGCTCCCTTCTCGCTCAATATTTGGGAAGAGGACCAGGGAATCTATAAATAGAGATAGCCACCATAGTAGAAGGGGCATCGAGATCTCACTTAGAACCAACAGAGACGGAGCCATTCCTCTCCAAGCACACCAACACAAGAACACCCCTCGCGAGGCTGTTCTTTCTCTGTATTGTTCATCATCAGCCCCAGAGGCAACACACTAGAGTAGGGTATTACACCACAAGGTGGCCCGAACTAGTATAAACCTTGTGTCCCTCATGTTGTTCATCGTGTAGCTTAGATTCGCGGCGAGGCTTTGGGGCGTGGATCGGTAGGGAGAAGATCTTCTTGCGCACCCTAGAGTTCGAACCTTAAGGGTTTTGCCGGAACCCGATATCCGACACAACGGTGTGTGATGAGTAGATCTATCACGAGTTATGAGTGCGACGAATCTTCATCAATAGTACAAGGAAAGTTCACACTTTGATCATATCCCTTTATTACCCAATTTTTATGCATTAGATTCAACCCTCAAACAATGCACAAGTAGGATTTGATAACATGTGGGTATTTGGGAAGTACTTGATGAGGTAGGAACCTATTGCCTTTTATTCAAACCTTGGGTGTTACTACATTATGCTTATACTGCTATGCTATGCTCGTAGACGTGGATTGGTTTTGAGAGAATTCATGAAATATGTGAGTGTTATTGTTAATTAAGGTGGCTACTTTAATAAACAACTGGGTGGAATGGTTGGGGCACCCTGGAGCACCCAGTGGTTTGCCCGGGCACCTGGAGAACCCAGTGCTTGCCCAAGGGGATCCCGGAGTACCCGTGTGATTCACCCTATGGAATGCCACCCAGGCTCAAAGGGATCATAAGATTATTCATGCTAGAAACTTCCGTGTGCAGCCACAAGTCATTATGGGCTCTAGCATAGTTGAGTATGTTGTGTGACCTCTTTAATTGGTAGGCTAGCAGATGTAGGGGAAGTAGGTGGTACTTGAGGGAGTCCTGGATTAAGGGGTCCTCGGACAACCGGACTATATACATGGGCCGGACTGTTAAACTATGAAGATACAAGATAGAAGAATTATTCCCGTGTCCGGATGGGACTCTCCTTTGCATGGAAGGCAAGCTTGGCGATTCGTATATGTAGATTCCTTTCTCTGTAACTAACTTTGTGTAACCCTAGCCCCCTCCGGTGTCTATATAAACTAGAGGGTTTAGTCCGTAGGACAACAATCATAATCTCATGGGCTAGACTTCTAGGGTTTAGCCATTACGATCTCGTGGTAGATCAACTCTTGTAATACTCATATTCATCAAGATCAATCAAGCAGGAAGTAGGGTATTACCTCCATAGAGAGGGCCCGAACCTGGGTAAACATTGTGTCACCCGCCTCCTGTTACCATTAGCCTTAGACGCACAGTTCGGGACCCCCTACCCGAGATCCGCCGGTTTTGACACTGACATTGGTGCTTTCATTGAGAGTTTCGCTGTGACGTCGAAGATAGGCTTGATGGATCGCCTTGTTATCCAGGACAACATCACCTCTGGGGGAGCCCTGGCCTCAGGCCAAACCCTCCGACTGGGCGATTTCACTATGACCGCCCGTTCGGTCGTCGGGCCGACGATGACTTCTCGGGTCATTGAAAATCGCCTGCACATCAGCTTAGAATACTCTGAAAAATGGATCCGACGGAGTTGTCATCTTTAAATGAACTCCTGGATCGCATCGCCGCCTTGGGAGTCGCTACAGACTACGATCGGATTGGGCTTAAACCCGATCAGAGAGAAATCGAATCTCCACCGATCACCCATTAGATAGCGGTAGTGGAGGAGCAATACGACGACTCATCCTCTACATGGAGGACGACCTATGTTCGGGTTTCCGAGCTCACAGAGCCGGACACCCACCCACGGGAAGAGGGGCCTTGTACTCCGAACCTAGAATCGGACTGTGGGCCTGAAAAATTGGTTGATATTCCGGAACCCGGACAGTTAAGCTCAGAAGTTTTTCACACTCCGGATCCCAGATTAGGTCAGGGTTCAGATTTAAAGACGCCCACCCACCCAAATACAAGCGATCTTATCCACATCAGACAGCAGTCCTAGGAAACGGTCCATCACTTTTGGGCCAGATTCCGCCTTGTCAAGGATAGGATCAACGACTGCCGCGATGAAGACGCAATCTCATTATTCTGCAAAAACTGCACGGACGAGGGAATCATGAATGCAATCAATCACCATCACGTATCACACTTCACTAACTTGGCAACCATAGTACAGAAGTACTGCGTAATAGAAAGCGTCTGGAAAACTCAAGCAGCCTCTTGGGAGCCACCGGTTTCCATTAAACCCCTCATCCGGACAAAAAGGATGCACCCTCATAGGTCGCCTGATCCAATAACAAAAAAATAGAAGCCCATTACGGGGTGCAGAACCATTTTGGAGGGATGGCTTGATAGGCCATGCAAAATACACACAACACCAGATGTCGTACCAACCCATAGCCTTAGAGCATGTTGGATAGTCCGGCAAGTGGCCAAGAGCGGCGAGGATCTCCTCACCAAAAATACTGCAGAGCAACAACCCACGGAAGAAAACAACCCTACAGTATTGACAGTCTTCGAGACTTTCACCTCAAACAATAGGCGCAAAAGGGCACTCCCCAGCCTCGCTGAAGTCTGCCAAGTTGCAGCAATAAAACCCTAGAACGACACGGCCATAACTTTCAATGTCAGTGACGAACCAAAATTCAGAACAGTCCGGGCACCAGCCGCATTGGTCCTCAGTCCAATTGTGGACGGCTTTCGGCTTACCAAAGTGCTCATGGACGGAGGCAGCGGACTAAACCTCGTTTACGAGGAAACTCTCAACAAAATGGAAATAGACAGGAGCCGCATTGAGCAAAGTAGCACGACCTTCCGAGGAATTATTCCTAGTCGGGAGGCACAATATGCGGGAAAAATCACACTCGATGTGGTATTTGGCATGCCAAAGAATTATTGGTCTGAAGAGATAACCTTTCAAGTGGCCCCTTTCAATAGTGGATATTACGCCCTGTTAGGGCGAGATGCATTTGCAAGCTTCCAAGCTATACCCCATTATGGGTGCATGAAGCTCAAGATGCCGAGCCCAATGGAATCATCACTCTTGCCAGTGATCCGGACATAGCACTCCGTGCCGAAAACAAAACCACCACCTTGGCCCTCGAGGCATTGTCTGAAGCCCTCGTGGCCGAAGAATTAACCGCATTGTGCTCCATGGTGGATAGGGACGACGTGATACTCGATAAGCGATCCAAATCCACCTCCTTTAAACCAGCAGATGAAATAGTAAATTTCCAGGTCCACCCAACGGACTCCACAAAGACAACATCCATCGGGGCACAGCTGGATCCCATGGTCGACGCCGCACTGTGGGCGTTCCTACGCGAAAACTGGGACATATTTGCCTGGCACCCTTCTGATATGCCAGGGATCCCACGCAGGCTGGCCGAACACAGCCTAAACATATTGAAGGGATACAAGTCGGTCAAGCAAACATTACGGCGCTTTTCCGAACCCAAACGACAAGCCATGGGAGAGGAGCTAGCCAAGTTACTCGAGGCCGGATTCATCAGAGAGATAAAACACCCGGACTGGCTAGCAAACCTGGTGATGGTACCAAAGAAGGATAAATCATGGCGCCTACGTGTCGATTTTAAAGACCTCAACAAGGCTTGCCCTAAGGATCCCTTTCCCCTCCCCCGCATAGATCAGATTATCGATGCTACTACAGGACACGACCCCACTGTGTTTCCTTGACGCATACTCCGGATACCATCAAATCAAGATGAAGGAGTCCGATCAAGCCGCAACGGCATGTATCACCCATACGGGCCTTTCTGCTTCAACATTATGCCTTTCAGGATCAAAAATGCCGGTGCCACCTATCAATGCATGATTCAAACATGCCTGGAGAAACACATCGGCAAGACAGTTGAAGCATACGTGGATGACGTAGTCATCAAAACTAGACACGTCGAGTCATTAATAGACGATCTGCATCTCACATTCGACAACCTCCGAACATATGACATCAAGCTCAATCTGAAAAGTGTGTTTTTGGCGTTCCCGCTGGAAAACTTCTGGGCTTCATAGTTTCTAACAGAGGAATTGAGGCAAACCCAGCCAAAATCCGAGCTTTGTCATAGTTGTCTACACCAACAGACCTTAAACAAGTCCAAAAACTATTCGGCTGTGTGGTAGCCTTAAGCCGCTTTATCTCCAGACTAGGAGAAAAGGCATTGCCACTCTTTCGCCTTCTCCGATGCACCGATCACTTCAAGTGGACAGACGCAGCAACGGCCGGATTGGAAGAAATAAAGGCTCTTCTAGCGAGCAACCCAATCATGGCCGCGCCAAACATCGGCGAACCCATGTTATTATACATATCGGCCACACACCAAGTCGTGAGTGCGGTGCTCGTCGTCGAACGAGAGGAGGACGGACAGAAATTCCCGCTTTAGAAGCCAGTATACTACATATCCACTGTCCTCACACCGTGCAAATCCCGGTACCCACATTACCAAAAAATAGCATACGCGGTCTTCATAGCATCCCGGAAGCTACGGCACTACTTTCAAGAATACTCCATAATGGTGGCCTTTGAGGTACCACTCAACGACATAATAAATAACCGCGACGCCACGGGCCGGATTGCCAAGTGGGCCATTGAGCTCCTCCCATTCGATATTACATACAAACCGCGGCGGGCCATTAAATCTCAAGTACTGGCCGACTTCGTTGCTGAATGGACAGAGGCCGAACTCCCTAAAGAGTACGGCACATATTCCAACTGGGTCATGCACTTCGACGGCTCCAAAATGCTGGCAGGCCAAGGGGCAGGCTTTGTCCTAACATCCCCTACTAGAGATATTGTTCGGTATGTCCTCAAAATATTATTCACGGACTCCAACAATGCATCTGAATACGAAGCCTTATTGCATGGTCTTCGGATGGCCATCACCATGGGCATACAACTCCTGGAAGTGCGCGGGATTCAAACCTCGCAATATCTCAAATAAATGGAGATTTCGATGCCAAAGATCCGAAGATGGCGGCTTACCGTAACGCCATTCTCAAAATGTCGGCTCGGTTCGAGGGACTTGAGTTTCACCATGTGGCTCAAGAAAGTAATCAAGCGGCGGATGTCCTTGCTCGCACCAGCGCCAAGCATGACCCCATCCCACCTAACATATTTTTGGAAAGGCTTTTCAAGCCATCCGTGGTGTGGCAAGGGGAGAGCAGCAACACCAATCCGGATCCGAATACAACCCCAGATTCCGAACACACCGACATCATGGGGGGATCAGCCACCGAAATTACACCATCGGCCCATCTCATCATGGCAGTCATCGTCCCATGGACCGAACCCTTCTTGGCCTACCTCAATAGGCAAGAGCTTCCTGAGGACCAGAATGAGGCACGTTGCATTTGTGCGGCGATCTAAAGCCTACAAGGTTCACGAGGGAGAACTCTATAAGAAAAGCGATACCGGAGTACTTCAAAGATGTATATCCGAAGAAGAAGGGCAATAGCTCTTGGATGAAATTCATGCCGGTCTCGGTGGCCACCACGCCGTGGCTTGGGCCCTTGTAAGCAAGGCCTTCCGTACAGGTTCCTATTGGCCAACAGCCAGAGCAGACGCGTAGGACCTTGACCAACATTGTGTCGGATGCCAGCTTTTCGCCAACCAAAGCCATATGCCAGCCACCGCTCTACAAACAATCCCCATCACTTGGCCTTTGCGGTCTGGGGCTTGATATGGTCGGACCCCTTAAAGGAGGAAGCCATAAGAAAAAATATTTGTTGGTCATGGTGGATAAATTCACTAAGTGGATAGAGGCCAAGCCAATTAAAACGGCTAAAGTCGGGCCAGTGATAGACTTTATATCCGGTGTTGTGCACCGTTATGGTGTTACACACAGCATCATCACCGACAATGGCTCCAATTTCACAGCCGATGAGGTGAAATCGTAGTGTGCTAATCTGGGCATCAAGCTCAACTACGCCGTTGTCTACCACCCACAAACCAACGGTCAAATCGAACAAGCCAATGGTCTTATTATGAGCGGCATCAAACCCAGATTAGTGCGGTCTATAAAAGAATCAAACACGCACTAGGTGGAGGAGCTCAACTCCGTACTCTGGGGGCTACGGACCACACCCAATTGTTCTACCGGATACACACCTTTTTTCATGGTGTACGGCGCAGAGGATGTGTTACCCTGCGACATTATTCATGACTCACCTCGAGTGCGCATGTATGAAGAGAGAGAGGCCGAGCTTGATCGGCTGGACAACTTAGATGCCCTGGAGGAGGAGCGCGATGTCGCAAAAGCCCTTTCCGCATTCTATCAACAACAGGCCCGTAGATATCAAAGCAGAGAAGTATGGGCCAAGACTTATAATGTTGGCGAACTCGTTCTATGCTTTCCAGAGAAGAAAAAGGACAAAGTCAAGCCCAAGTGGGAGGGTCCCTTCAGCATTGACGAAGTTCTCACTGGAGAAGCATACCGCCTGCGTGACACATCTAACAACCGCCTAGAGCCGAACCCATGGAACGCGGCCAGACTCCGAAGATTCTATGCCTAGAGCCGGACTCTTCGTTCGTCTCCTTTACCCCCTTTTTTGTTTCCAGTATTTATTTTCCTCTCTTTTCACCTTTTTCTTTCTTTTTAAGCCCTAAAGCTTTGGTACGGCTAAACCGTGCATCTTCGACGCACACATTCTAAAATATGTACGTCAAGTACACTTGGGGGCTTCTCGTACCAAAGCTTATTATTATTATTATTTTCATAGCATCAAGCTCACAACATATGTGTCTTTTCCACGTATGTACCTTTTCTTCGCCATTATATGCATCGATATGACTTAAGTTTTCGCCAAGCTGGGTTGCCTGGCTCTTGTGCTTATGCCCTACGTTCTCGTAAGTTCGGCTAGGGCATAAAGGGAGCACCTCTACGATTGTTACTGCCGGGTCATCCGGATGTGTACCTCAGACTGGGTGAAGCCGAAAGCTAGCGTTCTTAAGGAAATATTCGGTCGGCGGACTAAAGATGTTTTTTACTTGTCACATTATGAACCCCCAGATGTTATGTATGTTATGGTTTTCTCAATCACAGTCCGGACGTGCACGTTAAAAGCTTGTCGACCCAGGGAAAGGAACCCTTAACGGAACTATTCTCTCTGGAAGATGTTTCTTATGATCAAAATTTAATATAACATAACTAGCCGGATACTTGTCTGTTCAAGCAACTATGACCCCTACGCTTGGTTTCCACGCATACCCCGGTCTACATTTCCGAGCTGGTATTCGGAAGCACTCCGCACCTTCGGGTCTAGAGGTTGAACCGAAGAAGTCTGCCATGACAATCATTTTACAATTCAGCTAGAGACATAATTTGTCAATTGAAGTACATAGTCACTTGGACTCAAAAACTTCTTCCTCTATGCCATCCAACAGGCTATCTATCCTAAAATCCTGTTGGGAATACTGGCGGCTACTTGTACCTGGTCATATACCAAACTAACAAGAATTTCTTCTACGTTTGACCCTACAGGTCCGACCCGGGCCATGTGATTTGGGTCGAGCTTGGTATACCGACTTTTTACCATCGCCCAGGCCTCTCACACACCTTCCCGGCAAGGCGATATCTTCCATAACCGAAAGGGCCGTCGCGCTCCCTTGAACAGCTATACAAGCCCCTCCATGCTTCCTAGAGGGGAGTCTGATGGCCATAACGCCTTGGCAACACTTTGCATCGCCTGCCGAGCTTGCTCATGCATTTGCGACAGCTCTAGTAGCAGATTGCTCGACGATCCGGACACCTCCTCTTCGGGATGGCCCGTCAATATACCTACAGACATAATTCTGTCAGTTCCTTCCCTTGCCGAACTATGTAAAGGTAAGTTCGAACACATACTAAATATGCCGCCTCGCAGCCTCCTATTCTCCTTCACGGAGTCAGCCAGTTGGGCTCGCACGTCTTTTATTTCCACGCCCAGCTCGGTGTTGGCATCTTGAAGTTTGTTCTTCTCCACCCCGACCTGCGTCAGTATACGTTCGCCCGTGGCCAGTTGTCTTTGAGCTCCTGGATCTCCCGCTCGTGCGACTTCCGGTGCCTCTTTCAGATGATCTGATGACTCTACCATAAGATTTGCACATGTATTAATACTCCTGGTATATGATCATGTTTTCTCGATAGAGGGGAAATTACCAGACGCTGCCTTCTTGGATTTCTCCAGTTCAGCGGTAGCAGCAGTTAGCTGGGCTTGACACTTCTCCAGCTCTCAAGACAATAGGTTGTTCTTCTCTTTGAGCACCTGGGTATACAACGATCCTTAAATTTAGTTGCTTCAACTGCTTCAAGTCTCGAGGGCTACTAGTATATAATTATCAAAATTGTGCAAGTATGAACTTACCCGCATATCTTTCAAATACTGATCTGTGGCTCTGGAAAGCCCATCTCGAGCTGCTCGGATGTATGCATCACCCGAGTTGAAGGCATTGAAAGCCTCTTCTGAAAACCAGGGTCGCGAAGAGCGGTCCGCTGGCACCGATGATTCGTGGCGTTTTCCACTTCGGAGTTTGTGGTGGATACTTTATTCGAATCCTCCACAGAAGGACAATCCAGTGTCACTTCCGTGTTAGCCTCAGTCCTCGAGACAGGGTCCAGAATTCGTCTAGTAGAGGCATGACCGGCAGGATCCCCGGACACAGTCCAGCGAATGTTTTTCCTGATAAGACACAACGGATAGTTTCATACTTTAAGATGACGACCATGGAGCATATTTAAAACCATACCTCTTCAATGAAGGCTCAGCCATATCTCTATTTTCCTTCCTCTTTGAAGGCCTGCCCATAGTAGGCGCCGCCTTCTTGCGCGTCGCCTCAGGTGCAGCGTGGCGCCGATCGCCTCCCCTTTAGAGCATAATATAGTGCGGTGGGTAAAGTGGAAAGGGGAAATTCTCTCAAAGGATAAGTCTCTTGATTACTTACATGCAACGCAGGGAGGAGACCGGGATAGTCAGCAATGATAGCCACTTTGGTGCTGTCACAACTCGCTGGTAAAACACCCCTTCCCCGAGCTCCATGAATATATCCGGATCCTCTTCGAATCCGGGGTCAAGGGCCCAGTTGTGGTCCTTTGGCTGTGGTGCGGGGTTGTGGATCTCCCTGGTGATTTTCTACCATTCCTGTTATAAATGGATGGATTAATATTTATGAAAAAAGATTCAGGGAGTTAATGGAGTAGAGTAGTGGGATGGAAACTCACCCATCTGGGAGGGTTGTACATGGAAAATCCATCCCTGGGCTTAATGAGGATGAACTCCTCCTCCTCCCCTTTGTATAATCCGGACAGTATTTTCGCCAAAGCAGCGGAAGTGTCCGGACCCTTCTGACCATAGCGGGTGGCATCATCTTCTCCATTCAAGTGCCACATAGGGTGCCCTCGGTATTGGAGTGGCTGAACCCCTCGCATTATGGATATCGCCATAACCTCGACTATTGATAATCCAGATTGAGCGACTATCTTTATCTTGCTCATAAGTTGGTGGACTTCCATGTTATCTTCCTCCCTGGGGCTCCGAGGATGTCGGATGCGGCGCTTCTTCAATGGAGCACTTGAAAATTCAGGAAGACCCCTTCGGATTGGGTCAGGAAGGGAGACGTCCTCAACGTAAAACCATTCGGAAGGCCATTCTTCGGATGCCTTCTTCAGCGTGCCGGATAGGTATCCGGTCCTGGCGATGCGCCATATCTCGGCTCCGCCCACTTGGAATATTGATCCCTCTTGATTACGAGGGACGAGGCAAAACAGCTTCTTCCATAACTCGAAATGGGCCTCGCAACCCAGAAATAGCTCGCAAAGAACAACATAACCCGCAATATGCAGGATGGAGGCAGGTGTAAAGTTGTGCAGTTGGAGGCCATAGTGCTCCAGAAGCCCTTGGAGGAATGGATGGATTGGAAATCCGACGCCTCTCAACAAATAGGGAACAAAACATACTCGTTCCTCCCTGGATGGGTTGGGGAACTTCTCCGCTTTCTCCCCACCATCGAAGGAAGCCAATCCGGCTCGAACGGGGACTAGATCTGCGGGGGGAAGAAATCCCTGGGTCTGCAGCTTCACCAGTTGGCCGTGGGATACGAAACACTTTTCCCAATCACCCTGTTTGGGGCTGTGAGAGCGGAAGGAAGAGCTGGGAGCACTAGCCATGTTGGGGTGGTTTCTGCGGGCAAGCTCCAAGGATTCCTCGTTTGGGGGACATGTGTCGATTAGATCTGAAGATTCCGGTCTCCTTAAATAGACAATTTTCTCACATGGTCAGGGTGGTAAATGCAAAAATGCCCCAACCTCTCGCATTCACTCGACACGTGGAAGCTGAAATCATGAAGGTGCAGAAGCCAAGGAGCATGACTTTAAATGGAAAGCCGGATACCGCTCTTTAAGTCAGGTACTTTGAAGTATTCGGAGAAGGAACCAGCCTTGCAATGCCGAAGACAATGTGCCCACGGGACTCATCGTCATTGAAGCCTGGTTCGGGCGCTACTGAGGGACTCCTGGATTAAGGGGTCCTCGGACAGCCGGACTATATATGTGGGCCTGACTGTTGGACTATGAAGATACAAGATAGAAGACTTCTTCCCGTCTCTGGGTGGGACTCTCCTTTGCATGGAAGGCAAGCTTGGTGATTTGGGTATGTAGATTATTTTCTCTGTAACCGACTTTGATGTCTTCGTTTTGTGTATCTCTTTGATGATTTGTCCTTCCTTTCCGAATCCTTGCTTCTCCGGGATGTTCTTCGTTCAAAACGATCATTTCTACTCTTCCTCTCTATTGGTGGTGATTCTTCTCTTCTACTTCTTCTTTTTGGAGAATCTTCTCTTATTTTGTAGGGAGCCGTACACTCATTGGAATAGTGTCCGGGTCTTCTACAATTGTAGCAATTACGCTCATGACTAGAAGATCTTTTGTCATTGTAGAACCTTGACTTGGAACTTCTTTCCTTGCTTCTACTCTTGTAGAACTTGTTGAAGTTCTTCACCATTAGGCTCAATTCTTCATTGAAGGTTTGTTTCTCACTTGATGATGTGGGAGCTTCACATGAGGCTTTGTAAACACCACTTGACTTGTTGTGGAGCTCTTCCTTATCCTTGAGTGACATCTCATAAGCAACAATTCTTCCAATGACTTCCGTTAGCTTGAGATCTTTGTAATTGGGCATCATTTGGATCAATGTGCACACAGTATCATATTTTCCATCCAAGGCTCATAGGATCTTCTTGATGATGAATTTATCGGTCATCTCTTCAATTCCGAAGCCGGCAATCCCATTTGTGATGAGAGCAAGCTTAGAGTACATATCAGCGACGCCTTCACCATCCTTCATTTTGAACTTGTCAAGTTGACTTTGAAGCACATCAAATTTGTATTCCTTGACGGAGTCGGTACCTTCGTGCATATCAATCAAAGTATCCCAAATTTCCTTTGCATTCTCAAGATGGCTGATTTTGTTGAATTCTTCGGGGCACAATCCGTTGAAGAGAATATCACAAGCTTGAGCATTGTATTGCAGCATCTTCAACTCTTCCGCGGTAGCTTCACGCTTCGGTTCTCTCCCATCAAAGAATTCACCTTGCAAGCCAATACACACAATAGCCCAAACGGCGGGGTTATGTCCAAGAATATGCATTTTCATCTTATGCTTCCAACTAGCACAATTCGTACCATCAAAGTAAGGACCTCTACGGTGGTAATTTCCCTCGCTAGACGCCATACTCTCCTAGGTTGTGAAACCAAGGCTATGACCACCAAAAGCTATGAAAATCAAACCAAATGGAGATCAAAGCTCTGATACCACTTGTAGGATCGAAAGTATGTCTAGAGGAGGGTGATTAGACTACTTGACCAAATAAAAATCTAGCCTTTTCCCAATTTTAGTTCTTGGCAGATTTTAGCAACTTAGCACAAGTCAAGCAATCAACCTACATATGCAATTCTAAGAGTATAGCAGCGGAATGTAAAACAATTGCATATGAAGGTAAAGGGAGGAGTTTGAGGAAGCAAACGCAATGTTGACACGGAGATTTTTTATCCGTGGTTCTGATAGGTGGTGCTATCGTACATCCACGTTGATGGAGACTTCAACCCACAAAGGGTAACAGTTGCGCGAGTCCACGGAGGGCTCCACCCACGACGGGTCCACGAAGGACTTGCCTCACTCGGGTAGATCTTCATGAAGTAGGTGATCTCCTTGCCCTTACAAACTACTTGGTTCAACTCCACAATCTTGACGGAGGCTCCCAAGTGACACCTAGCCAATCTAGGAGACACCACTCTCCAAGAGGTAACAAATGGTGTGTTGATGATGAACTCCTTGCTCTTGTGCTTCAAATGATAGTCCCCCCAACACTCAACTCTCTCTCACAGGATTTGGATTTGGTGGAAAGAAGATTTGAGTGGAAAGCAACTTGGGGAAGGCTAGAGATCAAGATTTATGTGGTTGGAATGGAATATCTTGACCTCAACACAAGTGAAGGTGGTTCTCTCTCAGAAAATGTATGTTGGAAGTGTAGGCATGTTCTAATGGCTCTCTCCATGAACGAAGAGTGGGTGGAGGGGTATATATAGCCTCCACACAAAATCTAACCGTTACACACAATTTACCAAACTCGGTGGGACCGAATCGTGAAACTCGGTCAGACCGATTTAGTTCATAATGTGACTATTAGGCATTTCGGTGGGACCGACATGTCAACTCGGTGGGACCGATATCGTTAGGGTTAGGGCATAACGTAATCTCGGTGAGACCGATTACACAAACTCGGTGAGACCGATTTTGGTAATAGACAAACAGAGAGTTGGTCAGGCAAATTCGGTTGGACCGATTTGCTCATCTCGGTTGGACCGAAACGTTACAAAAGGGAAACAGTGAGTTTGCATTGCAATCTCGGTGGGACAGATCGCTCATCTCAGTTCGACCGAAACGTTATGAAGGGAAACAGAGAGATTACAATCCCATCTCGGTGAGACCGAGATCCCTATCGATGAGACCGAAAAGACTATGGTTTCTGCCAGTGGCTATGTCAACTGAACTCGGTGGCACCGGATAGAAAGTTTCGGTGGGGCCGAGTTTGACTTTTGGTTTGGGACATATGTGGATGTGAGAAAGTGGTTGAGGGTTTTGGAGCATATCACTAAGCACTTCGAGCAAGCAAGCCATTAAGAAACACCTCATCCCCTCTTAATAGTATTGGCTTTCCTATGGACTCAATGTGATCTTGGATCACTAAAAGTAAAATGTAGAGTCTTGTGCTTTGAGCTTGAGCCAATCCTTTGTCCTTAGCATTTTGAGGGGTCCACTTTTCTCATCCATGCCATGCCAATCATTGAGCTTTCCTGAAATATTTATCTTGAAATAGCATTAGCTCAATGAGCTATATGTTGTTAGGAATTACCAAACCACCCAGGGATAGTTGCACTTTCAATCTCCCCCTTTTTGGTAATTGATGACAACATATAGATCAAAGCTTCGACAAATGATAATAAGATTGAAAAACATCGTCGCTTTGAGAAGTATGTGATAAGCAAGAGCTCCCCCTAAATTTGTGCATTATTTAAAATTTGCTTTTGAATGCAAATGCACAATCGATTAGGATCATGGGTCACTCTTCCATGTCACATACATCTTGGTGGAGCGCTCAAAATGATAGAAGTTAAAAGCATGCACTCATCACCAAGCAAGTGAATGATCATATAAGGATATAAGAGATAATATCATCCAACAAGCATGAAGGGTAGCATATGATCAAACACATGATCGAACAAGTAAACAAGTATCTCACAAGCACACAATCAAGAAGTTCAACCAAAAACAAGAGAGATAAAAAGCAACACTCTCTCTCCAAGCCTATGATCTATACATTTTCTCCCCCTTTGGCAACAAGTTACAAAAAAGTTTAAAAAATGCATAGTGCTAAACGACTCTCAGGCTTGGTCTTCGGGAGGTGGTGTAGAGATGGCTCCAAGGACGAAAGCTTCTGTTGATGTAGTTGCAGCTGGTGTAGTGGCTGCTGGAGGTGGCACTGGAGTTGTAGCAGCTGGTGCTGATACTGTAGCTCTAATATCTGTGACTGACACTCAGTAGACCTCTGACTCCTGGGCACTCTAGTAAAAGCATCTGTAGTAGACTTTCCCTTCTTCTCCTCCACTTCCTCCTGAAGTTGCTCAACTACTGACTGGATCTCAGTTACCTTGACATCAAGGTAATAGAATTTATGCTCAATGATCCTCTCTAAGCTCTCCTGGTTTTGAGTCAGGGTGGCCAAGCCCTTCTCAATCCTCAAAGTGGAGGCAATCAGATATCCAAGATGATCTTGCTTGCTCTTCAAGAATATCTGAGATGCTTCTTCAGCAGTTGGCATCTTTGCAGCTTTCTTTGCCCTTGCCTTCTCTCTCTTCTCATGTGCTTGCACAGATGATGGATCTTCTTCATTCATAACAATAGTGTTGTCCTCAAAGTCTGGCTTGAGGAGTAAGTGCTCCTTGTCCAACAAATATGTGCTTGTGCCCATCTTGGAGTTGATGAGCATCTGAATCTGTGGAGCATACCCACAAGATTCTTCTTATCTGCAGCTGTCCTCTTGATTGTTTCCATAATCAGACTCATCACCTTGAACTTTTGAGGCACATCAAATATATGCAGCAAGTTGATGGAGTGTCCTCTGATCATTCTATGATCTCCTAACTTTGAAAACGGAGTGTGCCTCAGAATTGTATTGATGGTTGGCATCCCTAACAACAAGTGTTTCACTGAGCCAAACTTGTGAGTCTCTAGATCTGCATTAGGAATCTCCTTGTAGATGCTGGCCATTGAGTTGTGATCCTTCTTCTTCTTGGCATAGACATCCAAGTCATCCTCATGATCTGGGGCATTGATCAATCTAGCCCACTCATCAACTGTAGACTGGTACCTTGTACCCTCTGACATCCATACAATTTTTCCATCTGGATAGAAATGAGCAGTTGAATAGAATTGCATGATCAGCGCATCATTCCATTTGGTAAGCTTCTGGCCAACAAACTTGTCAACCTCACATGCCTTGAAGCTGTCATATACACCTGGGAAGTGCTCTTCATTCTCTCTTATGTAAGTCCAGTCCACCCATATCATGTCACACACTATGGGCCTCTTGTCAAGCAAGATTGTCTCATATAAATCTTGTTGTTTCATTGTGTGGAACCTGTAATCCACAGCAGTTCTTCTCCTGACAGCATAGGGGTCAGCCTTTCTCCACTGTCTCAGTTATGCATCCTTCCTGATCCTCATGTCCTCTGCAACAGGATGTGCATCATTATGCTCAGGGATCTTTGGCTTTAGCTTTCTTAGCACTTGGGCTTCAGCTTACTCTTCTGCAGCTTCAGGCACTGGGGCCTTGTTCTTCTCCTCAGCAGGTATGCTTCTGGTGTTCCTATTGGGTTTAGAATTTTGAGCTGGACCAGTAGCCTTGGGAGCAGCTTTGGGCTTAGATGGAGCAGGCCCTGATCAGATTGCATCTCCCATGAGTTTATGAGCTTTGGGTGCTGGAGCAGCATCCTCTTCCTCTTCATCATCTGATCTCACCATTGTGGACTTTCCAAGAACTTTGGTTGTAGTTGTTCTTGCCCTCTTCTTTTTCTTATCTTCACCAGTTGCTTCTTCTTCAGATTCAATGGTGAACTTCATAGTTTCACCTGAGGCAACCTTCCTGGGTTTGGATGTAGGCACTCTCTTGGCAGGTGTGTCGGGGATATACCCCGCGGTATGACCCGGTCGGAGATATGACCTGGCTGGGATTGGATGTTTCATTGGTGACCCGACAGTCTATAAGCCGGCAGACGCAGTCATGTAGCCTGGCAAACACAGTCATGTAACCCGGCGGACATAGTCATGTAAGCCGGCAGACACAGTCATGTAAGCCGACAGGCACAGTCATGTAAGCCGGATAGTTAAGCCGGCAGATGTTAAGCCAGACAGTAAGCCAGATGGTAAGTCAGATCGTAAGCCAGACGGTAAGCCAGATGGTAAGCCAGATGGTAAGTCAAATCGTAAGCCAGACCGTAAGTCAGATTGTAAGAAGCCCAAGACGTTAAGAAGCCCGTGGAGAGAGGCCCGTGATGAGAAGTCAAAATATTTTAAGTCTTAGTCCGAGATGGACTCTACATGTAACCCGCCCATTCAACTTATATAAGGAGGGGCAGGGCACCCAAAAGGGACAGGCAAGAAGAAACAATCTCTAGGGCTAGACACAAAGAGCGGGCTTACCGCTGACTCCCTCATGATCATAATGAGACCTAGCCACAAATAGCATGTAGGGCTATTACCGGATGATGTTTCCCGGGACAGAAAGCTGTCTAAATCCTTGTCTTGTGTGTTGATCCGTCTCGCGTCTCTCGTCCCCACTACTAGAAAAAGGCTTGCTAGTGGTGCACCTGTTTTGGCTACTAATGGCGCACTACACGTGCGCCACTAGCATCACGCCATTAGAATTTTTTACTAATGGCGCACCACTGGTGCGCCATTAGTATACCAGATACTAATGGCGCACCTGTAGTGCGCCATTAGTATGCCTAGAGGTGCGCCATTACTATCTCACTTAGTAATGGCGCACCACATAGGAGTGCGCCATGAGTAACAATTTTTTTCAAAAAAATTCAAAAAAAATTCAAATTTTTTTCAAATTTTTTTTTGTTTTTTTCTTAATCTCAGGTCACTATGGCTTAATCTCAGGTCAATATGCTTAATCTCATGTCAAATGGCACTCCATGGTCAAACTTTCCGAAAGGTCACCCATCCTCACACTACTCCAGCCCAAGCACGCTTAACTTCAGAGTTCTATCCAACCCTAGCAACAGCTCACTTCACAGGCACTTGTTGATATATCTAGCATATCAATCCTATTAAACCTTGTTGATGTTTAGGACTTTGTTCATGTTCACGAGTGTGATGAAATTTTGAAAAAATATTTCAAACTTCCGTTCATATTACGTATCATATTTTGAAAAAAAATCCTGAAAAAAAATTTGAAACTGTTTTTTTTTCTGTTACTAGTGGCGCACCTAGCAAATGGTGCGCCACTAGAAAGTTTGAAATTTTTTGAATTTCTTTGCCTCCAGATCTTAAAAGCCCCGTAACTATTTTCTGTTAGGTTTTTGAGGATTTTGAAAATGTTTAACGGGGTTCCCCCAATTAAATTCGGATGTAACTTTTCGAGTAGATGATTTTTCATATAAAAAACTTTTTAATCCGAGTTTGTATGCAAAAGTTATGCCCATTTTACAAATTCCAGAGAGATTTTGCAAATAAAGTCGAAATTCATATTTGTAAATTTTCCCAAAAACTAGACCACATATCACATGGGAAAATTATTTTGTTTTATTTTTTTGACATTTCCATCATTTTATTTTAGTTTTTTTCAAAACTGAAAAGGCGGTCCACAGGGGGTGCATTCGGGGGAATTTTGGGTCAAAATTACTAATGGCGCACCGTTGGTGTGGTGCGCCATTACTAGTTAAACTAGTAATGGCGCACCACATCCACGGTGCGCTATTACTAACTTTGAAAAAAATAAAAAAAATATTAGTAATGGCGCACCGTGGGTGTGGTGCGCCATTACTAGTTCCATTACTAGTTTTAACTAGTAATGGCGCACCACACCAATGGTGCGCCATTACTAACTTTGTACTGACTTTGAAAAAAAATTATGTTAGTAGTGGCGTACTGAGTGTGTGGTGCGCCATTGCTAGTTAAACTAGTAATGACGCACTATCCCCTGGTGCGCCATTTTGTAAAAAAAGTTGTTACTACTGGCGCACCGTGTATGTGGTGCACCATTAGTATTTGAAATTTAATGGCGCACCTATATGTGGTGCGCCATTGCTATATACTAATGGCGCACCACACATGTGGTGCGCCATTAGTGTCCATTTCATCTATAGACGTTTTCCTAGTAGTGCCCGCTCAACCCCTCTCAAGCTACCACATAGATGCGTTGGCCTCGCGACTAAGTCCTCACACTAAGGACATATGTCGTGACAATTCCACGACAGTTGGCGCCCATCGTGGGGCCTGCACACAGTGGTGTTGAGTTATTGAAGGGATCTCTTTTAAGGATCGAGAAGCTATGACCCGCCGGATCAACAAGAGCCGGCATGAAAGAACTAACGTCAAGATTGAAGAAGTTTTCGGCGACGGCATGTACAAAATTGCGATTGAGAATTTGGGGTTCCATCTGTGCATCGCTATGCCCTAAGCCGCAGAGACATGTAAGAAATCGGTTTCGCCAGGATGAACCGCCACCTCATATGATCTGTCAAGATTAGCAGTTTCCATCAACCAAAGCAGGCGTGTCAGAGCTGTCCTCATCCGAGTCAATTTAAAAAAAGGGGGAAAGTTATCAGGTCAACCACGACCCGGAAGAGGATAGGGTCGTGCGCACGGACTCCATCGCTGCTCGGGGCAGACTCTTACCTCACGCCTTTGCCTCCGGTCGGCTGTGGCTCCGGGCTGGCTCCGGCGTCGCCGTGCCTCGAGCGGCTGCCTCCGCCGGTGTAGCTGTTCGAGCCGGCGCCTCGCCTGGCCGGTGCCCCCACGCACTAGGCCGCCCGATTCTGAGTCACCACCGAGTTCACCTCCGCCTTGCTGCTGATTGAGCTTCCCTGGCCAAGGGCAGCCGGTGAACCGCCGCCCGGACCCTGCCTCGGGTGCCTCCTTCTGCCTTAAGCTGCAATATCAAGTCGCCTCCGCCGTTGCTGCGTTGAGGCGCCAACCGCCGAGCTGCGTGACTACGCTGGGCCGCTTCGTATGAGCCGCCTCCGCTGCCCACACGCGCCGGCTTACCGCCGGCACCCGCGCCTTGACCCATCGCTATGCGTCACGGCCACCGCGAGTCGCCCTCACCGCGCCTTGACACATCGCTATGTCTAGAGCCGCCCCCGTGGCCTCACCGCTCCCCCCGCCTCTCCATGGCCCTGCTGACAAGGATGCGCGTCGAGCTGCCGCTCCGCGTGAGCTTCTCTGCCAATTTTTTGTCGCTGACCCGCCCTTGCCAGGCACTCTTCGTCATGCCTCACCTTGAGCCACCGCTGAAATGCCTGATGGGTTCCATAGCTCCTCCGTGAGCTCTCAACTTGTACAAACAGTACCTGCATGGATTCCAAGGAATGATTCAATATAAGCCGTCGAAACAGTCCCTCAAGTCACCGTAGGCCTACTGGAATTGCCTCAACCTCGTCGGCTTTATCAGCCATCAGGCCGCTTCACGCGTTGCGGTCCCTTCATTACCACTGGCCCCGAGCCACCGTCGACGGGCTGTCGGCTGCTTTTTCCATTAAGCATCAAACCGTTGATGCTGAGTCGCCCCTTCTGCTACTACACCTTGAGCCATCGTGGTTCTCTTCACCCACCACTCTCCTCCGGCTTACCAACGCACATGACCTAGCCGCCCGCTGGTTCGGCTGTTCCGAGCCACTATCACTCGCCTGGCCTCTGCTCCAGGCCGCGTCCGCACCCTCATCTCACCAAGCTACCTCCGGATCCTCTTTGTTGAGCCGCCTCCGGATCATCTAATCCGCACGTCATCACCAAGTCGTTTCTATCTCCGTCGCGGGCTCAGTCCCTTGCCACCGCAAGCCGTCTTCTACGTGTGCAAAGTGCCTCTTTCAAGTTGCCAACACCCCTGCATGAGCCGGCCGTTGACTCGTTTCTCCTGTGAACGGTCTCTGCTTTGTGTAGTGTCGCCATCATCTTGCTGAACCGTTGCGGTCACGGGCGACCTCATCGGCCACCACTGTCGTCCACTACAATGAAACACCCTCACCGAGCCGCTGCACTTCTGAATCGCCACTGCACCGAGTCACCTCTGCCTCTGTCGACCCCGCGCCAAGCGGCCTGCCATCATCGTCGACCCACGGGTGCAGCCGCTACTGCGAGCCACCAAGACCACCATGGACTCACCGGTGTCCCATCGCTTCGCCTTGGTTTCGCCTTGAGATGCCGTATAGCTGATGTTTCTGCTTGCGATGCCTTCTGCATGCGCCTTTCCGCGTTTGCGTGGTGGAAGCACGCCCCAAGCTCCCCCTACTCCGCTCCGCACGCAGCCGCTTCGGCGCGCTTCTACTCTATTCTGCGCACACATATGTGCGCAGTTGTGACCCGCCTCTGCTCCATCGCAAGCAACCTCCGCTAGACTTTCGCTTCAAGCCGCCGGTTGCCATGGTTCCATTTGACGCCTCCGCATCTGCCAGATTGTTGAGCCGCCACCGCGTCACGGGTCAGCGTGGCCTCTCCTCGCCCCTGGCGGATCCGTCCCGTCGTCGCTGAGCCGCCATGGCCCCCGCGCTGCCCTACACCAATACAGCCACGTCCCGCCTCGCCTCCTCTCTGCACCGTCTTGCTGCACCCGATTGCATCGCTCCTCGGCCACAAAGTCACTGTCTCTTCCGGACTCCATCATCTGCATCAGAGTCGCCCCTGCCTTGAGCCGCCATTGTCGAATCACCGGCCCGAGCCGCCCATCACCAGGGCTCCTCCACTTCGCCTCGTCTCTGTAACCTCGCCTCCGAGCACGGGCTCGCATCACGGGCGCCGTCCCGGCCTTGTGTTGCTTCTGGGTTGCGCCAACCACGCCTCGACCATTCGCCTCGACCGCCAGCTGCTGCATCCACAGACGCGCCGCCACAGCTTGCCTCTGCATCAAGCCGTCGCTGTGGCTTCCATTCGAGCCGCCGCAGCCTCACGCCTGGGCTCACCAGCACTCTAAGCTGTCTCTGTCTCCACTGGGTTTTGCTGTTGCAGGCTGCCTCGGCTCTGAGCCGCTGCCAAGTCCCTTAGCCGCCCCACCTTGCCTGGCCTGCGCCGCCCTGCCGCCGATGCTCCGCCTTGAGAACGTGAGTTCTAGCGGCTGTTGTAGGTTGTTCAGAGTCAGGGATTTTATTTGACAGAGATATGAGAGAGTTTTCACACACCTGGCCCTTCAATGCTATTATTCGATTTTGAGTGAACATGTGAATTACAAAAGCCACTGTTGTAGTCAAATTAGCCTCAACTTGCTTTGGAGTTTTTGATTTGTTGCACAAGCTGTGCAAACTTGTCTCTGCAGAGCTGTTTCTAATTGGCGGGTTACAGCGTTGCTGGTGGGTCTCTGGCGGACTCCTGCAGGTTGTTGTACTGTTTGCAAGAAGATAAGCAGTGTGAGGTAGGCAGCCACCGCAACCCACTGGTCTGGCCGGTTCTAAGGTGGAATATTGATGTTACCTAGAGGGTGTCACTCAGTCAAATTGCTTTGGTACTGATCCAGCGTCAGTACAATTATTACATTCACCCAAGATAGCATATGGGTCTGGACACCAGCGAAGAACCAAGGACCAAGGAGTTTGACTGGATAAAAAACAAGAAGTGAATCGATCTGTATTGAAACTTGGTTTGCTTCATCTGTGTTCATCCGAAAAATACATCAGGTGATATCCATCCAAGTTGGTTTTATTAGCACATATTGTTTTTGTCAAAGAACAGTTTATCTTTGTTTTGGTCTGCAATATTGTTTATGCAGGACAAGTGTTCATTACAAGAGCAATGGTCATGTCATGGATGCATAGCTTGCGCCATCATTATCTTTGCACTAGTGCTTATCCATGTCGTGCTGCTCGATGAATATGTGTGCAAGTCGCCATCCTTGCTACATCAACATGACGTGATTGACTCGCCATTCATATGGCTTACCATGCCTGCCATTAACTGGCCCGTCCGTACCGGCTTACAACGCTGCGACCGGATCACCCGTGATTGATTTCAGCTTCACCATGGTGATCATCAACTCTGCGGTGGATAATCACTAGCCTGGCATAGCAGGTGAAATCCATCCAGTATATTTTATATTACATATTATTTTTCTTTAAAAGAGCAATTATTTTTGCTTGCAAGTTCTCCCGTGCAGGACAAACCGGTCTATATCACGGTCAACTATGGAGAATGTCGAGCCAACTCATTGAGTCATCTTAAGACTCGGGGGCTACATGGACATAGCTCAATAAATATTGCCAGTTTAAAGGCCATCCGGAAAAATTCCGGCTCAAGAAGAATTTATCTCTCGCAAAGTTCGAGTTCTCACAAAAAATTAAAGGGGCCAAAGAGAGTCTGTTGCAAAGCACAGCTCGAACATAGATACCCTGCTTCAAATGATCACTTGGGGGCTTCCTGTTCAAACATAGGTCGTATTCGAACCAAAGAGAACATAGCTGTCGGTACCCTCTTGATCGGCACAATGCTAAACTCACTAGGGGGCTTCTTGATCGTATTCGAATCATATCTTAACCCCTTTTAGGTCCGACTTTGATCGTATTTGAATCAGAGTCGTTAAAAAACTCTCAAGGTCATTTGGGGGCTTCCTGTGCAAACATAGGTCATATTCGAACCAAAGAGAACATAGTTGTCGGCACCCTCTTGATTGGCGCTATGCCAAAGCCACTGGGGGCTACATGATCGTATTCGAATCCTAGGTTAACCCCTTTGGACGGTTTACTGATCATATTCGAACCAGAAGCCTCAATTTTTTCTTTCTATTTGGCTTAGGTTTTTGAAAGCACTCTTTTGGGTTTGTCTTGAGACTTTTTTGTTCAGCTCATATTTGAAGCATATTCGTGGTTTTTGTTAACCCGGACTGGCTTTGGATGATAAGTCTCTAGCATATGACAATATTAAATACTTGGAAATATTGACTTCTGAGTTTTGGGTTATCACCCTTACTGCACAGGTATCCTAAACCGGCAGTACAATTCAATATCACAGGAACCGGTTTTTCAAACCGAATTATATTATTCAAATCTTTAATAGCCAACATGGCTGGATTTTTATTATGGTTGTCAACAGCCAAAATTATGATGGAGGTCTTCAAAGTCGCTTCAGTGTAATGGTTATTATTTTATTAATGGACATGATTTATTTCTACAATGGAGGGAATAGTCCCGAGTTGTTGCAGGCTAACAACCCGGCACTTGGGGGCTACATTATTCAAATTGAGATTACATCAAATATGCAAGTCCCATGTCACTGCCAGCATGGACCATGGCACTTGGGGGCTAGTGCAAAGTCATTTTTTGGCTCGCTTTATTGAAGATCCGACTCATCACATTATAATGAGCCGGCCCTTGGGGATTACCAATTGCTCTTGTCAAAATTCAAGGTACACAAGCCTTAATCCATTATATTGAAAGGTCCACTACTCAGTTGGTAGAGTAGAAAGCTCTTAACCTAATGGACATGGATTCAAGCCCCATGGTGGAGATTACATCATATAATGTTATCATCAATGAATTATATACAAAGTCCCAGCTTAGTATTATCTTACTGAGCCGGCCCTTGGGGGCTACACGTTGCTGCTCAAGTTTACATGATCATATTTACAAAAGTCCCTGCTCATTATTTCATAATGACCCAGCACTTGGGGGCTACAAGTGATATGAATATAATAGAGTTCTACATTTTCAAGCTGGCTGAAAATCAGATGAGTATTTCATGACCAATGTTTTTTTATTATGAAGCTGGTCTATTGACCCGGATTTTCTAGAAGAAGGAAATACCAAGGAATTAAGGATGATCAGGTGCCGGCTTACAAGAGCTTTTAACCTGAAGCATAATCTGTCAAAATTGTTCTTGTGTTTGTTTTGAATCCAAATTAAACTGGGGGCTAATGTCGGGGATATACCCCGTGGTATGACCCGGCCGGAGATATGACCCGGCTGGGATTGGATGTTTCATTGGTGACCCGGCAGTCTATAAGCCGGCAGACACAGTCATGTAACCTGGCAAACACAGTCATGTAACCCGGCGGACACAATCATGTAAGCCAGCAGACACAGTCATGTAAGCCGGCAGGCACAGTCATCTAAGCTGGACAGTTAAGCCGGCAGATGTTAAGACAGACGGTAAGCGAGATGGTAAGTCAGATTGTAAGCCAGACGGTAAGCCAAATGGTAAGTTAGATCGTAAGCCAGACTATAAGTCAGATTGTAAGAAGCCCAAGACGTTAAGAAGCCCATGGAGAGAGGCCCATGATGAGAAGTCAGAATAGTTTAAGTCTTAGTCCGAGATGGACTCTACATGTAACCCGCCCCTTCAACTTATTTAAGGAGGGACAGGGCACCCCAAGAGGGACAGGCAAGAAGAAACAATCTCTACGGCTAGACACAAAGAGCCGGCTTACCGGTGACTCCCTCATGATCATAATGAGACCTAGCCACAAACAGAGCATGTAGGGCTATTACCGGATGATGTTTCCCGGGGCCCGAAGCTGTCTAAATCCTTGTCTTGTGTGTTGATCTGTCTCGTGTCTCTCGTCCTGCTCAACCCCTCTCAAGCAACCACATAGATGTGTTGGCCTCGCGACTAAGTCCTCACACTAAGGACATCTGCCATGACAATTCCACGACAAGGTGCCTTCTTGTTCATACCTGGTTTAGTTGATGCGGCAGTGCCAAATTCTTTCTTTACAACTTTCCTCTTGGAAATGGCCTCATCATCAGTTGCAATATAATCTTCATCCTCTGAATCAGAAGTTTTTTTCCTTGTTCTAGTAGCTGCCTTTGGCAAGTTACTAGGTGTGCTCCTGCTGCCCTCATCATAGCTGCTGGAGGGACTAGTGCCCTCACTCATCTGTCTTGGCTGTTTAGACCTGTTCTGGCTGTCACTCTGGTCAGACATCTTGTAGTCAACTGTCAGCAGACCCTGTGAATATGTTGTAGATGAGGTAGAGTAGATGAGCATCACAAAGTACAGAGATTTTGCAAAACAATTGAGTCAAAAACTTAGTTTTAGTTCTCCACAGAAAGCATTTCGGAGCTACCGATTTGTAAACTCGGTGATACCGAAGCAGCTTTTGGAATCTAAACTAGTGAATTCGGTCAGACCGAGTCACAGTTCGGTGGCACCGAGACTGCTAGGGTTTCACAGAGAATCGAACTCGGTCACACCGATTTGCAATTCTCAGTCAGACTGAAAATCACATGTGCAATGGCCTAAGCCAAATCGGTGAGACCGATTTCAACAACTCGGTCGGTCCAAGATGAGTTCAGTGGAAACCTAACCCTAAATTTTCAAATCAAATCTGATCTACAAGATGTTTTTGTTGGACAGGATGATTTCATACGTGGCAAGAATCATGGCAAAGCAATGTGCTATGAATCGGAGTTAATGAATAGCACAAAGTATCAAGTTCATACCCTAACTCGGCGGTGAACTTGCTACGGGGGCAATGGCGAGGCAGACTTCTGTTGACGATGGCGGAGACCAGTGGCAGGAGGTCGCTGGCGGCGAGAAGACGATCCGGAGACCCGAAGAGGCAGAGCAGGTTACGAGCGGGTGAAGGGTTTCGGAAAATTTTCCAAAATTTGACTCGTCAGTATATATAATCTGACCCTGTCGGTGTGACTGAGTGGAACAACTCGGTGTGACCGAAAGGTTCTAATCGGTTGCACCGAGATTGAAAACCTAGATCAACTTAGTGATCTCGGTATGACCCAAAAGGGTGAATCGGTCAGACCGAAATGCACAAAGAGGTTTTGGAAGTTTAAGTCTATGACAAATCGGGGACTCTGAGTGCTCCTCACACATAGTGGTTCGAATCTGACTTGATCAAACTTTGTGATATAGCATGAATAGAGTTTGAGACGAGGAAAGCATAGATAGCTAGAGGGAGTTCTTAGGCATTCTTATCCATCCATTTGGCAAAAGAGAAAAAGCCAAACAATCAAAGCAACAAATGGATGTCCTTGAAATAGTAAAATATGCATCCAACATGCTCACACAATAAAATAACAAATGAAATATGTGACAAAGCATGCACAAACACTCTAGCATCTATCAAGAAATTGGCGATGACTAGGTCATCTATATATGAGTATATTGACTTAGTAGTCAAATGAGAACATTTCATCATAGGTCATACTCATTATTTAAGCACAAGTGGGGTTACCACTTTTACATAAAGCATTGTTGTGCTCACACCATTAGAGTTGCTTTAGCTCAATTCTTAAGAGTAAAGCTCCCCCTAGATGTGATATCCCCCCTAAGAGGGATGAACTAACATTGGGTTTTGTCGATAATGACTTCATGTAGGTGTTGAAGATGTGGATGCTCAATGTTGATGTAGATCATTCGGAGCAATCCATTGGAGTGAGTTGCACTTTCAATACCTACATTGGTTAGTCCCACAAGGAACAAGCAAAGATATCCATAGACATAGAGTGATGTTTACACAAGGTGTTGTCCATGAAAGCGTTAGGTTACCTTGTTCCTCATCTTACCAACAAGAGGGTTTGTGACTCCTTGGACTAGTGCAAGATATGGAAGTTTTTTGCACTTGTCCTTGCCAAAATGATAAGAGTGAAGTATGTTGGTGGAGTCACCCTCAAGAACTCTCTAGTTCTTCTTCTTAGGAATCCATACCATCTTGATGGGAATCCTTGGAGTTGTAGTCATACTTGATGAAGTAGTACTTGATGTAGTCTTGGGAATCCACTTGACCAAGGCCTTAGGAGCTTCTTCAAATGCATCAATCTCCTCTTGAAGCTTGTCCTTGCCTTTTTGCTTGTGGTCTTGTGGTGGAAGATCATCTTGAGCTTGTGTTCCGAAAGAAGTAGGATCGTACTTCTCTTGTTGAGGAACAAACTTCGTCTTGGGGTATTGATCTTCTTCCTACTCAACTCCATTGGCATTGAACTTTTGTTCAAAACCAACACCTTGATTCTTCCGGTGCCTTCCTTGCTTGCGTACAATCTCCTCGAATTGCTTACTTCCAGCAAGGCTCTTGTAAACACCTTTCTCTATAATTCCCTTCAATAAGCTATTTTCTTGATCAAGCGTAACTTGGCTAAGAGAATCATTAGTGGAATCAAGAGAACTACTAGAAGCAACAAGATTGGATTTATCATGATTTTTGTTACTCCTAGATGAAGAATCTTTCTTGTTCTTGTTGTTAGATTTAACTTATGGCATATAAGTAGACAAGAGTAAATGCTTGGCAATGTAAGAAGAACTTTTCTTGCGAAGATCATCATTGATTGCCTTTAAAAACTCATGCTCTTGGTCAAGGTTGAGCTTTTCAAAGCGTAACTTCTCATGAGTCTTTAAAAGTTCTCGATGATCTTCCAAGATAGTTTCATGAGCTAACTTAAGAGTGGTTAGGTCTTTAGTTAGGCGCTCAATCTTCTCCTTATCATTGTCATTCGTTTTATCTTTATTAGCATGATTAATTGGTGTTTCATCATAATATTCATCACTAGAGTTGTCAACAAGTAAATCATCATCACCTAAGAAGTCATCTTCATCACTATTGAAATCAACATACTCGAGGTGCGATACCTTTGGGCCTTTAGCCATGAAGCATCTTCCAATTCCTTCAGTTGAAATCAACATACTCGAGGTGCGATACCTTTGGGCCTTTAGCCATGAAGCATCTTCCAATTCCTTCATATGTCGTAGGAGTTGGTTGACACAAGTGCTAGATCGGCAACACCTTCATCTTGAGTATATTGGGAGTCGGAGTGATAGCTTCTCTCGGAGTGATTGTCGGAGTCGGAGCCGGATACCCATTCACCAACATGAGCTTGATGTCTTTGTTTTGTGTGGCTCTTTGATGATTTGTCCTTCCTTTCCGAATCCTTGCTTCTCCGGGATGTTCTTCGTTCCTAATGATCATTTCTACTCTTTCTCTCTCTTGGTGGTGATTCTTCTCTTCTACTTCTTCTTTTTGGAGAATCTTCTCTTCTTTTGTAGGGAGTCGTACACTCGTTGGAATACAATTGTAGCAATTACGCTCACGACTAGAAGATCTTTTGTCATTGTGGGACCTTGACTTGGAACTTCTTTCCTTGCTTCTACTCTTGTAGAACTTGTTGAAGTTCTTCACCATCAGGCTCAATTCTTCATTGAAGGTTTGTTTCTCACTTGATTATGTGGGAGATCGTCCATTTTGCATCATGCTTTTATATCAATATTTATTGCATTATGGGCTGTTATTACACATTATATCTCAATACTTATGGCTATTCTCTCTTATTTTACAAGGTTTACCATGAAGAGGGGGAATGTCGACAGCTGGAATTCTGGCTAGAAAAGGAGCAAACATTGGAAACCTATTCTGCACTACTCCAAAAATCCTGAAACTCCACGGAACTTATTTTTCGAATTGATAAGAATTATTAAGCGAAAGAAACACCTGAGGGGGCCCACACCCTAGCCAGGAGGGGGGGTGCGCCCA
The DNA here is from genome assembly GCF_002162155.2 of Triticum dicoccoides. NCBI lineage: Eukaryota > Viridiplantae > Streptophyta > Magnoliopsida > Poales > Poaceae > Triticum > Triticum dicoccoides. The sequence continues at coordinate 124,941,547 of NC_041389.1, forward strand.
CCCCTACTGGGCGCGCCCCCTGTCTCCTGGGCCCCCCGGTGGCCCTCGGTGTCCATCTTCTGCTATATGAAGGCTTTTACCCTAGAAAAAATCATGGGCAAGCTTACGGGACGAAACTCCGCCGCCACGAGGCGGAACCTTGGCGGAACCAATCTAGAGGTCCGACAGAGCTGTTCTGCCGAGGAAACTTCCCTCCGCGAGGGGGAAATCATCACCATCGTCATCCCAGCGATCCTCTCATCGGGAGGGGGTCAATCTCCATCAACATCTTCACCAGCACCATCTCCTCTCAAAACCCTAGTTCATCTCTTTTATCCAATCTTGTATCAAAACCACAAATTGGTACCTGTGGGTTGCTAGTAGTATTGATTACTCCTTGTAGTTGATTCTAATTGGTTTACTTGGTGGAAGATCATATGTTCAGATCCTCAATGCATATTATTACTCCTCTGATTATGAACATGAATATGCTTTGTGAGTAGTTACGTTTGTTCCTGAGGACATGGGTGAAGTCTTGCTATTAGTAGTCATGTGAATTTGGTATTCGTTCGATATTTTGATAAGATGTATGTTGTCTTTCCTCTAGTGGTGTTATGTGAACGTAGACTACATGACACTTCACCATTATTTGGGCCTAGAGAAGGCATTGGGAAGTAATAAGTAGATGATGGGTTGCTAGAGTGACAGAAGCTTAAACCCTAGTTTATGCGTTGCTTCGTTAGGGGCTGATTTGGATCCATATGTCTAATGATGTGGTTAGGTTTACCTTAATACTTCTTTTGTAGTTGCAGATGCTTGCAATGGGGGTTAATCATAAGTGGGATGCTTGTCCAAGTAAGGGCAGTACCCAAACACCGTTCCACCCACATATCAAATTATCAAAGTACTGAACGCGAATCATAAGAGCGTGATGAAAACTAGCTTGACGATAATTCCCATGTGTCCTCGGGAGCTCTTTTCTCATTATAAGAAATTGTCCAGGCTTATCCTTTGCTACAAAAAGGATTGGGCCACCTTGCTGCACTTTATTTACTTTATTTACTTGTTCCTCGTTACAATTTATATTATCACAAAACTATCTGTTACCTACAATTTCAGTGCTTGCAGAGAAAACCTTACTGAAAACCGCTTATCATTTCCTTCTGCTCCTTGTTGGGTTCAACACTCTTACTTATCGAAAGGACTACAATAGATCCCCTACACTTGTGGGTCATCAAGACTATTTTCTCGCGCCGTTGCTGGGGAGCGTAGCGCTTCTGGTGAGTGGAACTTGGTAAGGAAACATTTATATAGTGTGCTGAAATTTTCTGTTACTTGTTACTATGGAAACTAATGCTTTGAGGGACTTGTTCGGGGTATCTTCACCCCGACCAGAAGAGCAAAGAGTTGCTCCTCAACTTAATGAACCTATTGAAAATATTTACTTTGAGATTCCTTCGGGTATGATAGAGAAACTGCTAGCTAATCCATTTGCAGGAGATGGAACATTGCATCCCGATTTACACCTTATCTTTGTGGATGAAGTTTGTGGATTATTTAAGCTTGCAGGTATTCCGGATGATGTTGTCAAAAGGAAGGTATTCCCTTTATCTTTGAAGGGAGATGCATTGACATGGTATAGGCTATGTGATGATACGGGATCTTGGAATTATAAACGATTGAAGTTGGAATTTCACCAGAAGTTCTATCCTATGCATCTTGTTCATCGTGATCATAATTACATATATAATTTCTGGCCTCGCGAAGGAGAAAGCATCGCTCAAGCTTGGGGGAGGCTTAAGTTAATGTTATATTCATGCCCCAATCATGAGCTCTCCAGAGAAATGATTATTCAAAAAATTTATGCTCGACTTTCTCTCAATGATCGCAACATGCTCGATACTTCATGTCTTGGTTCTTATATGCTGAAGATGATTGAATTCAAATGGGACTTATTGGAAAGAATTAAACGCAACTCTAAAGATTGGGGTTCCAACAATGGTAAGGAGTCAAGTATGACACCTAAGTTTGATTGTGTTAAATCTTTTATGGATACCGATACTTTCCGTGGAGCGCTAAATATGGACTTGACTCTGAGATAGTAGCTTCTTTGTGTGAATCTTTTGCTACTCACGTTGATCTCCCTAAGGAGAAGTGGTTTAAATATAATCCTCCCGTTGAAGTAAAAGTAGTTGCACCTATTACAGTTGAAGAAAAGACCGTCACCTATAGTGATCCTATTGTTCCTACTACTTATGTTGAGAAACCTCCTTTTCCTGTTAGGATAAATGATCATGCTAAAACTTTGACTGCTATTCGTAAGATTAATACTAGGACTTATACACCTCCTGAGCAAATCAAAGTTGAACCTAGTATTGCTATGGTTAAAGATCTCTTGGATGATGATTTAGATGGGCATGTTATTTATTTCTATGGTGAGACTGCTAATATTGTTAGACCAGATACTAAGATACATAGACCTGTGGTAGGCATGCCTGTTATTTCTGTTAAAATAGGAGATCATTGTTATCATGGCTTATGTGATATGGGTGCTAGTGCTAGTGAAATACCCTATGACTTATATAAAGAAATTATGCATGATATTGCACCCGTTGAATTGGAAGGTATTGATGTTACTATCAACCTTGCCAATAGAGATACTATTTCACCAATTGGGATTGTTAGAGATGTTGAAGTCTTGTGTGGGAAGGTTAAATATCCTGCTGATTTTCTTGTTCTTAGTTCCCCACAAGATGATTTTTGTCCCATTATTTTTGGTAGACCCTTCTTGGATACAGTTAAGGCTAGGATTGATTGTGAAAAGCATATTGTCACAATTGGCTTAGAGGGTATGTCTCATGAGTTTAATTTCGCTAAGTTTCGTAGACAACCTCGTGATAGAGAATCACCTAGTAAGGATGAGATTATTGGTCTTGCTTCTATTGTCGTGCCTCCTACTGATCCGTTAGAACAATATTTGCTAGACCATGAAAACGATATGTTTATGAAAGAAAGAAGGGAAATAGATGAAGTGTTCCTTAAACAGGAACCTATGCTGAAACACAACCTTCCTGTTGAAATTCTTGGGGATCCCCCTCCACCCAAGGGTGATCCCGTGTTTGAGCTCAAACCATTACCTGATAATGTTAAGTATGCTTATCTTGATGAAAAGAAAATATATCATGTTATTATTAGTGTTAACCTTTCAGAGCAAGAAGAAGAAAGATTATTGAAAACTCTGAAGAAGCACTCTGCTGCTATTGGATATACTCTGGACGATCTCAAGGGCATTAGTCCCACGTTATGCCAACACAAAATTAATTTGGAGTACGGTGCCAAACCAGTTAGAGATCCTCAACGACGACTGAATCCCAAGATGAAAGATGTGGTAAAAAAAGGAGATACTAAAGCTCCTTGAGGCAGGTATAATTTATCTCGTTGCTGATAGTGATTGGGTAAGCCCTGTCCATTGTGTTCCTAAAAAGGGAGGTATTACTGTCGTTCCTAATGATAAAGATGAATTGATCCCGTAAAGAATTATTACATGTTATAGGATGGTAATTGATTTCCATAAATTAAATAAAGCTACTAAGAAAGATCATTACCCTTTACCTTTTATTGATCAAATGCTAGAAAGACTATCCAAACACACACATTTTTGCTTTCTAGATGGTTATTCTGGTTTCTCACAGATACCTATGTCAGCGAAGGATCAATCTAAAACTACTTTTACTTTCCCTTTTGGTACTTTTGCTTATAGACGTATGCCTTTTGGTTTATGTAATGCACCTGCTACCTTTCAAAGATGTATGATGGCTATATTCTCTGACTTATGTGAAAAGATTTGTGAGGTATTCATGGATGATTTCTCCGTTTATGGATCCTCTTTTGATGATTGCTTGAGCAACCTTGATCGAGTTTTGCAGAGATGTGAAGACACTAGTCTCGTCTTGAATTGGGAAAAGTGCCACTTTATAGTTAATGAAGGCATTGTCTTGGGGCATATGATTTCCGAGAGAGGTATTGAAGTTGATAAGGCTAAAGTTGATGCTATTGAAAATATGCCACGTCCCAAGGACATAAAAGGTATAAGAAGTTTCCTTGGTCATGCCGGTTTTTATAAGAGGTTCATTAAGGACTTTTCTAAAATCTCTAGGCCTCGTACTAATTTATTGCAAAAAGATATTACTTTTGTCTTTGATGATGATTGTGTAGAAGCATTTGAAATACTTAAGAAAGCTTTGATCACTCCACCTATTGTTCAGCCACCTGATTGGAATTTACCTTTTGAAATTATGTGTGATGCTAGTGATTATGTTGTAGGTGTTGTTCTAGGGCAAAGAGTTGATAAGAAATGGAATGTTATCGAGTATGCTAGTAAGACTCTTGATACTGCCCAGAGAAATTGTGCTACTACTGAAAAAGAATTCTTAGCAGTTGTGTTTGCATGTGATAAGTTTAGACCTTATATTGTTGATTCCAAAGTTACTATTCACACTGATCATGCTGCTATTAAATATCTTATGGAAAAGGAAGATGCTAAGCCTAGACTCATTAGATGGGTTCTCTTGCTCCAAGAATTTGATTTGCATATTATTGATAGAAAGGGAGCTAAGAACCCCGTTGCAGATAACTTGTCTAGGTTAGAGAATGTTCTTGATGACCCACTACCTATTGATGATAGCTTTCCTCATGAACAATTAGCGGTCGTTAATGCTTCTCTTACTGCTCCTTGGTATGCTGATTATTCTAATTACATTGTTGCTAAATTTATACCACCTAGTTTCACATACCAGCAAAAGAAAAAGTTCTTTTATGATTTAAGACATTACTTCTGGGATGACCCACACCTTTATAAAGAAGGAGTAGATGGTGTTATTAGACGTTGTGTACCTAAGCATGAACAGGAACAGATCCTACGCAAGTGTCACTCTGAATCCTATCGAGGACACCACGCTGGAGATAGAACTGCACATAAGGTATTGCAATCTGGTTTTTATTGGCCTACTCTCTTCAAAGATGCTCGTAAGTTTGTCTGATCTTGTGATGAATGTCAAAGAGTTGGTAATATTAGTAGACGTCAAGAAATGCCTATGAATTATTCTCTTGTTATTGAACCATTTGATGTTTGGGGCTTTGATTATATGGGACCTTTTCCTGCCTCTAATGGTTACACACATATTTTAGTTGCTGTTGATTATGTTACTAAGTGGGTAGGAGCTATTCCAACTAGTAGTGCTGATCATAACACTTCTATTAAAATGCTTAAAGAAGTTATTTTTCCGAGGTTTGGAGTCCCTAGATATCTTATGACTGATGGTGGTTCACATTTTATTCATGGTGCTTTTCGTAAGATGCTTGCTAAGTATGATGTTAATCATAGAATCGCATCTCCTTATCATCCGCAGTCTAGTGGTCAAGTAGAGTTGAGAAATAGAGAGCTCAAATTAATTTTGCAAAATACTGTCAATAGATCTAGAAAGAATCGGTCCAAAAAACTTGATGATGCATTATGGGCCTATAGAACTGCATATAAAAATCCTATGGGTATGTCTCCATATAAGATGGTTTATGGAAAAGCTTGTCATTTACCTCTAGAACTTGAACATAAAGCATATTGGGCTATTAAAGAGCTCAACTATGACTTCAAACTTGCCAATGAGAAGAGGTTGTTTGATATTAGCTCACTTGATGAATGGAGAACCCAAGCCTATGAGAATGCCAAGCTATTCAAAGAAAAATTCAAACGCTGGCATGACAAAAGGATACAAAAGCGTGAGTTTAACGTAGGTGATTATGTGTTACATTTAAGATTTTTTGCAGTAAAACTTCTCTCTAAATGGGAAGGTCCTTACGTTATCGAGGAGGTCTATCGTTCTGGTGCCATAAAAATCAACAACTTCGAAGGCACAAGTCCGAGGGTGGTGAATGGTCAAAGAATTAAACATTATATTTCAGGTAATCCTATCAATGTTGAAACTAATATTATTGAGACCGTAACCCCGGAGGAATACATAAGGGACACTTTCCAGAATGTTCCAGACTCCGAAAAGGAATAGGTATGTGGTACGGTAAGTAAACCGACTCCAAAACAATCCTAATGGCAATTTTTATCAGTTTTGGAATATTTAAGAATTTTCGGAAGAAAGAAGTAGTCTAGGAAGGACACGAGGGTGGAGGGCGCGCCCACCCATCCTGGGCGCGCCCCCCTGTCTCGTGGCTACCTCGTGTGAGACTCCGTTTTCTTGCACGTTACGTATTTTGGTCGGTAAAAATTCATTATATAAACCCCCGAAGGTTTTGACCACCGTATCACACAAATATCCTCTGTTTTCGTTTCGAGCTATTTTTCTGATAGATCTAGATCACCATCATCATCACCACCTCCATCACCTCCGAGGACATAATTACATGGGTATGGGCACTCCCCTTGGCAACTGCCAAGCTTGGGGGAGGTGCCCCGGTATCGTATCACCATCACACTCCTATCTTTACCGTTTTATTTAGTTCGGTCCTTTTAGTAGTCTCTTGATCTAGTAGATTGAAGTTTTAGTATCAAGTAGTTTTGAGTTTTGCTTTGTGATCTCTTTATGTAATCGATTCCGTGAGCTATCTATAATAAAGATTAGTGTTGAGTCAAGGGCTTTGCTATGTTGCTATGATCTTGAGAAAGTAGAAAGAATAAAAGAGTTCATATTGATCTTATGGATAGTATTGACTTCACACATAGGAAGTATGAGGCATAAAGTTGTTGAGAGTTGATAAACGTAGCTTTGGTCATCGTTGCAATTAATAGGAAGTAATAAGGAAAGAGAGGTTCACATACAAATATATTATCTTGGACATCTTTTATGATTGTGAAGCACTCATTAAGTATGACATGCTAAAAGAGTTGATGTTGGACAAGGAAGACAACGTAATGGTTTATGTTTTCTCACATCTCAGTTACAGTATATTGTCATTGACCTTCCAAACATGTTGAGCTTGCCTTTCCCCCTCATGGTAGCCAAATTCCTTGCACCAAGTAGAGATACTACTTGTGCTTCCAAATATCCTTAAACCCAGTTTTGCCATGAGAGTCCACCATGCCTACCTATGGATTGAGTAAGATCCTTCAAGTAAGTTGTCATGTTGCAGGCAATAAAAATTGCTATCTAAATATGTATGACTTATTAGTGCAGAGAAAATAAGGTTTATATGATCTTGTCGTGGAAGCAATAAAAGCGATGGACTACATAATAAAGGTCCACAAACAAGTGGCAATATAAAGTGACATTCTTCTGCATTAAGATTTTATGCATCGAACCCTAAAAGCACATGACAACCTCTGCTTCCCTCTGTGAAGGGCCTATCTTTTACTTTATGTTTTTACTTTATGCTTGAGTCAAGGTGATCTTCACTTTTCCCTTTTTCATTTTATCCTTTGGCAAGCTCCTCGTGTTTGAAAGATCATGATATATATATCCAATTGGGTGTAAGTTAGCATGGACTATTATTGTTGACATCACCTAAAGGTGAATACATTGGGAGGCAACATGATAAGCCCCTATCTTTCTCAGTGTCCGGCTGAAACTCCATAACCACAAGTATTGCGTGAGTGTTAGCAATTGTAGAAGACTACATGATAGTTGAGTATGTGGACTTGCTGAAAAGCTCTATTCTTGACTCTTTCTGATGTTATGATAAATTGCACTTGCTACAATGACTGAAATTATAGTTTGTTAGCTTCCAATGAAGTTTTTGAACCATACTTGACATTGTGAATTGATTGTTCCTTGAGCATAAGAAGTCATATGACGAAATCTATTTATGTTGCTGCTATAAGAATGATCATGATGCCCTCATGTCCATATTTTATTTTTATCGACACCTCTATCTCTAAACATGTGGACCTATTTTTCGATATCGGCTTCCGCTTTAGGACAAGCGAGGTCTAAGCTTGGGGGATTGATACGTCCATTTTGCATCATGCTTTTATATCAATATTTATTGCATTATGGGCTGTTATTACACATTATATCTCAATACTTACGGCTATTCTCTCTTATTTTACAAGGTTTACCATGAAGAGGGGGAATGCCGACAGCTGGAATTTTGGCTGGAAAAGGAGCAAACATTAGAAACCTATTCTGCACAGCTCCAAAAATCCTGAAACTCCACGGAACTTATTTTTGGAATTAATAAGAATTATTGAGTGAAAGAAACACCTGAGGGGGCCCACACCCTGGCCAGGAGGGTGGGGGCGCGCCCACCCCTACTGGGCGCACCCCCCTGTCTCCTGGGCCCCCTGGTGGCCCTCCGGTGTCCATCTTCTGCTATATGAAGGATTTTACCCTCGAAAAAATCGTGGGCAAGCTTATGGGACGAAACTACGCATCCACGAGGCGGAACCTTGGCGGAACCAATCTAGAGCTCCGGCAGAGCTGTTCTGCCGGGGAAACTTCCCTCCGGAAGGGGGAAATCATCACCATCGTCATCACCAATGATCCTCTAATCGGGAGGGGGTGAATCTCCATCAACTTCTTCACCAGCACCATCTCCTCTCAAAACCCTAGTTCATCTCTTGTATCCAATTTTGTATCAAAACCACAAATTGGTACCTGTGGGTTGCTAGTAGTGTTGATTACTACTTGTAGTTGATGCTAATTGGTTTACTTGGTGGAAGATCATATGTTCAGATCCTTAATGCATATTATTACTCCTATGATTATGAACATGAATATGATTTGTGAGTAATTACGTTTGTTCCTGAGGACATGGGTGAAGTCTTGCTATTAGTAGTCATGTGAATTTGGTATTCATTTGATATTTTGATAAGATGTATGTTGTCTTTCCCCTAGTGGTGTTATGTGAACGTAGACTACATGACACTTCACCATTATTTGGGCCTAGAGGAAGGCATTGGGAAGTAATAAGTAGATGATGGGTTTCTAGAGTGAAAGAATCTTAAACCCTAGTTTATGCGTTGCTTCGTTAGGGGCTGATTTGGATCCATATGTCTAATGTTGTGGTTAGGTTTACCTTAATACTTCTTTTGTAGTTGCGGATGCTTGCAATATGGGTTAATCATAAGTGGGATGCTTGTCCAAGTAAGGGTAGTACCCAAGCACTGGTCCACCCACATATCAAATTATCAAAGTAACGAACGTGAATCATATGAGCGTGATGAAAACTAGCTTGACGATAATTTCCATGTGTCCTCGGGAGCTCTTTTCTCATTTTAAGAAATTGTCCAGGATTATCCTTTGCTACAAAAAGGATTGGGCCACCTTGCTGCACTTTATTTACTTGTTACTCGTTACAATTTATCTTATCACAAAACTATCTGTTACCTACAATATCAGTGCTTGTAGAGGAAACCTTACTGAAAACCGCTTATCATTCCCTTCTGATCCTCGTTGGGTTCGACACTCTTACTTATCGAAAGGACTACGATAGATCCCCTACACTTGTGGGTCATCAGAGCTTCACATGAGGCTTTGTAAGCACCACTTGACTTGTTGTGGAGCTCTTCCTTATCCTTGAGTGACATCTCATGAGCAACAATTCTTATAATGACTTTGGTTGGCGTGAGATCTTTGTAATTGGGCATCATTTGGATCAATGTGCACACAGTATCATATTTTCCATCCAAGGCTCTTAGGATCTTCTTGATGATGAATTTATCGGTCATCTCTTCACTTCCTAAGCCGGCAATCTCATTTATGATGAGAGCAAGCCTAGAGTACATTTCAGCGACGCCTTCACCACCCTTCATTTTGAACTTGTCAAGTTGACTTTGAAGCATATCCAATTTGGATTCCTACGGAGTCAGTACCTTCGTGCATATCAATCAAAGTATCCCAAATTTCCTTTGCATTCTCAAGACGGCTGATTTTGTTGAATTCTTCGGGGCACAATCCGTTGAAGAGAATATCACAAGCTTGAGCATTGTATTGCAGCATCTTCAACTCTTCCACGGTAGCTTCACGGTTCGGTTCTCCCCCATCAAAGAATTCACCTTGAAAGCCAATACACACAATAGCCCAAACGGCAGGGTTATCTCCAAGAATATGCATTTTCATCTTATTCTTCCAACTAGCAAAATTTGTACCATCAAATTAAGGACCTCTACGGTGGTAATTTCCCTCGCTAGACGCCATACTCTCCTAGGTTGTGAAACCAAGGCTATGACCACCAAAAGCTATGGAAATCAAAGCAAATGGAGACCAAAGCTCTGATACCACTTGTAGGATTGAAATTATGTCTAGAGGGGGGTGATTAGACTACTTGACCAAATAAAATCTAGCCTTTTCCCAATTTTAGTTCTTGGCAGATTTTAGCAACTTATCATGAAATTATGTCTAGAGGGGGGGTGATTAGACTACACACAATTTACCAAACTCGGTGGGACTCAATCGTGAAACTCGGTCAGACCGATTTAGTTCATAATGTGACCTTTAGGCATTTCGGTGGGACCGACATGTCAACTCGGTGGGACCAATATCGTTAGGGTTAGGGCATAACTTAATCTCGGTGAGACCGATTACACAAACGGTGAGACCAATTTTGGTAATAGATAAACAGAGAGTTGGTCAGGCAAACTCGGTGGGACCGATTCACTCATCTCGGTTGGACCGAAATGTTACGAAAGGGAAATAGAGAGTTTGCATTGCAATCTCGGTGGGACCGATCTCTCATCTCGGTTCAACCAAAACGTTATGAAGGGAAACAGAGAGATTACAATCCCATCTCGGTGAGATCTAGATCCCTATCGGTGAGACCGAAAAGACTAGGGTTTCTGGCAGTGGCTATGTCAACTGAACTCGGTGGCGCCGGATAGAAAATTTCGGTGGAGCCGAGTTTGACTTTTGGTTTGGGACATATGTGGATGTGAGAAAGTAGTTGAGGGTTTTTTGAGCATATCACTAAGCATTTTGAGCAAGAAACTCATTAAGCAACACCTCACCCCCTCTTGATAGTATTGGCTTTTCCTATGGACTCAATGTGATCTTGGATCACTAAAATGAAAAATGTAGAGTCTTGTGCTTTGAGCTTGAGCCAATCCTTTTGTCCTTAGCATTTTGAGGGGTCCACGTTTCTCATCCATGCCATGCCAAACATTGAGCTTCCTTGAAATATTTATCTTAAAATAGCATTAGCTCAATAAGCTATATGTTGTTAGGAATTACCAAAACCACCCAGTGATAGTTGCACTTTCAGCTGTAACGTCTCATGTTGCAAGAATCTTACGACGAGTAAGTGATATATTAGGGTTATGATGTCTCCACTCAACTTTGCCGTTGGTGTTGATGGGAACCTACAAATTTGTTGTTACTTCCGCTATTTGGATTGAGGTAATAGTATTTACGTTACTTTGTACATGTGATTTACCTCTGTTATAAATCCTCGAGTACTGTGTGTGTCAGCATACCAATCCAGGGATGACACTTAAGCACAGAGACTTGATCCATTTGGGTCGGGTCGCTACAAACGCTCGCAAGGCATTGTGACCAGGTGGTAGTGGTAGACGAGGACGTCATGCCGCACGCACAAGTGTGCGACGGCAACCTTCTGATCATGCCCGGCACGACCCATGGTGTACTCGAGGTCGAAGCCGACTACTTGGTACTTGTCCTCGGCAAGAAACTGCTTCTTAGTTTGGATGGAGCTCTCCACCGAGACCGGATCGTTCGTGTACACCATCGAGAGAGCCTTCCCCCTCACATGGGTATCCATGACATGTTGCATGGTGAACTGCCCGCCATTGTCGGCGGCGGTCACTGGGAGCGCCATTGGAGCCATGGGGAGCGCCATTGGAACCGCTGGATGTCCTCTCTGTATGTGTCCTCGTGGGTGTGCTTATTGTGTCGTGTGAGACGAGACATGAAGGTAAATGGCCGCAGGAATAAAAGGGGGCCGGGCGGCATGGATTCTCGGCGCGTTCGCATGGCAGTTTTTGCAGCGGGCAATTGCATCATCGCGCTGCGCCCGGCGCAACCGCATGCACATGAACGTGCATGATCGTGCGCCGGCCCCAAACACTGGCAGTGCACATGGAGGGATGAGGGCAGAGCACTTGGAGGAACACGAGAGCATAGCGCACGCGGCGGGACGCGAGCAGAGCACGCCACGGCCGCCTGAACCCCAAGCAACCACACACATAGAGCAGTTGAAGACGCAAGAAATGGTCGCCTACAAGTCGGCCTACAGTTGCGTCGCTGCGTAGAGAGCGGCCGTGTGCTACCACCTCTGTCTAGTCTATAGTCCCCTTTATATTATGTGCCATACTTTGCCCCCAAATTTAACCAACAAAATGTTAATGCATGTTATAAAAATTATAATTGGAAACTGTATTCAAATACGAATCCAACTATATAATCCTTGGCGACATGCATTCGTATTTTATTAGTTAAATCATACTTATAAACCAGAACGGGGGTATAGTAGGTAATTAAATCGCAAACGCTTCTTTTATTAACCGTATGTGTACGTGGCCTTTCGTCCTCCTCTCGCACGTCTTGTCACCCTGCTGCCGCAGACGGCTTACAGCGCAAGCTTGCGCAGTGCGCGGGAGCGTTCTTTTGGCCAAACGGTGGCGCCAATGAATCGTCGGTGAGCCCGTTCCAGCGCAACCTCGCGGGTTCCCGCGCAAGCTTCCCGCCTGATTCGGTGAAATCCCCCAAAATTCCAATGCTTACCAGCCTGCTATAAAAACCCTCGCGACCAACGAGTCATGTGTCGCATTTTCCCCTCCCTCCCTGTAGCTTATCTCATCTGCTTCTCCCACAATCGCCGATGGCACCGGTCCTTCATCATCGCTCAGCCACTCCACCATCATCAGATGATAGCTCCAACTGGGAGGCTACACTGCGGCAGCAGCACAGTCCCTGGCGTAGTGTAGTGCGTGTGGCGTCCATGTTGGGTATGCACGGAACACCCACCACACGCTCCACCGCCGCTGCCCGTCAGCAGCTGTCGCCGGCCGTCGTTGCCACCACACCACCGTCGAAAGCTAGGGCCATCGCCCGCTCTACCACCGTGGCCCGAAGGCGGGAGGTGGCCGTCGTGGCCGCCACCCCACTGTCGGCCACCATGGCTATCACCCGCTCCACCATCGCGGCCTGAAGGCGGGAGGTGGTGGTCGTGGCCGCCACCCCGTCGTCGGCCGCCGTGGCCGCAAGCCCACCACCGACCATCAGGGTCATCACTCGCTCCGCCACCGCCGCCCGAAGGCAGGAGGCGGAGGTGGATGCCCACACGTGCGTCAGCGACCTTGCCCGCTATGACGAGTTCCTGTGGGAGGAGGAGGAGCGCCTCGTCGAGCACGCAAAGAGCCTTACCACCATCGTGGCCGCGGCACATGCCACCTCAGAGGTGAGGAATTAGGAGATCTACGAGGAGAACCACCGCTTCGAGAGGTGTCGTCTGGAGCGGCAGAGGGCGTTCGAGGTGAGCGTCGCTGAAGCTGCAACAGCGGCAGGCATCGTATTGCGGTTGCCCAGCTCGTCGGTAGGCTCCTCCTCCTCCGCCTCTTACTGAGCGTGCTCGGTAGAGGAGAGGCAGCCATAAGTAGTACAAAGCCCCTCCGCAGTAGTAGTAGTAGTAGTAGTAGTAGTAGTAGTAGTAGTAGTAGTAGTAGTAGTAGTAGTAGTAGTATTTAGGGGCTATTTTGTTTAGTTCATCTGACTATAGATGTGGTGGAACTATACAACGTACTTAAAATTAGCTAGTATATATAGTTGAACTAGCTATTTCAGTACGTGGTTGGCAACAATTGGGGAAAAGTTTGGTCGGTTCAGCTGTCAAATTGAACTGTTTTTATAAATTAAGAACGACTGCTTAATCTATGAATGAAATCTAGCTTAATTACTGAATTTTAGTTGCAAAAATTAGATACTGCTAGTGATTTTTAGCTTCATATTTTGACAAATCGCGGTGTTACAAGGTTGACAAATGGCAATGTTACTATATCAACAAATGTCAATCTTTCTAGTTTGACAAATGGTAACATACCCAATATGACAGATGCAAATCGCACCACATTATTTGTAAGTGGTTGCACACGGGTCATCCAAAAGAACCGTTTGCGTTGAAGAGATGCACAAATCTTCCTCTCACTTTTCATCATGTCGGCCCGGGGTCGACGGGCAGGGGCGGGAGAACGGCAGTTGGCGGCGCTGAGAGGTAGTGTTCGACGGTAGCGTCCCATGCCGCTGAGGGGGGGCGCGTGCACAGAGAGGAAGGTGGGCGGCCATGGAAGTCAAAGGGCTCGCTTCCTAGTGAGAATGCGCAGCATACAACTCGCACGCTTCCCGGTGAGCCTGCGCATTCGAGGACAGCTTGCACACCTCTCGGTCAGCCTGCGCATCAGACTGCGCTCAACCGCCTCTCGGTCAGTCAAGGTCAAGCAGTTGTCTGCACGGCACCTCCTATAGCCATTAAAAACAAGACACGTGTCATCACGTGAATGGTTAACAGAATGAACACGGTTTGAATTATACAAACGTTTGAGATATTAAAGTGGCAGCTATTTTTTGAAAATGCCTTTGTTGGCTGTCATTATTCAAGTGTGCCTTCTCTCAAAATGGACACGAAAACTACCATAGCATGTCGGGTGCCATTCCATGATAGCAAGCCAAGTTTCATGAATTTCAGACGAGTTTTGGATTTACTAGAATTTAAAAATAAAGTATCTCAATGTTTTGCCGGCAATCAACAGTGTCGTGGTGTTTGAAATTCATTCCCATTTCTTGCATGGGACCTAAGCATGCACGCAAGGACACAGATTTGATTTTCCAACCAATTTATATGCACTGGAGCATGTGCATGTAGTTCAAATTTGAATTATGCACATAAATTCATTGAAAACTTAGTTAATGCATAAAAATGTCCAAACGAACCCCAAAAAATCACAAAAATTGACACAGCACTCCTGTTGTTCTATGTTGACACGAGAAAAATTTGAAAGCAATAAGAGGCAATGGATATCGTTTCGTCCCCAAAGGTGGGACATTCCCTACCGAAACCATCATGCTTGTTCTGAGAAGCTCTGGTTTGTGAGAAGCATATGCCCAAACCTGCCCCAAATGGGACAAAAAGTTTACCACGGCATGTTGATGCCGCTCCATGATAGCATGCCAAGTTTCATGAATTTTAGACAAGTTTTGGATTTACTAGAATTTAAAAACCAGGCATCTCAATGTTTTGCCGGCAATCAACGGTGCCCTGGTGTTTGAAATTCATTTCCATTTCTTGCATGGGACCTAAGCATGCACCCAAGGACACAGATTTGATTTTTCAACCAATTTATATGCAATGGAGCATGTGCATGTAGTTCAAATTTGAATTATGCACATAAATGCATTGAAAACTCAGTTAATGCATAAAAATGTCCAAACGAACCCCAAAAAATCACAAAAATTGACACAACACTCATGTTGTTCTATGTTGACACGAGAAAAAATTTGAAAGCAATAAGAGGCAATGGATATCGTTTCGTCCCCAAAGGTGGGACGTACCCTACCAAAACCATCATGCTTGTTGTGAGAAGCTCTGGTTTGTGAGAAGCATATACCCAAACCTGCCCCAAATGGGACAAAAAAATTACCACGGCACGTTGATGCCGCTCCATGATAGCATGCCAAGTTTCATGAATTTCATACAAGTTTTGGATTTACTAGAATTTAAAAACCAGGCTTCTCAATGTTTTGTCGGCAATCAACGGTGCCCTGGTGTTCGAAATTCAGTCCCATTTCTTGCATGGGACCTAAGCATGCACCCAAGGACACAGATTTGATTTTTCAACCAATTTATATGCACTGGAGCATGTGCATGTAGTTCAAATTTGAATTATGCACATAAATGCATTGAAAACTCAGTTAATGCATAAAAATGTCGAAACGAACCCCGAAAAATCACAAAAAATGACACAACACTCATGTTGTTCTATGTGGACACGAGAAAAATTTTGAAAGCAATAAGAGGCAATGGATATCGTTTCATCCCCATAGGTGGGACGTTCCCTACCAAAACCATCATGCTTGTTGTGAGAAGCTCTGGTTTCTGAGAAGCATATCCAAACCTGCCCCAAATGGGACAAAAAAATTTACCATGGCATGTTGATGCTGCTCCATGGTAGCATGCCAAGTTTCATGAATTTCAGATGAGTTTTGGATTTACTAGAATTTAAAAACCAGGCATCTCAATGTTTTGCCGGCAATCAACGGTGCCCTGGTGTTTGAATTTCATTCCCATTTCTTGCATGGGACCTAGCATGCACCCAAGGACACAGATTTGATTTTTCAACCAATTTATATGCACTGGAGCATGTGCATGTAGTTCAAATTTGAATTATGCACATAAATGCATTGAAAAATAAGTTAATGCATAAAAATGTCCAAACGAACCCCGAAAAAATCACAAAAATTGACACAACACTCGGCATGTTGATGTCGCTCCATGATAGCATGCCAAGTTTCATGAATTTCGGACAAGTTTTGGATTTACTAGAATTTAAAAACCAGGTATCTCAATGTTTGCGGCCGAGTGACGGTGGCAGGGTGTTTGACATTCATTCTCATTTCTTGCATGGGACCTAAGCAGGCAACAAAGGACAAAGATTTGAATTTTCAACTAATTTATATGCATTAGAGCATGTGCCTGTAGTTCAAATTTGAATAATGCACAGAAAACTCAGTTAATGTATAAAAATGTCCAAGCGAACCCCGAAAAATCCCAAAAATTGACACAACACTCATGTTGTTCTATGTTGACACTAGGAAAAAATTGAAATCGAGAAGAGGCAAAGGATATCGTTTCATCGAGAAAGGTGAAATGTTCCCTACCGAAACCATCACACTTGTTGTGAGAAGCTCTGGTTTATGAGAAGCTTATACCCAAACCTGCCCCAAATGCGACAAAAAAATTACCACGACATGTTGATGCCGCTCCATGATAGCATGCCAAGTTTCATGAATTTTGGACGAGTTTTGGATTTACTAGAATTTAAAAACCAGGTATCTCAATGTTTGCGGACGAGTGACGGTGGCAGGGTGTTTGACATTCATTCCCATTTCTTGCATGGGACCTAAGCAGGCAACCAAGGACATAGATTTGAATTTCAACTAATTTATATGCATTAGAGCATGTGCGTGTAGTTCAAATTTGATTAATGCACAGAAAACTCCATTAATGTATAAAAATGTCCAAGCGAACCCCGAAAAATCCCAAAAAATGACACAACACTCATGTTGTTCTATGTTGACACTAGGAAAAAAATTGAAATCGAGAGGAGGCAACGGATATCAGTTCGTCTAGAAAGGTGAAACATTCCCTACCGAAACCATCACACTTGTTGTGAGAAGCTCTGGTTTATGAGAAGCTTATACCCAAACCTGCCCCAAATGTGACAAAAATTTTACCACGGCATGTTGATGCCGCTCCATGATAGCATGCCAAGTTTCATGAATTTCTGACGAATTTTGGATTTACTAGAATTACAAAAGCAAGTACGTTGACGTTTGCCGGAGAGCCACCCCATTTCTTGTATGGGAGATAAGCATAAACTCATGGACACATATACGATTTACAACCCATGTTGGTGCACCGGAGCATGTGCATGTAGTTTAATTTTGAATTGTGCACCTGAAATGGCTAGAAGACCAATTTAATGTATAAAATGTTCAAATGAACCCTGAATAATTCCAATTCTTTTACGACACACATATAGTTGCATGTTCACTCCAAATAAAAGGTCTAGCAATTCAAACACTGTCCATTGCCGCTGTGCCATTATGTAATTCAAATCAAGATAAAAAATCAAGTAGATCGCACACAGTTTATTATCACCAACCGTATGAGATGCAGCACAAAATATCCTAGAGCACTGCCGGTGTATAGTATGCATATGGCTTATGCGAGAAGGTGCGTCGGCTACAGTCCACAGCCGGCGTCTCAAGCACACTTGCTCGCTCCCCAAATATCATTTACTATTCAATCGTCGCCGGTGAAAGATGGGCACGTGGACCCGCGTCGTGAGGGCAACTTCGGTGGCCCACTCCGGCGAGAGCGTGGCCACAGCCGCCATGCGCGTGCTAACAAGGTGCATGAGCCCGGCCGCAATCTGCGACCGGGCGGCAAAGGCAGCCCAAACGGCCGTTGTTGCTTCTCAGGTGGCGGCAGCAACATATGCCTCAGGGATAGTAACTGGCGAGAGAGGCACAACAGCTTTCCGTTCCGCAGCGGCGGCCTTAGCCATGATGGAGGCCGCCCACGACCATGTTGAGGCCGCCCACGCCTAGCTCATGGCTGTCACCGCATAAATCGAATGAAGCTTCTCCGACAACGGTCGTCAACCCACGGCTGAAGAGCTGGCAATCGCCAAGAGCGTTTGAGCAGCCGTCCGTTCCTCTACCGCATACCTTGTGACGACGAAGCCCGTCCAAGCCCAGATCACGTCCACCCATGCCAAGTCCAAAGAGATGGCGGACGCGGATGGCGAGATGCTTGCCGAGTATGGTGTGATGGATGCCATGGAGCCCCTTCCCTAGGAGACCGTCGGGCGCGAGCTGGACATGGAGGCGGCAGCGGAGATCGGCGAGCACCAGCCGTAGTAGTACTCTTTATTTTGTTTAATTAAGAGCGTCGGTCTTTAATTTGTTAGAGTAATGTTTAGGTCACCTAGCTCTGTTTAATTGCTGAACTTGCTCGATTAAGAAGTGTGGGTGTGCTGTAGTCTCCTTTGTGTACCCAAATTATGCAATGATGTGGATGACCACTGTAACCATAGAAATTCAAACTAAAAATTTTGACGTTCAAACTCATCACACACGGGTTAAGCTATCTGAATCGTTTGTGATGTGCACATATCGTACACAGTTCTGAATAAGGGACCGTGTCTGATGAAACTTTGTGCGCCAGTTTTTTCGCTGAAGCGATTCCAAATTTTCGGCTTCCGCGGAAATATCTACCTCCCCGCCCCCTCCCCCTTACCAAAAGCCACATTTCCCCTATTTCCGCCTTCCTTTCCAAGTTGAAACCTTTACTCCTTGCTTGTAGCGCCACCTCCTCATCGGCAACCCTCCTTCATGATGCTCGGCCTTGTCTATCCAGGCAGGTAATCCACACCCGACCCCCATCCTCCTCCTCCTTCCACATCCCACATGCCCCGACCGTCGGCGCGAGCGCAACACCTTCCACCCAAATCACCGGCCCCTCCACCAAATAAGTGCGGTCCTAAGCCATGGTGCACGCAGTATAGCCAGGATTCAAGGAGCATTTGGCAGCAGAGAAGCAAATCGCGGCTGCACGCATGGATGAGGTCGCGATGGCTGCCATTTGTGCCGACCCTCGGATCTTGGGGGAGCACCTTGCCATTTGCTAGCTATGCCGATTAAGCATGCTCGGTTTACCCGTTGCGTGTGCTGCTCCTGCTTTTCCTTCACAAATTCTAGTGAATTGTGTTATCTAATTTTACATGCAATTTGTTGCTCTAGTGTATATGTTCTATATGTCATGCAGTGTGGTGCTTACTTATTAATTGTTTTGTTAATTAGTTGTCGTCTTCAGTTAACTGTTTGGTTCAATTCTGTAAATGTGATGTTCAATTCTTCAGGCTGCAATTTTGTATTGTCTTCCATGTGAGAAATAAATCGAATTTATCTTTACTAAATACATGAGAAACGAATACAATTGCTATATTTCCAAGTTGTCAAGCATGCTTGGTTTGGTTATACATTGTGCAATGTGGTGCTCATTTAACGTTTGGTTCATTTGTGTTGTGGTGTTTAGTTAACTGTTTGGTTCAATTATGCAATGCGATATTCAATAGTTGTGGGTGCATTCTGTTATTGTATACCATGTGAGGAATAAATTGAATTTGGCTGTAGTAAATACATGAGAAACAAATACAATTGCTACAATTGGTTGTAGTTAACTGTTTGGTTAACTGTCTGATCTTCTATTAGGAGTATGTTATATTGTGCAATGTGGTGCTCAGTTAATGTTGATTCATTTGTTGTGGTGTTTAGTTAACTGTTTGGTTCAATTCTGCAATGCGATGTCCAATTGTCGTGGATAGAATTTTGTATTGTTGTGCATGTGAGGAATAAATTGAATTTGGCTGCACTTAATACATGAGAAACATATACAAGTGCTATATTTTCTAGTTCTTAATCATGCTTGGTTTGGATAAATGGGTTTTCCATGTGGCTTGAATTAATCTGATGAATTTGCAATGTGCTTATTTTTCATCAACATATTTTATTAATAGCATGCGAACCCTTACTTAACCTGATGACCAACTACCTTATATGTGTTGCAGGGAAACAATGGGAAGCACCGAGGTTTACAATCGAGGTTAGCACGTGCATGGTCCATTGTATAATAGCACATTATTGTGCAATTGCAGGAACCATTCTAATATTTTGGTTTTTAACAATTTGGTCTTGCACATGTAGGTCCTGCTGTCAGAGGTTTTGACCCACTGTTCGACCCATTTTGCATATGAGGAAATGAGTTGTCCATGAATATCAATCAAATCAAGAAACTCAGAAAGATTGTTAGGATAAAGAAATTAGCGACAAAAAACAGCAGGATCCTTGTCTGCACAATGAAGAAGACATCAGTTAACTACAAGATGGTACTAACTATTATGCCTTGCCTTTTTTTTATTCCTTTGCCCCATTTCCAATATAGAGAAGATACTTATGCACATCCTTGTTTTTAGGCCTTTCCAAAGTAGTTCACTGATGATTACCTCTCAAACCACCTCTATGGTCAGGAGGCGAGGAAGGTTTTCATACAACACCCATGGTTCAATATTGAAGTGTTTCTGAAGAGGACGAAGGACGGACGGTTAATCATTCACAGGCACTGGCCTAAAGTTGCAAAGACCTTCAACATGAATGAAGGCTCAATATTCGCCTTCCGCTTCAGCAGTTTTCCAGATGAGATGCATCTGTCTATATACCATCTATGATGCTAATTTCGAAAGGTTCTACGTGTTGCATGTGAAACTTGGTGCTGGTGTAGTTGTGTAATGGGGTAGCTGAGTGCTGAAGCTATATCATGTTGTACTTTGATGTATTTCAATTATGAAATTCTGCTTCCTTAATATGGAAATGAAATATATTATATGCTTAATATGAATGTCAATTAGATTAATAAATGAATTATTAATAATAGGGCAATTAGCCTGCTAATGGTGAATTAGCCTCCTAATTGGGTCTTGCTATTGCAAACGGTTGTTGAAAAAATATCGTGGGCGATGACCTCAGGCAACGCACACAGTTTCTAGGAATAAATCGTGTTGGATCAATGAATAATCACACACGACTTTCTCATGAAAACTGTTTGCGTTAGGCCACCTTGCGCAAACGTTTACCACATAAAAACTGTGTGTGATCGACAGTCTTTGCCACACAATTTCTTCTACGGACCATGTGTGATACATTCAATAACGCAAACGATTTAACAGGAAATATTGTGTGTGATGTACCTGTGAACGGAAACGTTTTCCTTGGACCGATTGTGTGGGATGTACATACGAACGGAAACGTTTAGCGGGGACTGACTGTGTGGGATGTACTTGCAACCGGAAACAATTTCGCCATATAATTGTATTTTTTTAGCTTTACTATACGTATTTCCATATTTGAGCGCGCGCCGGTCGCACACGACCTCATTTTGCCGAGTGTGTGTGCCAGGAGGGCATATCCCCGACGGTTTCTGGGTCGTGTGGGAAGGACCCCCTTATTGCCCACACTCACTTGGCGATGGTTCCAAATGTCGTCGTGGAAAGGGGTTAAAACCGTTTGTATAGCACCGACGTGTACTAGTGTTAAAATTGCATTCTTACATGGAGAATTACAAGAGGATATTTATATGGAACAACCTGAATGCTTTTTTGACTGGTTACTATAGGGAAAACCCCCCACAACCTTTTCTCTTTATTCCAAACGGATACACAGCCTGGATGCTTTGTTACTCCTGGAAAAGAAAAGCTTGTCTGTAAGTTAAAGAAATCTCTTTATGGGTTGAAGCAGTCCCCTAGATAGTGGTATAAGAGATTTGACACCTTTATGCTCTCTCAAGATTTCAAAAGGTCTATATTTTTTTTTGCTCCTTTATGTTGTTGACATGCTAATTGCTGTAAAAAGTATGTCAGATATTGATGAATTAAAGAAGTAATTAAGTAATGAATTTGAGCTGAAGAATTTGGGTGCAGCAAAGAAAATACTTAGCATGGAAATATCCAGAGGTAGACCGTCTGGAAAAGTATATGTAAGACAGAAGGGATATATTGATAAAGTACTTCATCATTTTAATATGCATATTGCCAAGCTAGTAAGTACTCCGTTAGCTGCACACTTCAAATTATCATGAGCCTCATGTCCTAAGTTAGACGCAGATATTGAGTACATGTCTAGAGTTCCCTACTCGAGTGTAGTTGGTTCACTTCTGTATGCCATGGTTTGTTCTCATCCGGATTTATCATAGGCATTGAGTGTTGTTAGTAGATATATGGCTAATCCTAGAAAAGAGCATTGGAAAGCAGTTCAGTGGATTTTCATATACCTATGAGGTACCTCTAATGCTTATTTACAATTTCAGAAAACATGAGATGGACTTGTTGGTTTTGTTTGATTCTGATTTTGCTGGTGATTTGCATAAGAGAAGATCACTCACAGGTTATGTTTTCACCATTGGTGGTTGTGATGAGTTGGAGAGCAACTTTGCAGTCTATTGTGGCTTCTTCCACTACTGATGCCGAGTATATGGCTATTTCTGAGGCATGCAAAAAAAGCTATCTGGTTGAGAGGTTTATACACTGAGCTTTGTGAAGATTCATCTTTCCCTACCTTAATTTCTGACAGTCAAAGTGCCATATGTCTTACAAAGAGTCCAATGTATCATGAGAGAACAAAGCACATTGATATCAGATTTCCCTATATTCGAGATGTTATTGTTGAAAGTAATTTGAAGGTATGCAAGATAAGTACGCATGATAATCCTGCTGATATGATGACAAAGCTAGTTCCTACCAATAAGTTTAAGCATTGCTCGGGCTTAGTTGGTATTTCTCATTAGTCCTATGGACTTTGACGCATAATGTGTTTATACTGATTTGGGTGGAGTTATTTACTTTTTTCGACTACTGGAGGTAATTTGGCACAAGGTGGAGATTGTTAAATTGTGATTCAAATTCTATCGTGTTGGACTAGACGTAGTGCAAACGATGTGGGCGTTCCGTTGACGCGTATGAGTACAACTCGTCCTCCAAGGACTCTTATATGTTGCCCCTCATATATATACCCCATGTAGTTGCACCTAAAGACGGCTTGTCATCTCATATTTGTAATACTCCTCCATCATAGTGATTGTGCATCGTGGTTTTCTACCGTAAGGGTTTCTAGTAAAAATCCGTGTCTCTAGTGTCTCGTTTATTCTCGTTTTATCTAACATTTTCAACGAGAGAAAAAATTATACTCGCATTATCACAAAAACATGTGCAAGGCTGGGGATCAAACTGTGCAAATGTGGTAGAAATAGAAGAACTTTTGAAAATTCTTGAGCGCAAGCATTCATCGGCCTATCTTCGTCGGCTTTTTGCTGGTATGAGCTCAAACAGAAATTTGAGTTCACACACTTCGTGCTTCTATCCCCAATTTCCCATAATCACATTGTTTAAGCAGCAAGTCTTGTCATAGACTATATATTGCTAGAAAATCCAATGGAAAATACAGAACTCAATTATAGGCCGGTGAATGATTGCGTGTGTGGCCTCCATGTGCGTCCACCTCGTCGCGTTGCTCCGGGGACTCGCACGCTGGCCATGTGGGTGGCCGCGGTGGGCATGACAGGCTTCCACCACCACCACATGGCCCTGTTCTGCTGGTGCTCTTCGTGTGGGGGTTTCACCTGTCAGGATGCATTAGAGATCGGGTCGGAGGATTAGGATGCATCAGAGATCGGGTCGAAGGATTCCCATGTCTGATTTTGAAGTGGAAGTTTCACCTGGCGTCGCAGATTTGAGGCTGGCTGGTGAAGTTTGCTACCTGTCTTACACACCAGAAATGAGAGACCTCGAGCGCTTGCACGAGCCATGGTCATCACCATGAGCTGCAACAGGCCAGCATCATGAGAGAGATGGTTAGGCAACTCTTAATCCGAGAAGGGGGCTGCATGGGAATAACTTACCGAAAAGGGGCTGCATGGGAATAACTTACCGAAAAAGGCTTTCGCCCCGTTTTATAAATAAAACAAACCGTCAAGAGCACACATACATGGTCTAGTTTAGAGCACACACACCCAAGCCACACAACAAGAGGTCCAAAGATACTGCTGAGGGCACAACTCAACAAGCCCAACACAACACACACAAGAAAACACAAGAGGCGCAGCCCGGGCCAGGGCCACAGGGCCGGCAAACATCTAATCAGGCTCTGGAGGGGGCGGTGGGGGCGGCGGCGACAGGCGAACGGCCATCGATCGAAGGTCGGCGATGAAGGCAGAGATGGCGTCCCGGTCCCGAGGGCGACTAAGTGGCCGCCAAAGCTGCAAGTAACCAGACAGTTTGAAAAGAGCGTCAGTAGCCCGTTGAAGAGGAGAGCGCTGAATCACAAGTTTATTGTGAATCGTCCAGAGAGTCCACGCGATAGCCCCAATCTCAAGCCACCTAATGTGGCGAGTAGGCAGAGGGAAGGTCTGGAGTTCAGCGAAGAGGTCGGGGAAGTTGGTGTGGCACCAATCTCCACCCATAGCCTCTCTAAAACAACTCCAAACGAACTGAGTAGGCACGCACTCGAAGAAGATGTGGTTCAAATCCTCGGGAGTGCCACAGAGAGGGAAAATACCGGAACCGGGGCCATTGCGCTTGCGGACCTCGACCCCAGACGGGAGCTTCCCACGGATCCATTGCCACATGAAGATCCGGATCTTCAGGGGCAGACGAATGGGCCACACCGCCGGGAGGGGGCCGGGGCGGAGGAGGGGGCAATGGCCGAGTAGAGGGATTTGTTGGAGAATTGGCCCGAGGGCTCAAGACGCCACCTGACCTCATCCGGGCCTGCATCGACAGCCGGCTCATGGAGAGCAATGCAGTCGAGAAGTTCCTGCCAAGCGGCAGCTTCCGGAGGCCCAAATGACCTCCGGAACGCGAGGCGCCCTAAGTTAATAAGGGCCCGTTCCACGGAGATTGTCGGGACAACAACAATGGAGAAGAGGTCGGGGAAGAGAGCCGCAAAAGGGGGGTCTCCCGCCCAACGGTCAAACCAGAACATGGTCGCCGATCCCGATCCGACCGATATGGACGTCCCAATGCGGAGGACGGGAAGCAGCTGGATGACTGATTGCCAGAACTGGGATCCACCAGACCGTTGGCAGAAAGCCAGAGGCTGGAACGCAGGTATTTATTCCTGATGATATCAAGCCATAGCCCATCGTGCCCTTATGAGATGTGCCACAGCCAGCGGGAGAGGATGGCGATATTCATGCGCTTGGAGCACATGATACCGAGGCCGCCTTGCTCCCGAGGCTTGCAAATGTCAGGCCAACTAACCATATGATATTTCTGCTTGTTATGGTCCCCAGCCCAATAGAACCGGGATTGGATCTTAACGATCTCATGGTGGAGGGTCTCGTGAAGGTGTAGAAGCTCATGAGGAACAAGAGGAGACTGGAGAGCAAGGAGTTGATGAGGATAGTCCGGGCCGCCTTCAGCCACCAACCCTGCCAAGGCTCGATGCGTGTTTGTAGCTTGGCCACCGTCGGGCGCAAGTCAGCAACGGTAAGTCTCGAGTCGCTAATGGACGTCCCCAGGTAGGTAGTGGGCAAGGAGCCGAGGCGACAATTCATGTGGTTGGCAATGTCGAGGGCCTCCGCCGGAGAATAGCCCATCACCATCACATCGCTCTTATCGAAGTTAATCTTGAGGCCAGACATTTGCTGCAAGCAGAGAAGGAGGAATATAAGGTTAGCGATGTCCGTAACGAGCCTTCAACCATAATAATGGTGTCGTTGGCGTACTGGAGCAGGGAAATGCCGGAGCCGCCGGCCAAGTGGGGGGTAATCCCACGAATATGGCCAGCAGCCTTAGCCTTATCCAGGATGGTTGCAAGCGCATCCACCACCATATTGAACAAGAACGGGGAGAAAGGATCGCCTTGCCTCACCCCTCAAAAAGTGGGGAAGTAATGGCCAATCTCCCCATTGATGTTCATGGCAGTTCGACCACAAGAGACCATCTGCATAACCCTAGTAACCCAACGGTCATCAAAACCTTTCCGGAGTAGAACTTCCCGAAGGAAGGGCCGGCTAATAGTGTCATAGGCCTTATGAAAATCGATCTTCAGAAAGACCGCCTTGAGGTGTTTGGAGCGGACCTCATGGAGGACTTTATGAAGGACTAGCACCCCATCCAGAATATATCGACCTTGGATGAAGGCCGATTGGTTGGGGTGCGTAATATGATCCGCGAGCAGGGTCACTCTATTGGCGTACCCTTTTGCTAGGATCCTAAAGATCACATTTATCATCGTGATCGGGCGGAACTGACGGATGTCTGACGCCCCAGGCACCTTGGGGATAAGCGAAATCGTCCCATAGTTGAGGCGCCCGAGATCGATGGACCCAACGTAGAATTCGTCAAAGATGGCCATGATCTCCGGTTTGATCACATTCCAGAAAGCTTGGAAGAATTTAACCGGAAGTCCATCCGGGCCAGGGGCCGAGGTAGGATTTATGCCTTTGATGGCCGCCCAGACCTCGCCCTCGGAGAAGGGGGCCGTAAGGGCCGCGTTCTCAGCCACGGTGACAAGCTAGCAACCGGACCAATAATCCATGGCCAGGGATAAACCGCTCCGAGGAGCGACTGCGAACAGGGTTCTGTAGAACCCGTCCACGTGGGACCTAATGTCCCGCGGGGACATTAGAAGAGTCGGGCCATCCCACAGGAGGGGGATGGTGTTACGCCTACGGCGGCCATTTGCTATGGCCTGGAAATAGGCAGTATTCGCAATGGGAATAACTTCACGGTGCATCGGCATTATCCCAACGATTTCTTGGTGATGTTCGACTCTCAGCGTTCTAAGTATATAGCGATGAGCAGAGGGGATATCAGGATTGATAATTTTCACTTGATGCTCAACAACCAAGCTCAAGCATCCAGCCGTCCTCTCCACTTCAGGTGTGCCATTAGCCTCGTGGGGATTCCACACCATGCCTGGAGTTGGGCTAACACAGCAGAAATTATGTCGACGTCTTGCTGGGTTGAGTCCATTCACACTGAATCGCTTCTAGGGATAATTTGTCCGCTTTAAAAAATAAGACCAATCAAGGGCTAACTCTCATTGGTATCTTTAAGTTCCGCTTTGGTACAACCCCCTTCACAAAACGTATAAAGACAGTATGGTCTTTTGAGAGAAACGTATACCCACCTTCATATAGTCTCCTTCCGGTATGTACGCATATGCGTTTGCAACCGCTGGTCGCCTCCCCCTCTGTCGTGGGCCGGCCCATTTTACACCTTTTTATGCCACACTTTTTCTTTGCTAAAGTTCAAAAAGTTTGTACCCCTCTGTCGTGGGCCGGCCCATTTTACACCTTTTTATGCCACACTTTTTCTTTGCTAAAGTTCAAAAAGTTTGTACAGACATGGGATTCGAACAAGCAACTTGAAGGTTCACAACAATACGTGATAACCAACTGGGAAGCGCAAGTTTTCTGTTAACGTCCACTTTTGTTTTTACTTGTAGTGTGCGGTAGTCCGTTTTTTATTTTATTTTCTTCTTTTTTCGGTTTTAGTTTCTTTTTCCCTTTTTTAGTCAAATTCGTGAATTCACAAATCCATGCACTTTTTTCATTTCCATTTTTCTTTTCAAATCTCTGCGAACTTTTTTGTTACAAATTTAGTAAAGTTTTTCAAAATCTCATGAACTTTTCTAAATTCATGAGCTTTTTCAGATTCGATGACCGTTTTTTCACAATCGATGAACTTTTTCTAAACTCAATGAACCTTTTCAAATTTGTGAATTTTTTCCTCAAATTGATGAACTTCTTTTTTTTAAGTCGATGAACTTTTTCAACTTTTATGAACTCATTTTCAGTATCGATGAATGTTTTTCCAAATCTATGACATTTTCTTTGTTTTCGAGTGAACTTTATTTATTTCTTGTGGCCTTACCTTATTTCCTGATTATTTTTCAACAATACTAAAAAACCAGACGGTTTTCCCCTACCAAACCAACAGAAAAACAAGAAAAACTCATGCGTGCCGTTTTTGACAAGTTTTGTATTTTTTGAAGTTTTCTTGAGAAAAGGCCGATAAATCACCGAACGCGTCGCAACGTGCAAAATGGACTCCAAATTTGTTTGAACCAGGCATAGATGCCTACAATGGGCATGCACCTTGGTGGAAAAAGTCGGGGTCATTCCTCATATGTCCCAAAAAAGCATGTTAGACATAGGGTGTTCGGGTAGGCAAGAAGGGTTTGTTTGTGAACACCTAGCTTTTGAAATCCGTCAAATGGTCCTATTTGTTTTTCATTAATCGGTATCACAAATTCATGCCGTCATGCCAAGTTGTTTTCGTTTTTCAAATTTTGTATTTTTTGGAGTTGTCTCGGTGAAAAAAGGTCGGTAAATGGCCGAACATGTCGCAACATGCAAACGGTGTCCAAATTCATTCAAACCAGGCATGAATGAATACCATGGGCTCGCACCCTTGATGGCAAAATTTGGGGTTACTCCTCACATGTCCAACAAAAATCATGTTAGACAAAGGGTGTTCGGGAAACCAGAAGGGTCTGTTTGTGAACACCTGGTTTTTTACATCCGTCAAATGGCCCCAATTTTTTTTCCATCACCATGTATCATCATTTCATGCTACCATGCAAACTTCTTTTCGCTTCGACAAGTTTTGTATATTTCTGGAGTTTTCTCGGTGAAAAAAGGCCGATAAATGGCCAGATGTGTCGCAACGTGCAAACGGTGTCCAAATTCATTCAAACCAGGCATGGACGCCTACCATGGGCACGCACCCTTGGTGGCTAAATTTATGGTCATTCCTCACATGTATAACAAAAATTCATGTTAGACAGAGGGTGTTCGGGTAGGTCAGAAGGGTCTGTTTGTGAACACCTGGTATTTTACATCCATCAAATGGCCTTAATTTATTTCCATCGCCTTGTATCACCTATTCATGCCATCATGCCAGTTTGTTTCTGTTTTCGACAAGTTTAGTATTTTTTGAAATTTTCTTGGTGAAAAAAGGTCGATAAATGGCTTAACGTGTTGCAACGTGCAAATGGTGCCCGAATTCATTCAAACTAGACATGGGCGCCTACCATGGACACGCACCCTTGGTGGCAAAAATTGGGATCATTCCTCACATGTACAAAAAAACCATGTTAGACACAGGGTGTCCGGGTCTATTTGTGAACACTTCATTTTTCGACGTCTTCAAATGCACTTTTTTTCCGTCACCTTGCATCGCCATTTCAAGCCACCATGCCAACTGGTACTCCCATAGGCCAAGTGTTTGATATTTTTGAATTATTTCGATGAATAACAACCTATATAATGGCCACACGTGTCGCAACATGCTGACGGTGTCGTAAGTCATTCGAATCAGGCATGAATACCTATTATGTCCATGCCAGGCTACTGTAAAAAGTTAGGATCATTATCCATAATGCAAAAAAACACCAGTTAAGAGTATGGTGCCGGAGTAGCCCAGACGGTTGCATCCGTGAGCACGTAGTTTTCTTAAATTCAATGCTTCTATTATTTCAAATATGAAATTTCCATAATTACGAATCAACATGAACATATTTTGATGTTCTAACCATTTGTTTTAAATTTATCAACAATTTTGAATTTCAAATTATTTATGAAAATTTTAAAATATTAAAAAAATTATGAAAATTGCTAATAAATTCCTAACCGTTGCTACAAATTGTGAACGAAAGAATAACTAAACTCAAGAAATGAAAAAAAAATGCGGCAGCCATGGCCCAACACGCCGCCAGGTGCCTGTTGGGCCGGCCCATGCAACGTCGTTGTGTACAAGAAGAAGAAAAACGGATCTTAAAAAAGAAAGTTGAGCTGTCCCGCTTGGTTATTGCTTTGCTTGTTAAAGTTGGAGGTTTGAAGTTTGAACTATGCCGTGTGCATAATTTTTGTTAACTTAACAGTAAGGAAAGGTTAGGCATACGTATTTCTACGTAACGCGTGGACAAATAGCTGAAACTTGTTTAAAAATGGCCATCATGCCCTTTGTTATTATGAAAGGGTACGGATCAATCTGAGCCCTTCATATGTTTAAGGGGTTGTATCGAAGCGGAAGTGATCTTTTTATAGAAGAAATTTCGTGAGCACCACGCGTCCGATCCGAGACTCGAACTCGGGTGGGCTGGCAGCTACCCTAGCTGCCCAGCCAACGAGTCATTTTGTCCGCTTTCAAGGTCATAGCTTGGACGGATGATCCATACAGTATACCGAAGTTTAGATATGCTCGTATTATTGAACTAGAAGTGGATGCTTTTGGGCAAGTCCATGATCCAGCGTTTGCGGCAATACATGTGAAGAGGCCGACGATCACAGCAGACTGACACACTACAGTACAAGGTTATCATTCAACTACTAACTGTAGAAGATTTTTCGTCGCCGCGGACTAGCCCACGACATGAACAAAGTGATGATCCAGACATTAGCGGCATGGCTAGCTCCCCGGATTCTGATCAAGGAACTAGGAGATTCTCATATTCGGTCGTTCCAGGAGAGGTCGTTCCGTCGCATCAGTATCGGCTCGGTGAGGCTTGCCATAGTGGTGGTATTTTAGCCGGTAATATGCACTTGGAAATAACAAACATGCAGAGAATTAAAAGAGAGAGAGAGAGTTAAAGTAACATAGATAAATACCATAACATGTTAAATGTTATGCTACTTTATACTCCCTCCGTTCTTAAATATTTGTTTTTCTAGAGATTTCAACAAGTGACTACATATGAAGCAAAATGAGTGAATGTACACTTTAAAATATGTCTATATAAATCCGTATGTGATTGTTCATTAGAAAAGATGCCCGTGCGTTGCAACGGAAGAAAAAAAATCCATGCGTCTTCTCATTAAGAAATATTTCGGCATCTTCCTTTTTGAATTGTTTGGATTGCTAATGTGTGTTCCGATGATGCACGATATTCAGGTCATAACATGTTCAATAACGGAAAAGTGAGGTCATTTCTAGTAATTTTAAATACAAAATAAACCCTTTTTGAATTTGTTTTGTGTTTTCAGGAAATATAAATATTTGAAAATAGATACATCTGATTAAAAGGACCATTGTTGAGGAATTTTTTTGGAAATTATGTAAACAAACGATAGTGCTGCATACCTGCATAGTTACCATAGATGGATGGATCTACAGACACATCAATTTGTTGGCAAGTTAATGTGTTAATAGGCTGTAAATAATTTTGCATGTACCAAACTTAAAATATATTTTAATATTTTAAATGGTATAGTTGACTCTAAACCAATATCATAACGCAAGTAATTATATTATAAATTTGGACGGAAATACGGTTGTTAGAAATTTCATCAACATGAGTTATGTACTAACATAGGTCTTGATTGACACTCACAATGCTTGTAAAAAAAGAAGGGACAACTAAGTACATGACCTGAAAGTTACGACAATTATGTTCTTGCCAGCGCTGCAGCCAAAGGCATGGCCGCAGACCTCACACTCAGTAGTGCCCGTTGACCAGCAATTTCCTGCGCGGTGCCTTGTCCGTATCAGATATGGATGTACCAAAAAATGTAGAGATTTCAAATTAGCAATATTACGTATCAAAGGTTAAGCAATAGATGTGGTGTCACCTGGCGGCGAGCGGCACTGGTGTTGTCTTGGACTACAATGGCTGAAAGTGCAGAGAGCAGCGGCGTTGACACTTGCAAAGCCTGCCCAGGTGCCATACTACTTCATTGGCGCCTGTACATGCAGCAGCAGCGGGTGGAGAGCGGTTGCTTCCGCAGTAGCGTCAGCCCAGGCCCCTCCACCATGTCGGCCGCGCCGCCTGCAGGCTGCCACTTGAAGCACTGCACCACCAGCATGCGACGCGCCGGGGTACATCTGCCGCTCAGACCAGAACGACATCATGTGGAACTGCTGCCCGCACACGTGCGTCCCAGCATCCGTGGCCCCCTGCAGGAACCTCTTCTGCCGGAACTCCAGCTGCTTCAACCAAGACGACAGGTCGCTGCTGACGGCGACACATTCATGAACAACGCGGCGCCCGCCGGCATGTCGTATCCGCTCTACTTAGGCCAACTCCATCGTGCGACCCCAAATGGACGTCCGTTTTATCCGGATTCTGTCCGTTTGGGTAGGGATTTGGGGCTGTGTCCAGGCCTGTCCTGGGATGCGGTGGTCGTGCGTCAGCGCACGGCCGCATCCATTTGCCCCATCTTGTCCGCATATACTTAAAAAACTAAAAGCAACATTTCAAATGCCAAGCCCTAGTTCAGTTCAGCGGCGGCCCCGGTTCATCACGCCGGCAACAGAGCCAGCGGCCTACACGTCCATCGCCGACATCAGCCAGCGGCCGGCAACACAGCCAACCTCCAAAATGAATAGTTCTTTTCGCCGGCAACACAGCCAGCGGCCGGCAACACAGCCGGCCTCCAAAATGAATGTTTTCTCGCCGGCACACTACCAGCGGCCTGACGGGCGGGCGGGCGGCACCCATGCTAGCCTCAAAAAGAACGGCCACGCCGATCGGACGACCTAGTTCAGGCCTTCGGCGTCGAGCATCTCCTTCTGCCTGGCCTCGAACCAGGCCCTCGTCTTGTCGCTCATCTTCGACAAGTCCACGCTCATGATCGCAAGGGCCACCTCCTTCGCTTTGGTGGCGGCATTGGTGGCCTCGATGTCGAGCTGCCTCGCCTGGCCTTGACGTTGTCGGCCTCGATGTCGAGCTGCCTTTGCCGGGCCGCCTCCTTCATGTCGAGCTGCCTTTACCGGGCCGCCTCCTCCATGTCGAGCTACCTTTGCCGGGCCGCCTCCTCCATGTCGATCTTCCTCCTCTTGGCCGCCTCCTCCATCTCAAGCTTCTGCCTTTGAAAGTCTAGGTATTGCTTCATTTGCTCGTCCTTGCTTTGCCGCTTCTTCTCGTTCCTCACATCCTTTTGAGACATCATGCCATGCAAAGTCTCATGCAAGGCCATGGATGAGGCGTCACGTATGTCGTCCACCTTGGAGTTGGTCTTGCCCCTCGGACTCTTCAACGCCTCGCCATCCCCACCTCCGACGAACTTGGCCGTCTTCTTGCCTCGCTTTCTTTGAAGTTCACGGTATTGATCCTTTAACTTAGGGCAATTGTTGATGATCGTCCAACAATGCGTAAGAGTGAATGGCTTGTCATTGTGCCGGGCCTTGAATGCCTTCAAAGATTGGAATGCCTACATCACATGATCAACAACAAGTGAACATGCAAACATATACACGGCCGAAGTCTCATGGCCGTAGCAAGGAAAGGGCTAGAAAGAGGAGATCATACCATGTCCCCAACGCCGAGACCACTCACGGGCCGTACTTCAACGCTCTCAAATGCGGCGCAATACTTGTTGCACTCTTGTTGGATGAACAACCATCTTTTTTGAATCGAGTCGATGCCACGGTTGCTTGTAATTTGGTAGGGCTCAAACATCTTCCTTTCATGGAATGTTTTGTGGACTCTCGTCCAAAAAAACAATGCCCTTTTGTTGCGCGCGGTCCTCGGATCTTGGCTAATCTCCATCCAAACTTGGCAAATCAACTTGTCCTCATCTTGTGTATATGAATCCGTGCGAATGCTCTTCCTCTTCTTTTCTGCCTCCGCTTTTTGGGTGAGCTCGTCGATGAACAATGGCGCACCACTAATATCAACGTCATTGCCTTCTTCTTCTTCTTCATCACCTTCGACATAGATGTCATCGTCTTCATGCCACGAGTCACCATGGTCGTAGTCAGCACGGTCGTCGGCCCCTTCATCGGAGACGTACTCGGCGCGGCCATCCTGACTTTGGGTCTCATCGGGGTCGTAGGCATGGCCATGCCCACCGTCGAAGATCACGTCCTCCATGTAGCGGTTGTAGAAGGGGTCGTCGACCGCTGGCGTTGGGGTTGGCATTCCATCAAACAAGACGCGGGGGGCCGGCATGGTGCCCGTGAACGGTGCCCGTGCCTGCTTTCTTAGCATCTCAACGGACGGCCGCCCACCGCTGCTGGACCCAGGCGTGACGTTGAGGTCGATGATGGCCGCGGGGCGCGGTGTGGACGGCGCGAACAAGCCCACGTCCGGCGACCCCGAGAAACGGGTCTGGCCGTCGTGCCTTGGCGGAGGGAAGCCGGGCGACATGGGCGCGGTGCGTGACGTCGGCGACTGGCAGTGCGTAGGCCGAGCGACCAACGAGCCTGTGCTCGTCGGGCCGACGGCCGCTACAGGGAACCCGGCAGGACGGCCCATGCCAAGCATGAGGATGGCGTGCGCTTTGTTGACGAGGTCCTTCTCGTCGGCAGCGGCCTTGCATTGCGCGGCCTGCAGCTCCTCGCGCTGGGCGGCGAACTTGGCCGCGGCGGCATTGACCTTGACGACCGCTCTCCGTTCCCTCCTCTTCGCCGATTCCGCGTCCAACTTGGCGATCTCCTCCAGCGTGCACTCCGACCGCGGCTTCCTTGGCGCCTTCTTCTTCACCTTTGCGGGCGGGTCGACGGCCAGGCCACCGAAACTCGGCGGGGCGTCGGCCATGGACGGGGGAGAGAGGGTCGGCGGGAGGGACGTGGGAGGGTTTGGGAAAATGGCGCCAAATGGGCGTGGGGGGGTTTTGGTTTCTTCCACCGACAGGCTGGCCAGGGGAGGACAAGCGCGCACGTCCCGTCCGTCCGCGCGCTGTCCGTTTCACCCCAAACCGAGCGCAAGTTTGGGCCGGGGATGGGTCGAAAACGGACGGAATCCGGACATTTGTCTGTTTGAGGCCGCGCGCTGGGCCGCCTCTTTTGTCCCTTTTACCCCAAACGGACGGGGGCGGACAGGATAGGGTCAGGCGGTGGAGTTGGCCTTACACTGCTCCAGGGAGCACCGCACCACCAGGGGGCTCGTTGGGTGGAGACGCACCGTATCCTTGGTGACTGCCTGGTACGGCAGGTTTGGTATGTCCGACTCGTCGGCCAGTTGATCCTTGCCAACCACCACGTCCATCTCCTTCTACCCCTTCTGGAGGAGATCCGAGTTGTTAGGCCAACTCCACCGCGCGACCCCATCTTGTTCGGGTGCGTCCGTTTGGGGTAAAACGAATGAATAGCGTGGCCCAACACGCGGTCTCAAACGGACAAATGTCCGGAATCCGTTCGTTTTCGATCCATCCCAGGCCCAAAGTTGCGCTCGGTTTGGGGTGAAACGGACGCGCGCGGACGGCCGCGACGCACGTCCTTGTCCCCTCGTGGCCCGCCTGTCCGGGACACTAGCAGTCCCTCCCTCCCAACCCCGCCCCGCCCCGCCCCGACCCTCTCTCTCCCGCCCCGCCCCGCTGCCGGCGCCGCTACTATTCTCCGGCCGCCTCCTCACCGCGCAGCCCCCGACCATCCATACCAAACCACGTGTAGACATGACCGCCACCACGCCCGCGCTTTCGCCGTAGTTTTGGCCGTCGATCGGAGGAGGTTTGGCCATCGCCGTCTTTGCCGGTGGCAGAGGAGACACGACCGCCGGCGACGTACCACGGCGGCCGCGGCAGCTTCCGACGGCTCCAGAGCGGCCAGTAGCCGGTCGGCAACCACCCCTGCTGCGTCGAGGTGATTATCGTGGCCTCTTCGCCACCACGACCGCAAGGTGTTCGACATTTTGCCCACAAAGGTATGGACAGTGGAGACGAGTTCTTCTTCCACCACTTCCTTTGTTCATCGGATGATTCGTCATCGGATGATGAAGATCTTGTGGTGGCTGCACTGGTCGTTCACGACCACATTCAACGGCAGCTTCCTCGGTACAGGGGGTCAGTCACTGGCCGTGCTCCCAACCTAAACCGCAACAGGGAGAGAGGCCACGCCCTTCTCTATGCCGATTACTTTTCCAACAAACCGCTCTTCAAGCCGGATAAATTCCGTCGCCGTTTTCGAATGGGAAGGCATGTGTTCAATCGGATCCAAGAGGGAGTGATTGCTCATGACCCATACTTCGAGTGCAAGACGGATGCCCTTGGCAAGTTTGGGTTCTCCTCTTACCAGAAATGCACCGTGGCCGTCCGCATGCTTGCCTATGGAATTTCAGGCGATCTGGTGGATGAGTACGTGCGTATGAGCGAGACAACATGTCTGATGTCAATGTACAAGTTCTGTCAGTCTGTGATCGAGGTGTTTGGCCTAGAGTACTTGAGGCAGCCAACTGCCGTTGATACAGAGCGATTGTTGGCGACCAACGCAGCTAGAGGCTTTCCAGTCATGTTTGGCAGCATAGATTGTATGCACTGGGAGTGGAAGAACTGTCCATTTGCTTGGCAGGGCCAGTACAAGGGGCATGTCAGCGAGTGCATTGTCATATTAGAAGCGGTGACATCACAGGATCTCTGGATATGGCATTCTTTCTTCGGCATGGCAGGTTCTCACAATGATATCAACGTGCTGCAGCGTTCTCCAGTCTTCACGAGGCTTGCAGAAGGCCGCTCCCCACCTGTCAACTTTGAGATCAACGACCACCAGTACAACAAAGGATACTATCCAGCTGATGGTATATATCCTCAGTGGTCAACCTTTATGAAGACAATCTCGAAGTCCCAAGGAGAGAAGAGAAAGAGATTTGCCCAAATGCTAGAGAGTGCTAGAAAGAATGTGGAACGTGCTTTTGGTGTGCTTCAATCCCGATGGGGCATCGTTCGATACCCTGCACTGTCATGGGATGAAAGGAAGCTTTGGAAGGTGATGACTGCTTGTGTGATCATGCACAACATGATCGTTGAGGACGAGCGTGATGACAGTATCTTCGACCAAGAATTTGATTTTCAAGGTGACAATGTTGAGCCCCTGCATCGAGAACCGGCCACTCAGTTCTGCCAGTTCCATCGTGAGCTGCGTGATTGGCACACTCATAAGGCTCTTCAAAATGACTTGGTTGAGCACGTGTGGGAGCATATTGGCAACCGATAGATGTATTGGTTCGTTTTATGTTCATTCAAGACAATTTTGATTTGATTGTAAAACTATCTTTATTAGAGACAATTTCGATTGGGTTGTAAAACTATTTTAATTTTCAAACAATTAATATTTGGACGTGCAAACTTGTTTTCATATGAAATATGAGCATTTTAGGCCTTGACGGACGAGATGGGGCAAACGGATGCGGCCGCGCGCTGGACGCACGACCACCGCATTCCAGGATAGGCCCGGACATGACCCCATTGCCCTACCCAAACGGACAAAATCCGGACAAAACGGACGTACGTTTGGGTCGCACGGTGGAGTTGGCCTTAACCAACTCCGACACGCCCCACTCCACCGTGATCCTCTTCGTGTCTGCCCCCGTCACGAGATGTCCTACACCAATTAATGATTTTTAAGCACTACATCAATTTGATCCACATCGTGGATACACAGATCGAGCGATTGATTGAGTAATACCAGCATGAAAGCCTTGATGTTGTCCTTGGTGAGCTTCTTGCATGTGAGTATGTCCAGAATATGCTTCCCTTGCCCCTCACCGGTGGTGTCGTTGTTCTCCCATTGCTGCTGCCGCTTGACGTCCCTCGCCATGAGTATCATCTCCATTACCACCTCAAACCTGCGGTGCACGGCGTCCAAGCACTTGCCGAGGCATTGCACGTCCTTGAACACGCTTGAGTGTGCTTGTGAGCTCGGTCGTCTCCGCTTGACAGCTACCTATCTTAGTTGTTGTCACCGGCCCAGAGGAAGGGGATGATCAAGAGTCAGCAGCAAGTCAGCAGAAGAGGAGATCCAATCGGCCCAGGCGGGGCACCGTGCCCGTGAAGAAAACGTACGGAGCGACGGAGCAAGAGGAGAGAGATTTTTTATTTTGTTCCGAGGGGCAAAAGCACATGACGTTTCTTTTAAATCTCAGCTGTCCATCTTTATGGTTAACATGAAATTAACAAATATAAAAAGACGACGGAAGGAGAATCATAAAATCACTTATAAGTGGCATAAAAGGCATAAATTTTGTCAACTTAATCTATCAAATCTCAGCCGTTAATCTTAATAGTTACTCCTCTGCTCGAGCGGGTACCTACCTCCATTATGTGCTGCAGCCCCGAGGGAACACTTCCCCACGCGGGCGGCGGTGCGGCGTCCCGAGACGATTTTCTGCCTTCATGAGACTGGCCACAATGGGTAGTAACATAAGATTAGTAACATGCATATGTTACTAGTCTTTGGCACTACCTCTATAGTGGGGAGTAACATATGTGATGCAACATTTTATTTATTAGGCTATAGACTCATTTTGACTTGATATGTGTGATATTACTCATACTACTAGTAACTAGCTATGTTACCACTTTCCTTCATTTCTTCATTTTTTGCTTGTCACTTCATCTATTTTATCTAGATATGTGTGATGTTACTACCTATGTTATTCTCACTGTGGGTAGTATTAGAAATTAAGGATCCGTGTGTTAACATTCAAAGTTTAAAGGGAGAAAAACAAGGCGTTCTTCTCAGCGACGGATGATGCTTTATTAATGGAAGCATCCAGAGCTAGCCCAGTTACGATGACTTTGGTCGCACCTCTATCCTGGCCACACCAAGATCAGGAGATACCCATGCATAACGGCCGACCGCCTAAGGCCTTGTACAATGGGAGGTGAGAGATGCTTAGA
This sequence comes from Triticum dicoccoides, assembly GCF_002162155.2. NCBI lineage: Eukaryota > Viridiplantae > Streptophyta > Magnoliopsida > Poales > Poaceae > Triticum > Triticum dicoccoides. The sequence continues at coordinate 124,980,370 of NC_041389.1, forward strand.
AAAATAAATCGAATTTTTCTGAAGTACTGGTATCTATTTCTACAAGAAAAACGCTTAGTTAAACGTCTATCATGTATAAATAAGCATCGATGCTTAAAAAAAACCTAATTTATTTCTCTAAGCATCTCTCCGAAACACCTCCTATTATACAAGGCGTAATGGGCCAGAGCCATGTATCATTGTCAGGCCCAACTCTGATAGGGACGGGACTGGACTCAGGCTCAGCCCAATCCAAGGTTAGGCTTCTCAAGAGACACATGGAAACTGCCTCAAAAAAAAAAGAGACACATGGAAACTATCTCAAAAAAAATTAAAAAGAGACGCATGGAATCACCACGACGGCAGGACAGCAAAATAGCCAGATGAACTGCAGCCAAAGAAGAGGTAGTTCTTAAATCCTCGTGGTTGTGGGTGGAATACGAATTCAAATTCTCAAGCTCTAGCAGCCTTCTCCATGCGAGCTCTAAGAGCAACTCCAACTCAACGACCTAAATCATCCGTCTGCGTCCGTTTTGATCGGCGCACAAAAAAATAAAGGCCCAACGTGCCGATTCAAATCCAAAACATGTATGCTTCTCATCCGCGCGGACCCATTTCCGGCCACTTAAATGCGTCGGTGCGGACACGGCGCACGACCCCTCGGTGTCTGTCATGGTCCTACTTGGCGGCCGCCAAACTACCGCCCGCCGTCTAATTTATGACGATCATCGACACCGGGCCCACTAGTCAGTCAGTGAAAGCGTCGTTTTTTAAC
>NC_041389.1:124981393-124983155 GCF_002162155.2 Triticum dicoccoides
TCGGTGCCACGCTGGCGCAAGAGACCATGTATCTCGAACATTGGCGACAGCTTTGGCTGGCGGGCGAGCGTGCAGATGCCGAGCAGCGCATGCAGAGGGAGAGGGAGGAAGAGGAGGAGCGCGCCTGCGTCGCCGCATTGCCTCTGCCGCAGCAGACGCCGGAGTAGGCAGCCCTAGCGACCTATCAAGCCGCCTCCGGTTGGGCCGGGTCACCTCCCATCTTCATCGACCTCATGGGCGGCGATGACGACAGCAAGGGCAAGGCCAAAGTCTAGGGTTGTGTGCGGGCGACAACTTTTTGCTTTTGTTTTTATGAATGTTTAATCAAGTTTAAGTGGACTTTGGCCGGTGGTTGACCGGCCAATTATTGTCAATTAAGTTTCTATTTTTGTTATTTGTCCTCCGTGTGGTTCATTTTATTTTTTTGTCTTCGCACATAAATCTGGGTCCGCTTCCCGTTGGGTGCTCAAGCCGACCCATACGAAAAAGTGGACGCACATGTTCGCCTGGCCGATCCAAACGGATGAAAAACGAAAAAAGCATGCGTCCGTTTGGGTCGCCGTGTTGGAATTGCTCTAAGGGATATTGATCCGCCCATTCTCCCTCCACCCAACGTCCAGAGTGATTCGCCGGGCCGTCCTACCATGCTCGAGACCATGTCCTGCAGGAAGAGCGCGCACATTGCTAAGCAGCACCTGGCCGGACTCACTGCAGAACAGCGGGCTCAAGTTGTGATGACAAAAAGGATTGGGCTCACTACAAAAGATCTCCATCTTTGGAAGGAAGCCATGGCCAAGCTCAAGGCCATGCTTCAGAAAGAGCTTTCGTTTGAGGAAATCAATGAGGTGGCCAAGCTGTTCAAGATCATTGTTCCAGAAGTGGCACAAGCTTGTGATTTGCCTTCCGCTCCTTTGGGAGATGTCGCAGTGTAAGCTTTTTGTTGGTCGTTCGGTCGAGTTTCTCCATGGATTGTATTAATCTGAATATTGTTTGTTTGAACGTACGTGGCCTAAATGCAGGCGCACGTCGTTCTACTGTAAGAGAGTGGGTCGTTGCCGCGCAAGTGGATGTGGTTTGTTTACAAGAAACTAAAATTGAGAATTTCTCCCCTTACTTGGTTTGGCAATTTCTTGGAGCAAAGTTTGATGAGTACCGCTTCCTGCCCGCTAAGGGACACGCGGTGGGATTCTAGTTGTTTGGGACCCCTCGAAAGTAACCGTAGATTCTGATTTCATTGGTGAATTCTGTCTCGGTTAGGATGTCATATGGAGGCTTCTCCGCCTTCTGGATCACTTCGGTGTACGGCCCGCAGGAGGAGAGGGATAAAATTCGTTTTCTGGAGGAGCTCAAAAACACTCATACCACTGCTCTAGGTCCTTGGGCAATCATGGGAGACTTCAATCTCATATTTGAGGCCAAGGACAAAAATAATCGGAACCTCCACATACGCTTGATGGGCAAGTTCAGACGGTTGGTCGATGACCTGCAGCTTAGTGACATCCTGCTCAATGGTCGCTCTTTCACATGGTCAAATAATAGATACACAACACTATCCTAAGAGCATCTCCAGCCGCACCCCAACAGGCCTCCCAAGGCCATTTCTTTGGCGCCGGTACCCAAAAATCGGCCCAGTCACGCCCCGCTCCTAGGATCTCGTTTATCGCCGGTTTGGGCCGAAGTAACAGGCGGCGAACCCAAGCCGAACCCCTGGGGGCGCCGGCGGAAGAAAAAAGGCGAGTGGGTCCGCTCTGTCGGCGAGAGA
>NC_041389.1:124983358-124987790 GCF_002162155.2 Triticum dicoccoides
CCCTCCATCCGGTCGCCAATGCCACCGAAGAAGTACACGGCTTCTCGCGCCGCCACCGATGCCAACGCCACCCAGCCGAAGCAGAGGAAGCAGAGGGCGCCGCCGTCCAACCCCCCCGGCATGGCAAACGCCGACTGGAAGGCGGAGGTTTAGCACCGGGAGGCTGTCACCACCGACCAGCGGAACAGGCACAATGCCAAGAAGGCCCGAGACAGGGCGGCGGCGGCGGCTGCCCTGGCGGAGCAGGCGGATCGCGCAGCGGAATAGGCAGAGGCGTCTCGCGCGGGGATGATGAATCCGCCCGGCGGCCACGGCCCGCACGCTCCCTGGAGCCAGCAGAGTGTCGGGTCGCCGGCTGGCTTCTCAGCGTCTCCACACCCCTGGGGTTGCGCACCCCCCACGACGGCGCCAACTCCCACTCCGACCCCAACGCCGCCGCCAAGCCCGAGCGACGCCTTCGCGACGCCAAGCACAAAAGCCTCGCTGACGCCAACCAGCCCGCACACGCCAATTCCCGACAGTCCGACGCCTGTGGACGGCGCCTCCGTTTGATGAATTGCCTCCGCGTCCTTCCTTTTGAATGCCGAACTTTTATGTTATTTGATCGCCGAACTGTGGCATGGTGATCGTCGGACTTGTGGTGTTGATCGCCGGACTTGTGGCGTTTTTTGGGTAGCGGGAAATGTGAAGTTTGAATTTAAACGTCTTGGGGCCGGCCCTGGGGGCGTGACTGGGGCCTAGATTGCCCCCAGGGCCTAAAAAGCGCCGGGCGATGGTGCGAAATAGCGCCGGCCGCTGCGCTAGGGGGGCGAACGAGTGGAGATGCTCTAAGCAAGATTGATAGAGTTCTTCGATCGGTTGAATGGCCTGATCTTTTCTCCGCATGTTTTCTGAAGGGGCTGTCTTCTGCTCTTTCAAATCACTGTCCTCTCCTTCTTTCCACCATGGTCAAAGCCTATAAATATAAAAGATTCAGGTTCTAAAAAATTTGGACTAAAAAAGAAGGATTTCTTGAGAAGGTGGAGATGGCTTGGAACAATCCAGATGGGGAAGCCATATCTAACCCAATTCTGCGTTTCCGTGCCAAACTTAAACATACAGCCAAAGCCCTTCAAAGTTGGAGCGCCAAGAAATTTGGTGATTTGAAGGAACAAATTGTATGGGCCAAGACCATTATTGATCTCTTTGATCAAGCGGAAGAGGGTAGAATTTTATCTTAGGAGAGAGTTGGCTTAGGAGAGAGTTGAAGAAAAAGCTTCTCGGCCTTTGCACGATTGAGAGGGCCATGGCAAGACAGAGGTCCAGAATCACTCCGCTTCGTTAAGGAGATGCGAATACTTCGTATTTCCACATTCAAGCTAATCACAGGAGAAGGAAGAACTTCATTGGCTCTTGGTCGGATGGGTTTTCTTGGGTGTAAATCAATCTGATTTGGGCAGGCTGGAATTGCCTTTCACGGAAGAGGAAGTCAGGGAGGCGATCACATGGACATGCCAAAGGAAAAGAACCAGGGCCGGATGGGTATAATATCACTTTCTACAGCAAGTATTGGCAGGTAATCAAGAAGGACCTAATGGCTGTCTTCAACTGCCTTCATACACGCAGCACCTTGGGGTTCGACAAAATCAATGGGGCACACCTTATTTTGCTCCCTAAACGACCTGGGGCTGCTGAACCAAACGATTTCCGTCCGATCAGCCTCGTTCACAGCCTTGCAAAAATCATTTCGAAGGTCCTTGCCAGAAGGTTGGCTCTGGTTCTACCTTCGATCGTGGGGGAAAACCAAGGCACATTTTTGAAAGGGCGTTCATTGCATGAAAATTAGAAGATGGTAGGAGAATCAGCCAAGTTGCTAAAGGAAAGGAGATGCAAAAGTATTCTGCTGAAATTAGACATTGCAAAGGCCTTCGACAATGTTGCCTGGCAGTTCTTGCTTGAATTGCTTAAAAAAGTTAGCTTCGGACCTAATTGGTGTGATTGGATTGCCACGATTTTCAGGACGGCATCCACCAGGATACTTCTAAATGGCATCCCCGGTACTAGCTTCTATCATGGTGTGGTTTAAGACAGGGAGACGCCCTCTCACCCATGCTGTTTACTATTGTCATGGATTCGCTTTGCAAACTTTTTGATAAGGCTGAACAAAGCGGTATTTTGGAGCCCTTCAACAATAGACACTATCACCCAACGTATGTCCATATACGCTGATGACGTTATTCTATTTTTGAAGGCTAAAGTGAGGAAGTTGCTGCAACTAAACTGCTGCTGAATATTTTCAGTTGGTTCATCAGGACTTCGATGTAATCTTAGCAAGAGTTTGTTGTCCTCTATATTCTGTGAGGAAGATCAGATTGAAGCCTTCGGTAATATCCTTAGTTGCATGGTTGAAAAGCTGCCGATTAGCTATCTAGGGCTGCCCTTGAGTCTCAAGAAACTCCGCAAAGAAGACTTCCAGTGTCTCATTGACAAGCTTAGGAGCAGGTTAGGTCCTTGGCGTATTGGCTTTCTCCAGCTGAGTGGTCGTTTGATACTTGTTCAGGCAGTTCTATCGGCAGTTCCAATATTCCACTTAATGTCCCCGGACCCCTCGCCGTGGGTGTTTAAGGTGATAAAATAGATGCGTGGGTGAGGGGGGCAGGAAACTGATTGTCCGGGAGGCGGACGAAGAGAGGGCAGAATGTGGTCCTTTGGCAAGAAAAAGGAATCTTGGTTCTTTTTAGATACTCCCTCCGTCCGGAAATAGTTGTTGCAGAAATGCATAAAAATGGATGTATCTAGAACTAAAATATGTCTAGATACATCCATTCGGCCGACAAGTATTTCCGGACGGAGGGAGTAGTATAGATACAGACCAGCCTAAGAAGTATTCCTAGTATGCAGTTATGGATATAGTAGTAGGCAGTCACTGCCCCCACTAGACCTCGTGGTTATTCTGAAAATTCCAAAACAAAACAAAGGAAGGCCAACCAGGCAGGGTCCAAGCAGAACAGAAAAAGAAAAACTTAGGGTAGCTCAAGCAAATGGCTTATGTGTGGCCAAAGAAATTACGTCATATATATTATCATGCCATAAATAAGGATCATGCTCTGCGGATAATTAATAAAAACTATATCGTATAGTTTGCTTAACTACTTTGTTGCATTTGGCATTTGTGCCAAGGCACAGCGGTCAGCAGTAACATCAGTAGAAGGTCTGATAGAGAAAATGAAGGTTTGATGCATAAAGATGAAATTTTGCTTGTATTGTACATAACAGAGAGAAGAGCTACTAAGTTTCAAGCTGAGAAAAGTAATTTTGGTTCAAACTACAAGCTTTTGATCGGTAATCCAATAAAAAAACAGAACATAACAGAAAAGAAGATGAATACAACCTGCTAGCACAGTCGTGGCTTGAAAGGGCTGCACACTCCAATTCAACTTCCGGCAAACTGTCGAGCTATTCGACTTTCTCAGGCAGTCCCAGCTCCTTGTTATTGTTGTCGTCGTCTGACTGTGGGGCCAGCGCGAAGCGGCAGACAGGGCAGATGCGATTAAGGCGAAGCCAGTCGAAGATGCATCGCTGATGGAAGGAGTGGTAGCAGGGCATCATCCTGAGCTTCTTGCCGCCGTCGATGAATTTCTCGAGGCATACGGCGCAGTCCTGTTCCCTTGTTTCTCCCACGGTCAGCACCTGCAGACCCAACATGGCCTTTTTAGAGGCTGGGTCACTGCATACATAGTCGGCGGCTCGCCTCCGCTCTTCCAGGTTCCTCAACAGGAAATCCTGGGACATCCGCTGACGAAGCTGTGTCCGATATGCGTCCGGACCTTCGGCTTCCCTCCCGAATCCTTCGATGAGGGATCCTTGTTCGCCAAATCGTGCGACCAGGGAATCATAGTATTCCCCTTCCATTGATAGATCTGGCCCAGCTCTGTCAAAGACAAGCCGAGGGAGAAGTAATTGCCTAAAAAATGCATAGGAGAATCAATCTATCATCTTGCTAGATTAATTGTAAACACCCACCTCTGAGAACTCTGCGCCTCTTAGGCGGAGTGGAGGCAGATCGGTCGACGACGGACTCACGTCGGTGCCGGCCGGCACAGACGCCTAAGAGCATTATTAGTAGTGCCCTCAAACCCTCAAACCCTTAAAAATAACCGTTTTTTTACGGTTTTCGCCGAAAAAACGCCGTAGACTAAAACCTCTAAACCCTCAAACCCGTAAAAAAATTTAGAGGTCCAACCCTCAAACCAATTTGCAATCTGTAGAAGTAGGGGTTGAGGGGGAAATCTCCCCCCAACCCGCACTCCTCTTCGTCGCTGCCTCCTCGTTCGCGCGGGAGGCAACCGCTCCCTTCCCGCCCGCGTCCCGGCGCCCTCCTCCTCGTCGCCGGCCATGGAAGGCCCCTCCGCCGCCGCGCCCCCGCCCGCCGCGGCCGCCGTTCCCGCCCCGC
>NC_041389.1:124988240-125002370 GCF_002162155.2 Triticum dicoccoides
CCCGGCTATGAAGAAGAGTCGGCAGAAGGCGGCCTCCCTTGGGCCGCGAGGGGCGGCCTCGAAGCCGCGGAAGAAGCCTGCGGCGCGGAAGAAGCCGGCGGCGGCCGCCGTCGCCCAACCTCCTCCCGCCGCGCACGAGGTGTTCGAGGAAATGGCAAACCCATCCTCGTTCATGGACCTTCTCCAAAACGCGGAGGTGGACCTCGGAGCTCCGCCTCTAGAGCCCTTTAGGGTTGGTGACGACTTGGAGGAGAAGGAGGAAGATGAGGAGGAGGTGGGGGATGACGAGGAGGAGGTGGCCGAGATAGGGGAGGAGGCATTCACCGCCGCTTCCCGCCCACACGCGCGGTCGACAAACTACACCGAGGCGGAAGATGTCCTCTTGGTTCGTGCTTGGGCAGCTGTGGGAATGGATGCAACCACCGGCACCGATCAAACCGGTAAACGGTATTGGCAAAGGATCGAGGACGTCTATTGTAAGATCAAGCCGAAGAATAGTGGGTTCATCCATCGCTCTTTCCGGTCGCTTCAAGGCCGGTGGGAATTGATCAAGCCCGCTTGTTCTCGTTGGAGTGCGGCCATGGACCAAGTGATAGATGCACCACCTAGTGGAACCGTGGAGAGTGACTATGTGAGTACATATTTCTTCACTATTTTGATTATGTGTGTGCACTATGCTATTGGTGGGTTCTTATGTGATTTATGTGTGGTTGATAGGAGACAATTGCCGGCATGAGGTACAAGGAGATGGCCGCTTCCAAGGGCAAGGCGTTCCCATTTAAGCATGTTTGGTCAATTCTTCAAACCTTTGACAAGTGGAAGTTGAGGGATCAAGAGCCCGCACCCAAGAAGTCGGCAATGCTAAGGATGGATGATAGTGAAGATGAGGAGGAGAGGAACGTGGGCAAGCCCGAGGGAAACAAGAAGGGCAAGCTAAGGGTGAAGATGGAAGAAGAGGCGTCAAGCCTAAGGGAGAAGATGGACCACATGATGAAGGCAAGAGAGGAATTGACAACGAAGACATTGGAGACAAAGCTTCTTATCACCGAGAAGAAGAAAGAGGTCAAGCTTGCACAAGTTGAAGCAAAGCGTGAAGAAGCAAAGCGCAAGGCCGAGTTGGAGGAGAGGATGATCAAGCTCAAAGAGGCAAAGGTATGGAAAGAACTCATGGTGGAGGAGAAAGAGCACATGATGATGTCCAAGAAGGACATGGATCAAGACCAATTGCAATGGTGGAAGGACTACAAGGAGGACATCGCGGAGAGGAAGAGGATGTTTCGTGTTGCGTCCTCTACTTTTCGAGGTGACACTCCGATGAGTAGTTGTGGTGATGGCGGTGTGTACGACTCCATCGGTGGCGATGGAGATGCTTGATGGAGCCCGCTTGTGGTCTAGGAGATGGCGCCGAGGTGCAACTTTTGGTGATGGTGCCGATGAGAGGAGGAAGATGATGATTTTGTGATGTAAACTATTAAACCATGCATCAATGATTGTCATTTGGTAGTTTGTTGGAAGTTGATTGTGTTCTTGTTGTCATAAATTATGAGATGCCAAATGATAGATTTAAAGGTTGGGGTTGAGGCAAAGACTAGAATCCTCAAATCCAACCCTTAAAGCAGTTTACGGGTTGGGTTTGAGGGTTCTAGTATTTGCCACTGTTTTTCAACCCTTAAAAGTGTCAAAAAGTGGCACAACTCAACCCTTAAAAGTGCTTTTTAGATTTGAGGGTTTGAGGGTTCTACTAGTAATGCTCTAATCTAGGTTTCGCGAGCAGGCCAGCAAAACGTCGCTTGGTATGGCTCCGAAAATAAATCCTACGAGAGCAGGTGTCTTTTACAATCGCGTGAGACCCCACTCATAAGATGACATGTGTTTAGCACCCAGCTCGAAACATCTTCTTCCCGGAAGAGCAGTTGGTGAATAGTCTTCACGTTTTATTTTTGTTAGGTTTTTTCGTCTCTCCTCCCACCACCCCCTCCCATTCTGGTTCATTGGTTTATTTTTCTCTTCACTCTTTATTACAACCAGGACTTTTCTAACGTATAACAAATCATGGATCTAACTTCTTTAAATTATTCATATCAATCGATTCTTTTTATTGGTTCAATTTGTCTTAGGAAACAAATAACAATTTTTTAAGAAACAAATAATAGATTTGAATCTAACTTTCCTAACTTATCAAAGTCAATCGATTTCTCACATTAGTGAAATTTGTTTTACGAAACAAATAACAGACACGTCACAAACTTTCCTCCCAATAAATAGTTTCTTAACATCTGCAAACTTTCCTAATCAGACACGTCACAAACGGGCAGGTACTGATATCATGTTACCAAACAATAAAACCCCATTTGCATAGAAATCAGTTCAAAATCCTAACTTTCCTAAATTCTTACCTTTTCTTGATAACATCTAATATTTCCTATGTTTTCCACCTATTGAAGGAAATCACCCCTCCATCAATATTAGCATTTTTTGGAATGAGATCTCCGGGTTATGTTTTTTTGCGATTCTTTCCAATTGTGACCTCTCCTTCCGCTCCGGCTCCTTCTCGCATAATCACCTCCACCACAGCCAGCTGACACCACCCTAGACCTTTTGCCTCTCCACACCTTCTCCGCCACCTTTTCCTCGTACTCCATTGACAATCCCTCTGCCACGTTTGTCCACGGCGGTGTCGAGGGCATGGCGCAACAGCGTACCAGTGGTAGAGCAGCGCATAGCAGCAGGAAGAAGCACGCAGCAGGCGAGGCGAGCGGCCGACGGTGGAGGGCAGAGATGCGGCCGGCAGAAGATGGCCGCGACAGAAGGCGGCGCGAGGTAGGGGCGCGATAGCGGGGCGAGCAAAGGGATAGGCAGCAGCAGACGGGGCGAGCGCAACCAGCGAGAGTGTGACGTGCGGTCAGGGTGTGCGTCGCGCGGGGCACAGTGGTGCGGTGGCTGTGGCGAGCATGATGTCAACGGCGGGCGCGACGGATGCGGTGTGGCACATGCATGGGCATGGAGAGCTAGAGAGGGAGTGACTCCGCGGGGCGCGGAAGAAGAGCTGAAGGCTCAGGCATGGGCGCGCATAGGAGCGGGCATGTGCCACGGGGTCAATCTGAGGAGCTTAGTGGCTACCCCTACAATGGCCATGGCGGACGACGGTTCTCAGCCACGACGAAATACCTAATGAGAGCAAACGAGAGGGGAAACTGGGGAAAGGCAAGAGGAGATCACGGCGGTGTCAATGGCACCCTAGGGGAAGACAGGGGAGCTCGGGGCGGCGCGGATCGAACGGCAATGTCGCGGTGGCCGAAGGTTGAGGAAGACGGCAACGACGTCGATCTGGGGGTGCTGGACTTGATCTCGCTGGCGCAGACGAAGTAGCGGAGCCATTGGGAGCTCCTCGACAAGCTCCTAGCCAGCAGTTGGTGAATAGTCTTCACGATTTATTTTTGCTAGGTTTTTTTCGTCTCTCCTCCCACCACCCCCTCACGGATCTAACTTCCTTAAATTATTCATATCAATCGATTCTTTTTATTGGTTCAATTTGTCTTAGGAAACAAATAACAATTTTTTAAGAAACAAATAATAGATTTGAATCTAACTTTCCTAACTTATCAAAGTCAATCGATTTCTCACATTAGTGAAATTTGTTTTACGAAACAAATAACAGACACGTCACAAACTTTCCTCCCAATAAATAGTTTCTTAACATTTGCAAACTTTCCTAATCAGACAGTCACAAACGGGCAGGTACTGATATCATGTTACCAAACAATAAAACCCCATTTGCATAGAAATCAGTTCAAAATCCCAACTTTCCTAAATTTTTACCTTTCCTTGATAACATCCAATATTTCCTATGTTTTCCACCTATTGAAGGAAATCACCCCTCCATCAATATTAGCGTTTTTCAGAATGAGATCTCCGAGTTATGTTTTTTTGTGATTCTTTCCAATTGTGACCTCTCCTTCCGCTCCGGCTCCTTCTCGCATAATCACCTCCACCACAGCCAGCTGACACCACCCTAGACCTCTTGCCTCTCCACACCTTCTCCGCCACCTTCTCCTCATACTCCATTGACAATCCCTCTGCCACGTTTGTCCACGGCGGTGTCGAGGGCATGGCGCAACAGCGTACCAGTGGTAGAGCAGCGCATAGCAGCAGGAAGAAGCACGCAGCAGGCGAGGCGAGCGGCTGACGGTGGAGGGCAGAGATGCGGCCGGTAGAAGATGGCCGCGACAGAAGGCGGCGCGAGGTAGGGGCGCGATAGCGAGGTGAGCAAAGGGATAGGCAGCAGCAGACGGGGCGAGCGCAACCAGTGAGAGTGTGACGCGCGGTCAGGGTGTGCGTCGCGCGGGGCACAGTGGTACGGTGGCTGTGGCGAGCATGATGTCAACGGCGGGCGCGACGGATGCGGTGTGGCACATGCATGGGCATGGAGAGCTAGAGAGGGAGTGGCCCCGCGGGGCGCGGAAGAAGAGCTGAAGGCTCGGGCATGGGCGCGCATAGGAGCGGGCATGTGCCACGGGGTCAATCCGAGGAGCCCAGTGGCTACCCCTGCAATGGCCATGGCGGACGGTGGTTCTCGGCCACGACGAAATACCTAACGAGAGCAAATGAGAGGGGAAACTGGGGAAAGGCAAGAGGAGATCACGGCGGTGTCAATGGCAGCCTAGGGGAAGACAGGGGAGCTCGGGGTAGCACGGATCGAACGGCAATGTCGTGGTGGCCAAAGGTTGAGGAAGATGGCAACGATGTCGATCTGGGGTCCTGGACTTGATCTCGCTGGCGCAGACGAAGTAGCGGAGCCATTGGGAGCTCCTCGACAAGCTCCTAGCCAGCAGTTGGTGAATAGTCTCCATGGTTTATTTTTGCTGGGTTTTTTCGTCTCTCCTCCCACCACCCCCTCACGGATCTAACTTCCTTCAATTATTCATATCAATCGATTCTTTTTATTGGTTCAATTTGTCTTAGGAAACAAATAACAAATTTTTAAGAAACAAATAATACATTTGAATCTAATTTTCCTAACTTATCTAAATCAATCGATTTCTCTCATTAGTGAAATTTGTTTTAGGAAACAAATAACAGACACGTCACAAACTTGCCTCCCAATAAATAGTTTCTTAACATTTGCAAACTTTCTTAATCAGACATGTCACAAACGGGCAGGTACTGATATCTTGTTACCAAACAATAAAACCCCATTTGCATAGAAATCAGTTCAAAATCCCAACTTTCCTAAAAAATTACCTTTCTTTGATAACATCCAATATTTCCTATGTTTTCCACCTATTGAAGGAAATCACCCCTCCATCGATATTAGCATTTTTTTGGAATGAGATCTCCAGGTTATGATTTTTTGCGATTCTTTCCAATTGTGACCTCTCCTTCCGCTCCGGCTCCTTTTCGCATAATCACGTCCACCACAGCCAGTTGACGCCACCCTAGACCTCTTGCCTCTCCACACCTTCTCCGCCACCTCCTCCTCGTACTCCATTGACAATCCCTCCGCCACGTTTGTCCACGGTAGTGTCGAGGGCATGGCGCAATAGCGTACCAGTGGTAGAGCAGCGCATAGCAGCAGGAAGAAGCACGCAACAGGTGAGGCGAATGGCCGATGGTGGATGGCAGAGATGAGGCCGGCGTGGATGAGGGGGCGGCCAGCAGAAGATGACAGCGACAGGAGGCGGCGCGAGGCAGGGGAGCGACAGCGGGGCGAGCGAAGGGATAGGCGGCAGCAGACGGGGCGAGTGCAGCCAGCGAGAGTGTGACGCGCGGCCAGGGTGTGCGTCACGCGGGGCACAATGGTGCGGTGGCTGTGGCGAGCGTGATGGCAACGGCGGGCGCGACGGACACGGTGTGGCACGTGCGTGGGCATGGAGAGCCAGATAGGGAGTGGCCCCGCGGGCGCGGAAGAAGAGCTGAAGGCTCGGGCATGGGCGCTCATAGGAGCGGGCATGTGCCGCGGGGTCAATCCGAGGAGCTCAGTGGCTACCCTTGCAATGGCCATGACGGACGGCGGTTCTCGGCCACGGCGAAATACCTGACAAAAGCAGACGAGAGGGGAAACTGGGGAAAGGCAAGAGGAGATCACGGCGGTGTCAATGGCACCCTGAACACATCACAGTACCAATTAGTTCAAGGCAGGAGGAGTAAGGACTTACAACAGCGGCTTGAACTGGTGTGCTCATGCCCTTCATCTTGCTGGTGTGGCAATCCTTTATGATTTGCACTGCATTCGGTTCAAGTTCTTTTTGGTTCGCACGGGCTTTCCGCTATATTTGGAACAAGTCAATATAGATACGATAATATGGCACACAAAAAAAGAAGGAAGTAGCAGCTATTTACAAGAGCCTCGCAGTGTGCAGTATAGCTACGAGATCCTGTTGTCTATTGGAATTTCAGTTTAGAACGGTTGGTTTTGTTCTTCAAACAGTTAGCCTAGAAGAAGATACACTTGTAAGGCACATACATAAATACAAGTTCAATATGTGGTCTAATCAAATACATATAGCCTACCTGATACTTTGGATCAGACCAGTGTTTAACGAGGGTTGTCCAATCTACATCTGTAATATATTCCACTAGAGATGTTTGGGCGATTTCATTGTTAGCCTTGCCTTCAAAGTGAGATTTTCTAAGGTGGTACCGATACTGTCGCAGAGCAGACTGAAAAACATGAGTGCATGCTTGTTTAGTTGCATCATCTTTTGGATCCAACTTGAACCTCATCTGTTGAAAAAAGAATGTGAGTCTTATTAGGAGGAAGCTAGAAAGTATGGGACAGAGCAAGATAATATTACTAATTGCGATGAATAACATTACTTACAGATAAATGGTCAAGGAAGGTGTTAAACTGGGTATTGTCTTTCTCATTCCTGTACTGGATCCACGTTGGGAGGATACGCGCATGACACCTAACGACAACGGCTGACTCTGATACTAACTTGGCTGACTCTGTAGCATCACGTGGCCTTTTTAAACCTGCCTCAAAATGGATCTCCATTCTTCCTCCTTTAGATTTTGTTAATCTGTCAAGCATTATCCCTGATGTCTGTTTCCGCTTGCGCTGTGGTGCTAGTTGAACAACGAATATGGAAAGTGTTAGTGTACATCAAACTGTGAGAGTACATATAAAGGAGCATGCAACTGCAACTTGACTCGGTCAGGTACCGTCTTGGTGTTGATGCTCATGAGGTTCATCTGATCTTGCCAAGTCCTATTGTGTCAACAGTGCTTCGGAAGTAGTGTTAGGTGTGAAGGCATCTTGGGAACTGGCCAGTTCCGGAGAAAACGAACGAGTAACTAGTTGAGATGCTGGTACAGTTGAAGCGAATGTTGCAGCTGGTGGAGCAGGTGATACTGTGTTTGTAGATTTAGCCGGTGGACTTGGACCTTCTACTGCACTATAAGTACCAGCAGAATCTCGACAACAGAGCCTTTTCCGTTTCACCCAACGAGTAACAACACTCCCTCCTATATTATTTTCCTTGCTCTTTTTTGACTTTGCCATGTCAAGCTGTACCCAGAACACAAAAGAATAAAATCACTCTTCAGAACTCATTGATGCATGATACAGACAAGCAATACTTTGATGTAAGACAACCGTATGAGGATGGAATATGTAAGAAAAACAGGACGACATGACATATTCACAGCTATGATGTGCAAACTAAGCAGAAGGATTTTCAAGAAAATAGAAGTAATGGAAGCTAGAAACCATATGAAAGATGCAACCAATATTACTCTGCCAAGTTAAAAGTGTCTTGTCATAAGTGGCAATTTGAAAAATTAGAAGCAGTACAACATAGAAATCAATGCAAGATGCAACCACTATCAAACTGCCATGTTAAAAGCGTCCAATCATGAGTTACTGATGCAGGATACACAACAACAATACTTTGATGTAAGAACATGGTATGATAGATAGATGTAGTGTATTCTAGACACAGAAAGCCATGTCATATGCACATGTATAACGTATAAACTCAGCAGGTGCAATTTAATCAAAATAAAATAAATACAGGCTAGACAACATATGCAACATGAAACCAATTATCACACTGTCAACTTAGAGCAAGCACCTGCGATGGTGGAGTGCGGGAGATGAACTCATCATGTAGACTTGGGACTCAACTTCATTAGCAGTAGCAGTGGCAAATCTAGAGAGTCTCTGTTTGCGTCGGTGCGGAGTACCACCAACATCCCATAACTTACTCTTTTCCTTCCTATTTTCTGATATTGCCTTATGAAGTCAAAACCACAAGAAGATGAATAAAATTAGCTCTGCATAACTGCTTGATGCATGATACAGACGAACACTACTTTGATGTAAGGCAAGCACAGGAGGATGGAATATATACAAAAAAAGACAGCATTTCATATTCACACATAGATAGGAGGATGGAATATGTATGAAAAAACAGTAAGCGGAAGGCATTTCAACAAAATTAGAAGAAATGAAAGCTAGGCACCATATGAACATGCAACCAATATCACTCTATCAGGTAAAAAGTGTCTCGTCGTAAGTGCCATTTCAAGAAATTAGAAGCAGTACAAGCTAGAAGACAATGCAAGATGCAACCTACATCACAGTCCCAAGTTAAATGTTTCTTATGGGTAAGTGATCGTTGCTGGTATAAGTTGTAAGCTACGCAGATGCAATTCAACATAATCAGAAGCAATACAAACTAGACATCATACAGAAAACGCAACCACGTATAACAGTTCCAAGTAAGAGCAAGCACCTGTGATGGTGGAGTAGGGGAGATGTGCTCATCGTGTACACATATGTTCTAAAAACAGGAACACGTGTCATATTCACATGCATTATGTGTAAAGTAAGCAGATGCAATTCAAGTTAGAAGCAATACAAGGTAGACATCATACGCAACATGCAACCACATATAATAGTGTCAAGTTAGAGCAAGCACCTGTGATGGTGGAGTAGGGGAAATGTGCTCATCAGCTACACTGCTACGTTGACTGTCCAGCCTTGTGTTGTCTTGTGAATCTTGTTGGGAGGATGGCGGAGTAGAATCTATAGAGAACCTCTGTTTCAGTTGCTCGAAAGGACCACCATCATCCAATGCCTTGCCAATTTCCTTCAGCTTTATTGATTTTGCATTGTGAGGTCATACCGACAAGAAAAAGGAATATCATTCGCTCTTCAGAACTCATTCATGCATGATACTGACGAACACTACTCTGATGAAAGGCAAAGTCATGATACGAGGATGGAATATGTACGAAAAAAATGGACGGCTTGACATATTCACACCTATGATGTGGTAACTAAGCAGAAGGGACTTCAAGAAATTAGAAACACTGCAAGACACCATATGGAAGGTGCAATCAATATCACTCTGCCAAGTTAAAACTGTCTCGTCATAGGTGGCGTTCATCAAACTAGAAGCAATACATGCTAGAAATCATATTCAAGATGCAAACCAATATCACACTGCCAACTTAAAGGTGTCCCATCATAAGTGACTGATGCAGGATACACAAGAAGAGTAGTTTCATGTAAGAACATGGTGTGATAGACAGATATAGTATGTACCAAAAACAGGAAAGCGTGTCATATTCACATGTATCATGTGTAAGCTAAGCAGATGCAGTTTACACTAATTAGGAGCAATACGAGCTAGACACCATATGCAACATGCAACCAGATATCACACTGCCAAGTTAGAGCAAGCACCTTGGATGGTGGAGTAGGGGAGCGGAGACTTGGACCATGTAATGCACTATCAGTACAAGGAGAATCAGTACAGATGCTCCGTTTACGTTGCTCCAGAGGACCACCATCATTGCATTCCTTACTCTTTTCCTTCCTCTTTCTTGATTTTTCCTTGTCAAGTCAAACCCACAAGAAAAAGGAATAAAATTTGCTCTTCAGAACTTATTGATGCATGATACTGATGAACACTACTTTCATGTAAGGCAGCCGCATGATAAGAGGATGGAATATGTATGAAAAACAGGACGGCATGACATATTGACATGTATGATGTATAAAGTGTAAACTAAGCACAAGGTGCTTGAACTTGTTAGAATCAATGCAAGCTAGAAACCATATGAAAGATGAAACCAATATCACTCTGCCAAATTAAAAGGGTGCCCTAACAAATGTATTTGACCAAATTAGAAGCAATACATGGCAACAGGCTAGAAATAATATGCAATATGCAACGAATAAAGGTGACTCATCATAAGTAATTGATGCAAGATACAGAAGAGAGGTAGTTTCATGTAAGAACAAGGGTAACACATAGATGTAGTATGTACCAAAAATAGGAAGGCATGTCATATTCACAGGTATAGTGTGTAAACTAAGCAGATGCAATTTACCCTAATTAGAAGCATTACAAGCTAGACACCGTATGCAGCAAGCAACCACATATCACACTGCGAAGTTGGAGCAAGCACCTGTGATGGTGGTGTAGGGGAAGTGCTGTCTTCAGGTACAGGGCAACGTTCAATATCTTCATTTAGGCTTGCTGTTTCTTGAGAATCATGTGGAGAGGATGAAATTGCATTCTTTATAAGAGTATTGCGTCTCATATTAACCCATGTGCGTGACTGTCTCATCATAAGCGATAGACGCAGGATACACAAGAACAATAGTTTGATGTAAGAACATGGTGTGATAGGCAGATGTAGTATGTACCAAAAACAGGAAGGCGTGTCATATTCTCTTGTATAATGTGTAAGCTAAGTAGATGCAATTTAACAAATTAGGAGCATTGATGTGGGATACACAAGAGAAGTAGTTTGATGTAAGAACATGGTTAATAGAAAGACGTAGTATGTACCAAAAACAGGAAGGCATGTCATATTCACAGGTATAATGTGTTAACTAAGAAGATGCAATTTACCCTAATTAGAAGCATTACAAGGTAGACACCATATGCAACATGCAACCACATATCACACTGCCAAGTAAGAGCAAGAACCTACGATGGTGGTGTGGGGGAATTGCGGTGATCAACTAGAGAGCTACGTTGACTATCTTCATTTAGCCTTGCTGTTTCTTGAGAATCATGTGGGGAGGATGACACTTCACTCTTTAAATGAGTAGGGCGTCTCACAGTAACCCACCCGGGTGACTGTCTCATCATAAGTGATTGACGAGGGATACAAAAGAGCATTAGTTTGATGTACGAACATGGTTAATAGACATATGTAGTATGTATCAAAAACAGGAAGGCATGTCATTATCAAAGGTATAATGTGTAAAGTAAGCAGATGCAATTTAACCAAATTGGAAGCAATACAAGCTAGACACCATATGCAACATGCAACCACATTTGATAGTGCGAAGTTAAAGCAAGCACCTGGGATGGTTGTGTGTGGCAATTGAGATCATCAACTGCAGAGCTACTTTTACTGTCTCCAACTGCTGACACTGCACCCATTAGAGCGTTGAAACGCTTACTGCTTATCTTCGAATTACACTGGAGTGACTTCTGTCTTTTCTTTTCTGCATTCATCAACACTGCGTCAGAGTCTGAAATACCAATGCATAAAAAACAATAGTGTGAGTATGGGTGAAGTGTGTGCACAATTAGTACAGTGTAAAGGTAGTAGATAGCAGGTCGGTGACAAATAAATGACGGGAGACATATGATAGCTCTACAACATGCATGGCACACTCAATTACTATAGGATTCTATGAAAATAACACTCTACTGAAAGCAAATAGGTCAGTACATTTTTTCTGCACCGTCCGATGTACAAAGAACGGGGAGATCGCCTTCATCTACCTCCAACCAGTCAGTGTTGACGATCTTCCTCGAAACGCCAGCGACCACCGACCCAGTATTCCTCCCCTCCCTGCGCCCTCCCCTCGATCTCACTGCACCGCCGTGCTTAGCACCGCCCCTCGGCCATCCATTCAAGCCCCGCCGACCTCCAGATCGGGCGCAAGCAGCTCCTGCGCCCCACACCCCTATGATAGACACTGACGCGCCGCTTCCCCGGGGAATAGGCGGACTAGGTGCTCCGCACTCCTAAGCGGGTGCTGCTTCTTTTAATTGCGGTTCGACTTACCCTGAATTGAAATCTAGGCGGGCTACTGACCTCTAGCAAAGGTGAAATAGTAAAAGGGAGGAAACCTTGTGCATTTAGTATCACGAAGAAGATGCAGTAAGAAGCGCTCAACTAGTTTCTTTCGTGGGATGAATACGGTGTGAGCGGAGACGTAAGATTTGCACGAATAAGGGAAGAGGAGTGCCTCTTTCTGCTGGCAGTGCTGTGTCCTCCTTCTGTTTTTCCGACGATCTTGTTGTTCGCCGGAAACTAGAAGTTGTGGAGGACGGTGCAGCCTTGGACGAACCCATGGCCAAGTTGTTGAGTGTGGTGCGGTGGCCGTCTGTCGGCAGCGGGGAAGCAGATCCGAGGCGGCGAATGACAGCATAGTGGGAACAGCTCCGGTGCGGTGGATGGTTGCGATAGTGGAGCCGCAGCAGTGAGGCGCAGGACAGCGTGGTCGGAGTGGTTCTGGTACGGCGCACGTCGGCGTCGGCGTCGTGGAGGCAGCTCTGCCTCAGCTTCAGCTACCAAGTCCTTGAGGGCGTTACGGTTGCGGTTGCATTGGACGACGACGTCGGGGTACCGGCTCCGGCATGATGGAGGAGGGCGGCGGTGGATTGGCCGCTATGGGGTGGAGGACGGAGGAGGTTGGGGTTTCGCGGCTGGTGGAGAGGGCGTTTTCGCGCCCATGGAGTATGAATGGGGAAACGGAGGGAGGCGGGGAACTAAGGGGGAACAATGTTTCGGTTTGAGACACGCTTGTTTGAAATTTGGGGAAAGTTACAAACTTTGCCCCCATCTAAAATTTCGGACATATTGCAGGTTGGGGGTAGGACAGTCATGTCAGGTGTCGCAAATGTGGGCGGGGTAGATTTCGGCCGAGCGCATGGGTGTTTAGGCACCCACAGCGTATGAATGCTTCTCAGAGGCGGTTGAGACCGGCGTCTTGGTGAAGTTACAAACCTACCCTGGTTTAGACCTTTGGACATCGAGCCGATAGGCTACACGGGCCAGAGTCAGGACAGTAATTTCATTCCACCAAAACATTAGTCTCATGCGGTTTCGGGTGACCAGAGGCCTATTTGGCGCTTCGTTCAATATTTGGGAGCAGAAGCATTAACGTTTTCAGTTCTCGTGAATTGAACTTTCAGGATTTGTCAAACTTCACAAATCTTTACTCTTGAAAATCCTAAAGCTACGATTATTTTGGAATGGAGGGGGTACATTTTAATATACATTGTACATGAGTATATATTAAAAAATATGCAACTTACCTCAGTTCATGCATGGTTCCAGGTATATTCTCCTTGGTTGCAAAAAAAAGTTAGATATGCGTATGAATATATATACCATGTTCAAACTCACAACAAAGATTGATGCCCCCTTTTACATCTGATTTACAAATGACATTATCTCGGGTTCAAATAGATGAATGCACTTCCTATGAATTCGAATCTTCGAAACCCCCTTTATGTTGAATTCAACATGTATTTTATTTCGTAGCTAGCAATTTGGAATGTATCCATGCAAGTGACAAATGTATAAAGTGCTTCACACTAACAACATGGAGTGCACTAATTAATGTTTATATATGAATTGCAAAAGCATCCATTGCCTGTGTTTCAAACCGCTCTCACTCTATGGATCGATAATATGAAATAAACACATGCACATGCTAGAATTCAATGGAGTATGGGTGTCTGGTAGACCGATTTTTGTCCATACGCAATTTTGCAAAATTCATGATCTCATCCAAAAATAATAATGCCATTTATATTTTAATTTAATGCACAAAACCGCCTTTTACATGTAGATATCTCTCTATCTAACGCATAAGTGCACACACTTTATATGCATCGGCATTTCTCTTTCACACATGCTCACAATCTCTCTCAGGGTGTCGGGGTGTCTCATGCACATGCTCTCTCTGTTTCTCTATCTCTCTTTCTGACTACTATGTACCACTCTTTTCACTAATCTCAGTTGGAAAACACTATTTCTCTCACATGCATATATACACATGCAAGGTCTCTACTAGCCCTCTATACACACATATATGTGCCCACGTGTCTCCCGCACGCACATTATCTTTAGGCCTCTCTC
>NC_041389.1:125002646-125126610 GCF_002162155.2 Triticum dicoccoides
AATAGTAGTTGGCAGATATGATTTCAACATATCATTCGGTAGGATATCCCTGGCTGTTAGGCTGGATGGTAATACGAGGCAAAGTTTTACCCTAGTTCGGATCGGACCCTTGCAGTTGAAGAAAGAGCCTACTCCTGGTACTGTATATTAGTGTTAGGGGTGTGTACAAAGTACATGTGAATAACATGCATTGTGCGTGTGTGTATACTATCGACGAACTACCCCCAAGCTTGTATAACATACTAAGGGCCTAGGGTTACAAATCATATATAGTCGGCTTATCACCAGGGGGGATAGAGTCCTCCGCGACTCTGGTAGCTTCGTGTTGTACGCTGAGTCCTCCACATGGGTCTCCGTATAAAATGTCTCGGTCCAGCCTATATGTGGCGCAGGATGGAACCGACCCATGGGTCTTCATGTTGAACCACCACAACTAGAAATGATGTGCCCACCACACCACACACGCAATCGGCCACTAAGAAAATAAGCATATACAATAGTACAACGGTATCTAGCTCACGATATGTCTCCGTATTTTGTTGATGACACTGACGGACTTTGCATTTGATGCGTGCTCCGTATTTTGTTGACGACACTTATGGTCATTGTATTTGAAGCGAAAGCACGATATGGTCACTGGACTTCAGAATAAGCTCATCATGGTCACCACATACATTTTGTCGTGCTAACCAACATGTGGTTGGATGGTTACAGGACAGTGGTTTCTCGAGCCCACCAAGGTTAAAGTCCCGGTGCTCGCATTTATCTTGTGTTAATTTTAGTATTTTCCGGCGATGTACGTTCAGTGGGAGGAGACGTTCCACTCGACTACGAGGCATCTATGGTGACTTCGTACAATCTCAAGATCATATATGCTGGCCCACTCTCTCAAATGTGCGGCGGCGGACCGGCGGTGGGGAGTGGTTTCGGGGAGGGCGGGCTGGCCGCGGGCAGCGAGGGCGGGCGGTTCGGCCGGTGGTGGCTGGCGGCTCGGGGGAGGAGGGGGGGTGGAGTTTGATGATAAACTGGAGGCCCTTGATTTCGTATCGAACGGCTGGAAAATCTAATGACCAGAGATGAAAAAGTGAGTCGACTGACGTGTAGCCTCACCCCGCACGTACACACGCACGCACGCAAGACACACACACATGTAGGTGTGCAACACTGACACGTACATAATGTACACATGCACGCATGCTGGCGTGCAACACTGACACATACACATGCACTCACGAACACACGCACGTACGCACCCATGCATGCAACACCGAAACGCACCCTTGCATGTACGCACCCATGCATACAACACTGAAACGCACCCTTGCACGCACGCAACACTCGCACGCCTGCATGCACACAGCACACAACGCAAGACACGCGCTTAACTACATGAAAAAGATGACGTCACACTTAATACACAATCATCGGTTTATGAAATGCCCGCTTCTGACCGCCCTGGCCCACCAAAGGTTCCTCTGCTGTGCGCTGCCTGCGTTGGGTCACTCACATGCAGGCCATGCACCCAAAGAGCCCACACGTCAGTGGAAGAATGGTGCGGTGTCCTAGGTCAGAGTCGAGGGCGCCACTCGCGGCACGCCCAGCTGAACACGCCTCCGTGCCGCATTCAAACGCCTCCATGAAACCCGCCCGTGTGGAAGCCGAGAAACCCACTCTGGCACACGTCCGTTCATGACCGGGCCAGCGTTAAACGCAACGCCGGCCGAGCTCCTCCCATCCGCCGTCCATTTAATCTCCTATTTAAACGAGGCCAACACCGGCCAAGAATCGCACACCTCCGCCGCTCCCCTATCTCCTCCACCATTTTTCCACTCTTACAATGGATTACGAAGAGTAGTTATTCCGCATCCAAGCCGGCTGGGTAGCCCGCCGGATACGAGGTATGCAGCTCGCTGATCCACCTCCCTCCCCTCGCCCGACGGAGCCAGTTGCCGCCCCAAGCCGGCGCGCGGTTCAGCAACTCGCCGCTCCAGGCCAGCTCGACGAGGAGCGGCGCATGGGGCGTCGTTGCTTCCGTACACGCTGCCGCCTTGTACCGCGTCTCCCGTTTCTGTAGCCGAGACTCCCATGCCGGTGGCCGCGCCATGCAAGCAGCGATAGAAGCCGGGTGCGCGGAGAGCGACGAGTCAGTGGCCAGCGCCTCCGCGTCCGCCGCCATCATCGAGGAGAAGTAGAACACGGGAGGCCGCCGCCGCTTGGGTCCCATGAAGGCCACCGCGGAGGCGACGCCGGCATAGATAGCAGGTGTCTTGCCTGATCCTTTTGTTGCGAGGACCTTCGTCGACCCCGCGTGGGCTCCACGGAAGAGGTCAATGTTAGGATGAACTCGAGCCGGTGCCGGCCATGGCGAAGTAGTGGCCGGTGATGAACTCGAACCGGTGCCGAACACCATCATCTTCGGCACCAGCCAATGATATCAGTTGGGCAGTGGGGAAGCGAGCCGTCCTTTGCGCTGAAGCATATACCTCCGGGGCTCCCAGCAGTCCGGTGATCGTGCTGCCGGACATGAGGAACACAAATCGATCGACGGGCGACCATTTAGGCCATGTATTATATACCTGTGCTATCCAGAACTAGCACCGCGTAGTTCATTTGAATGTAATGAAATCCGTCATGTTTGTGTGAAAATCTGGTATTTTATATGATTTCCGTCATTGTTTATATGAAATACTCCGGTGGTTGCGTGAATGAGTATCAGTTTGTCTACGTGTTTGCGTGAATTTCGTTCGGTTGGTTGAGTTGTTGTCATAATGTGTGCAGCTACGGTTGGATGGCGTAATTTGCGGGTCGCCGGTCGGTCTGCGGGCGGCTCGGGCGGTGTTGGGGGACAAAAAACAGCTCGTGTGAGCTCGTCTCCAACGTGCGCGCTAGAGGATGCATGACATCATGAGCACCCGAGCCATTCCTCGTTCATCGGTGGCAAAGGCACCGATGGACAAAAGGGTCGCCAATATTTTGGCTAACCCGGGCAAGATCCAAACAGCCCCTCCCAACAGATTCAAATCCCTCGTTCGCCGTGGAATTTTGCCATGTGTTGTTTTCATGGACTAGCAAGATGCCCGTGCATTGGACGGAACATCAAGATGCATTTTTTACAAACTCCCGCATGCATGCAAGGGATAATTAATGTCCTCCTTTGCTAGTACCACGAGGCAAACACCATTAATATTGCATCGATTAGTGTTAGTGGCCTTGTATATCTGCAAACTGTAATTTTGATAGTGGCCCCGACCCCTTGTATATAAAAATGGAGGGAGAAATATGAGAGATAAGGTGAGGAGGAGTGGGGCGTGGTACCATGGTGGTGACTGGTGGTCGGACTTGGCGGAGGCATGGGGATGGACGGCGCATTATGTCTAGGTTTGTATCTCTCTCACACACACCCACGTAGGTGGGGGACGTGCATGAAGAGAAGAGGTGCACGCACAGCGCACGTACTCCCGTCTCTTTCCCAACCACACCCGTGCGGGTACACGGTGGAGCTCATTTCTGTACGAAAAAGGCAGCCCACGTGGTAATTTGGCACGTGTATTGGTTGTCCACTTGGTGGAGGGAGGATCATGTACCACGGGTGAACAAACAAATTGCAACTTGACACATTATGTCAAATTAAAAAAAGAGGCAAACCATGTGGGGCCTACCTTAGAGGCAAGGCTCTATATACTGGAGTACTTTTGATGTGTCCCGTCAACACGTAGAACAAGGAGAAGCTTGCTTAGTACGCCATCTCCCCCGCCCACGGGCGCGGTGGCTCGCAGGATGAGGTGAAGCTGGAGTACTACTGTACGCCTTTACGCCCGCTCCCTCGCCCAGGCGTGCGGTGGCTCGCAGCACGAGGAGAAATTTTTACTACTCCCTCCATTTACTCCTCGTCCCTACTACGTACTTTGGTTAGTACTCCCTCTATTTACTTATAAAAGGCCACTATAAAAAAACATTTTGCATCTATACAAGGCCACAAATAGTAATCGAGACAAAAGTTACTACTCCCTCCTTTCCAGTTTATGGCTCAATTTCAAAATCTCTCCAACCAAGGTAGACGGTGAGTGGTCGAATTAATTTCGTAGTTTGCACAGTACGCTCGTTTTTCTCAAGAAGTTATGTTTACCGAGGCATTAATTAGAACGAATGCATGAATGACCACTAAATTTCCATTAACTTGTACATGCATTGGTTAGTTTCCTCTTGACACTGCTTGCATCGGGTGATCCAACGCACCTCGAAATCCAACATGTAATGGTACAACTACTAGTATAGTACTAGAATTGAGACTTATCAAATGGAAAAACGAATGTTTTTTAGATGAGCCCTATAAACCCTAGTGGGTACGTACCCTGTAAAAACAGATTTTTTCCAAAACTAAGTCGCTCCCTTTCATGAATTCTGTAGTATACTCCTCCGTCGACGCTCCCTTTCATGAATTCTGTACTTCCTGTCGCCGACATGTGGGACATATAGCAACCGGGTCGACGTGTCAAGCACCAAATAACAGTGCAGAACAGAAGGGGGGACGCACCCCACTGGTACCGGCCCAGTGTTAGTAATGAGCAATGAGACGTCAAATCACAATGCCGCACCTTCCTAGACAGACGAAGCAACCATTATTTCACACTTCGGTTCGACATCATCTCAAACCACGTACTAGTATTGCTTATGCCTCAAGAGGGACACGTGCATCGCCTTGGTACATCATGACACGTGGACCGCATGACACGCCATGCTCCCCCGCCGATCGCTGGGTAAAATCACCTCATTTTTACTATACTTCCTCCGGATCGGTTTACTACATGGCATGCACATCGTTCTAGGTTGAGAATTTAACTGGCTATATATATATATATATGTGATGAACAGTACGCTAGCCTTTTAAAAATGTATACTTTTGTACAGTAGTACTCCACTATCGATGGATTGACTGTTTTGTTCTCGAGGAAGTTCTTAAAATCCTGGCACTCAACGTCGGCATGGCATATGTGGTAGACCAAGCAAACGTTATGTACGCAAACCTGGATCACGGCGGGCTTCTTCCTCTCTTCGTCCTTTAGATCCTTCTCTCGTCCCACGACTATGGTGTACTCAACATCTAGCCCAGCGACCCACTCAATGTGTGAGTTTTCGAACATGCGTGTGAAGCGAGAAAGGCATCCTTTCATTGTCGCGGAAGTACGGGTGTAGATGACGTCGAACTCATCGCCGGTGATGGTTCTAACCTTGTACTCACCGCCGATCGGGGAGATTTGGGACGCCATGGATTTGGGAGGAGAGTTAGGATTAATGGAACTGCCATAATGTGAATGGATGGGACGACTGGGAGCGAACCACCATAGTATTAAAGGACGTGCGGGAAAGAGTAGGAGCGAACTGCCAGCGTGCGAATGGCAGGGTAGTGGCTTTCCATTCTCCCATGATACAGGCTTCCGAGAGCCCTTGGATCTGAGATCGAACGGTTGCATGGCGTGATTCTAGACCTATGGGTGAATATCCTATCCTGGAGGGTTATTCTTAAAATTTTCAGCAACTTAGCATGCGACTGTTTGATCTCAGATCCAAGGGCTGGCAGCAGCCCGTATCATGGTCGCGCCTACCACGACCGTCGCGTCGCTCGCGTGGTCGCGCCCTTGGAGATTTAACACGGTGCGTTAGGCTATCTGATGTTGGCATGTCATACATAGTCATCACTTAGTCACTTAACATACTACAACAAGGTTGGCTATAAGTGTATTTTTTTACTCCTCTCTATCTCTTTCTTCGTACTCCCTCCGTCCCATAATATAAGAACGTTTTTGACACTAGCTAGTGTAGTGTCAAAACGTTCTTATATAATGGGACACAGGGAGTACTAGTATTTATTGCATTTGCCAAGGAGTGACCTCTTCCAATGAAATGGTGTTGCTAAGTTTGCTTTATTTAATTAGCTATAGACTCAAAATTGTCTTTTCACCTAGGTACACGCGCTTAGCACCGTTTCTTCCTTGGGTCACCAAACTAGTCTCTCTCTTCTTGATTAACTTGCCACATCAGACTTTATGCCTATGTGGCAAGCTTAAGCACCTGTAGGAGAAAGTAAGTACAATAGTGCGCTTTACATGGCATTTTTGCATATGTGGAGGAAAGAGAGGCAAGGAAAAAGTGGAGAAGTGGGCTCTCATGCAAGAGCCAACCTCTACTACTACATGGTGGAGCATTGGGAGAGGCACATGTATGGAGGTGGTCAGGAATCGGGAGACTCACGCCGGTCTTAGCGCCACAGTTAAAATGATAATGGCAAGTCAAATCACGGGGCCCCACCTGCCCAGTAGTAACTCGCTGTCAAATCACACAGCCCTACGTTTGCAGCAGCCTACTCCCTCGTCTTCTCGCGTCTCTGTCGAACCGACTAGGCGGAACTGTCCCGCCACCTACCGGGCAGGAAAAGCCCTGCCCTCGACTTTTAAATACAACTCCTCCCTCCGTCGGATGCGTTTGGTTGAAGGTATCGTATGAATGGATTGGGACCATTCATTTTTTTTGGGATTGAACTATTCAATTCATGTGTTTGGCTGAATATAAGAGATGACCTAATTATTTAAGACGGGACCACCAGTCATGCTCACATAGTCATGCATGCAAAGGGTGGCCATTTGATTCGACCGATTTGGTTGGGTGGAATGGTTCAGCATCTTCAAGGCATATTCTCTTTTTTTTGACTCGAACCATTCATGTGCTTTATAACCAAACATGTCTATTTTCTGAACGATCCCAACCCATTCATGACCACCCTTGCAACCAAACACACGCTTGGTTTTACGAAAACCAAATAATCCCACAATACTAAGGCGCGGTGCATTAACTTCTACCTCGTTTCTTGTTTCTTCACATATCAACGAATAAGAATCCAATGATATACTTTTTGTGACATAGTAACTCATATTTAGTTAGTCAAATGGATGACCTAGAACTACATGCAGGCCCTATAAACCGAGACGCCTACAAATAAAAAACCGAGATGGAGAGGGTAGTTCAACACATATCTTTTTAGATCAATATAGTCGGGATTCACCAAGGAGCAAAACCAAGTGGTAGGCTGCTCCTGTCGTGTTGGCGTAGCAACTCAAGCAGGGTTAGTCCGCACATGAAATGGCGACACACTTAAGAGGACCCCTTTGGCAGACATGTGGCTCATCCACCGTCTTGTTCCACGTGCGATGCACCAAATTACAGTTCGGAGCAACGGTTGGAATTGGAGGCACCCCGGTCGTAGCGCCACCGTAGTAGAAAATGAGCGATGAGGGGTCAAATCACAAAGCCCCACCTTTCCCGCATTAAGCTGGACGGACGAAGCAACCATCATTTCACTCTAGCGCGCAAGAGCATAAAGAAAAGAGAAAACAATGATGCGTGTGGCAGCTACCTAGGGCACCCTAGGGTAAGGGTCTCCACTACAGATCCTTTTTTTAAAGCACCTCGACTACAAATCGGCTTCTCCCTCATCCTCTTGAAGAAAACCGATGATGAGTGCGGTGGTAGGGTTTGTAGGAGTACTACGGCGTGCGGGGCCACGTCGTAGTAAACGGGTTCGAGTCGACGCATTAAATATGTGTGGGCCGCTTGGTTTTACAGGAACGAGGCAACATTTTGGGTTCGGGGACCAGTGGAGATATAGCATGTACAAAAAATTTGTGGACGTAGGTTCGACCGAAAGGCAATGATGCATGGGCCCTGCATTTTGATATACCCGGGGCCGCGTGAAATTTTCTACTCTACTCAAAACTAGTAAGATACACATGTATTGAACGCATGAGATTTCGAAACCAAATTATGAATAAATACACACTATAGCATGTAAAGCTTTGAGTCATATATGCATGATGTAGATGTTCGTTTAGTTCTTATAGTTCATCTCATTCAAAATCAATTAGTTTATAAAAATGTTAAGATTCATGGGGTTGTGCATTGTAAATCATAAAGTAAAAAACAAATAATGGCAATTCATTTATAAAATAATAATCAATTATGATATAGAAGATTCTAGAACAAAGGAGAAGTGCTTGTGTTTTGAGGTTTGTGCATTATGCTTAAGTTCAACCATGGAGTCTTCTAAATTGTACATGTGGCAGATCTGGTGGAATGTTGATGATATCCAACGGCCAGTAGTGCTAGGATTTTCCCATCTTTGCACTGTCGGGTTAGCTTCATCCAGCGACCATCTTTCAAAGTTATTGGCACACTATATAGTTCTTGTGCCATAGTGCATGTTTTGGAAAAACGCTACTAGTGGGTTGTACTATCTATTTAGGAATAGAAGATGCATACGTGGAAGTTGTAGGTAAAGAGATGACATGGAGAATCTCAATTCCTATGAGTAGGGATTGGAAAAGAGATGTCATTTGGTTCACATCATAGGAACTTTTCTATTGAATCTAGAGATGACATGTATCTCAATTCCTATGAGGAGGGATTAGTAAAGAGATGTAATTTGGTTCATATCATAGGAACTTTTCTATTGAATATATGCTAATGTTTATTTTCCTTTGAAATTAAGGGAGTATAGGAATCCATTCATATGAACCAAGTGGCTCTAAAGCTATAGAAATGATATCATGTTTATTTCCTCTGAAATGTAGAGTATATGAATCTATTCCTATGTACCAATTGGCTCTAAAGGAAAAAATCCTATAAAAATCATATCATATAGAGTTCCTATGATATTCCTCGACACTAAAGGATGGTTAAAATTGCTGCGGGTGATACGATGGTCTTTCTTTGTAGACTCCTCACTCATCTTTATAGTTACCTATCGAAGATGAATGAAATGATATATACAGGGTATTCTACATGTGCAATTTGCTACACGAAAACTCAGTAAAAATTTGCAAGGTTCTAATTTTCAATAAAGCTATATGCACTGAATTTCGGTATGGAGGGAGCATACGACAGTTGCTAACACTCACGTGGAAGATTTGTGTGTAGGAGGAGTGGCTATTCTGTTAAATGACATGGCAAAACTGACACTGTCGGATGCCGATCTAACGGTTCTTATGGCGTTCGTCAGGAAAAGGCTTGTGCCGAACGTTTGTCGGATAATGATTTACGGACACATGCATTGCATTGATATGTGCCCCCCTCTCTCTCACGCACACACACCCTCACGAGTCATGACTCTCCCGAGTCCTCTCACAGACTCGCACGTTGCACCCATCCTCTATCTGCAGGTAGACGTCACGCACATATGTGCTCTTCACACCCTACCCTCAGAACTTCTAAAAAACAAAAGACGGCGCTCACATTTTATTTCAGCTCACACGTCACACACTTATACTATTACTCTTGCGGCGAACGTTCTTTGGGAATAGTATATATTGTACTCTCACGAAGAGAAGCGGTGCACGCACAGACTAGTTCTCTCACACCCACTCGCAGGTACATGTAGGAGCGCATTTTTTGAAGCCGGTACAACAAAATCACTCCACTATATATAAAAGTAGGAGCCTTAGCGCTTGCTTTACTAGGGTTCCTCTTGTTCACTCTCTCATGTTCTCTAGATCTAAGCAAGACATATGTGGCCACACTCTTTCTCCCAGCTCACGGCTGGTCACAAATCCGGCCGGACAACCATGACCAGGGTAGGGGGTGTAGGTGCATCGTTCACGCTATCGGCGGCGGTGAGGGAGGAGACCAACGGCTGCCCGCGCATCTCGATCGACGGTCGTGCCGTTCTCTCCGAGAGAGCGCTGGCTCGGGAGGGCCTCCGACCCCTTCTTCCTCCCTGCGGTATTGTGGCCAAGATGCGGCTCCCGACGCCGTCTTTGCCACATGCCGATGACCCTCAGGTATATATTCCTTTGAAACCTGCCTTGCTCTACTGCCTCTTCCCTCTTCATGTGGATCCTTTTCTACTTCCGTCCGCTGTTACAAAGCCACCTAGACTTCTACTATTATTAGAAGTAAAGCTAGTTCATATAGTGAACTCAAAGGCGTTGGTTCAAACAGGGAAGAAAGTGGGAAAGCTGTAGCATGAATCTAGGACTTGGTTCTAAGAGGAAATGGGGGAAAGTAGTAATATGTGTCACTGTTTAAATAACCGTATTTCGTATTTGCGCAAACAGGGATGTCTGTCTCCATATCGTTTCGGGATGTCTGTCTCCGTATCATTTCTATCCGCGCAATCAAAAGCACACACCTCAATTTTAGTACAACTGCGCAAAATGAGATGGCTATCCCTCGTTGCCGTCGTCTAACCTCCCGTCTTCAAGGTATCCCTACATTGGTAGTAACTAAGGTAGAATGACCAACGCAATCTAAAAGAAGTTGATTCATACGTTTTACTTCCTGATTGCAGTGCAGGGACGAGCGAAAACAACTGCATCCTAGTCCGGAATGCACTTTCTACCAGTTCATCCACGGACCGAGGACTAGCCGGCACGGCTGCACGACGGTTTTTTGGACAGGTGCGTGGACAAGAGGCACTGTGGTCTGCTTATCTCTGCAAATAGCAGTGCTTAAATTTAGTGGAATGCACAAGCATTTCAACTGGTCAGTACACTGCATGGTTCAGTTCAGCATTCCAGCTGAGACCACAATTATAATTGGTTATTCTGGAATGAGAGAACCTAACCCTGGATGATGGCAACAAGAGAAAACCAGAGTGAACTCCAGGAAATTTAAGCCTGCCGGGAGGCCCTTTGCTCAGAGAAGCCTTGCTTGTTTTTTCCTGATATGCTGTGAACTAGTATTTGTTTGTTATGTTCTATGAATCATTGAGATGTATAAAATTGCTTAACTTATGCTTTTCAAGATTTTTATGAGGACGAGTTTAATTGTGAGTGTTCCACATGAGCGCTGGACTAGCATGTGAACATTTGGAATTTATTACATTGTGGCCTCAATTAACTGCATGAACCACTGTAACAAGATACATAGTACTACCTCCGTCCTAGTTTATTGGTCCCCATTGTAATCTGTGCCAAATTTTGACCATAAATTTAACTAACAAAACTTTCATGCATGTCAATAAAAATTATATCATTACAAAATATGTTCAAATACGAATCCAACGATATAATTTTTGTTGGCATGCATGAACATTTTGTCAGTTAAATCTTTGGTCAAAGTTTAGCACAAATTACAAAGGGGACTAATAAACCAGGACGGAGGTAGTAGTTGCTTATATGTCAGACAGCAGATTGTTGATTGTTAGCTGGTTGATAGCCTAGTGTTGAAGCGAGCTGAGCCAATGTGCCATGTTTTGCACAACTGCTTACAAGTGGGGTAGCACCAACAGTGTTTACAAGTACTTATGTATACGTCGGCGCACGGTTCTCGAACGAGTGCTCTATTTCATCAAAACACACACTGCTCGTATGATAAACCGTGACAACTTATGTCTTACCATGCCATATTCATGAAAAAACTAGTGAGGACACATCTATTTCGGCAACAATTACGATGGTTCTCACATGATTAACGGGCACACAAAAGTAGCAGCAGTTCCCATAGACAAAGTCAAACAGAACACTAGCCCCAGAGGGGTCGATAACATGCAAGGTTCGGATAATCAGACACAATCCAAACTACTATTAAACACTAGCAGGGGCAACTATTTCATGCCTCGATCTAATTTGCGCTGGACACAAGATGGACCTTGCCATGAACATCATCGAGGACATCCCGCAGCAGCTCAATCCTGTGAACCTTCATGAAGACAACCTTGTGGCCTTGCCACTGATAAACTTGTTTGTGGAGGCATGCCACGTCATCTTCCTGCGTAAACTTGACAAGAACAGTATGCCTCACAATTGAAGGAGTAGCTTTGAACTTCTTGTGCTTCAGTACACCCTGGACAACACGCCTGACAACAGTGAGGCTGGAATACAACTCTTCATTGGTATAACCGCAAATGGCTTCCAGGATCCAACAGCCTAAGAACTTTGTTTTCGCCGTTCGTATATTCAGGTCGTCCGCCTCATAGCGAGTGACATGCACAACCACACAATCCTTGTCTGCATCAGGGCTCTAATTGAAACAGAAACAAATTCTGAATTACTTTTCAGTATAAGAACCACAAGTTATTTAAACCACTATGTATAGCATGGCATCGAAGGTAATAAAATTTTGCATTATTAATCACTGCATACTTCCTTTTCTAAAAAAAATCACCACATACTTAGATGAAAAACCACAATCAAGATCAGCAACGAAGGAAATCACCTTGGGCAGCTCAGCGGGTGGGGACATATCCTCGAAGGGGGAAAACTGCTCCTGCAGTGCCACGGTGGCTGTAACCTCAAACGGGGCGTTCACCATCTCAGTAGTGGTCGTGAGCGTATCTGGGGTCGGCTCGGTGGTTGCCTCCATCTTCTTGGAGCTCTCTGTCTCGTGGGGATCAGCCTCCCGCGTCTGCTCCAATATCGGCAGATCTTTGCCTGGTTCTCCTTGGTCCATCATGAAACTGACGAATACTAGGAGACCACTGAAAGGAAAACACAATCGCAATGACAATGAAACAAAAAAGAGAGTGAGGATCGGTTAGTGCTTTGCAAAAGTTCTTTTTTTTTCTCAACAAAAATATACCAACATCACGGATCCGCTTACCTTCCCTTCGTTGGGAGAGAAGAATAGTGGCAGATGCGAGTGTTGCCTTTCTTGAAGACGGTGAGGGAGAAGGGGATTCAGCGAGGAGTGAAATGATGGTTGCTTCATCCGTCAAACTTAGACTGCGGGGAGGTGGGGTTTTGTGATACGACGGCTCGTTACTGCCGCGCTATGACCGGGGTGACTCTCCGCCTGCATACTGCCTGCTAATTTGGTGGCTGGCATTTGGGCCCGCGCGCTGCATGGTCCGCATGTCAGTGAACAAAAGTATAACGACATTCAGTAGAGGGAGACGTTTCAATGACCTAGGAGGAGCCAGAAGCGGTAGAGTGTCTCCACTGTACTAGTAGTAATTGTTTTTTTGGGTAGCTGTAGAGTGTCTGCACTATACTAGTAGTAATTGTTTCTCTGGGTCCAAGACAAAACAGCCAATCCACACTAGTAAATAGTAAAATCAATTCAAAAGGCGCTACCCACACCCAGCACACCGCCTCCCCCCCACAAAAAAACGTGGGTGCTCTTCTTCCTCCTCGCTCCCACCCACCTCACATCAGCTCGCTCCACTCGTACCCCAAAATTCCTCACCTCACTCCTACAGAAAACCCCAGCTCCCCTTCTTCCTCACTCCTACAGAAAACCCCCAGCTCCCCTTCTTCTTCGCTCGCACTACAACTAGGCTCGTCATTTGTTACTCTGCTCAAATCAGTGAGCGCGACGCGACCCCCTCGAGGAAAATGGAGTCGGCTGACCCCAGCACCAAGAAGATGAGGCTCCCGCCAGCGGCGACGCTTGTTGTAGATCCCGCACCCGGCAGCGCGGGGAGAAGCGGCGACCCCGCCCCCACCGGATCCCAGGAACCCATAGAATCTCGGGTGGACCGCATCAGCGATCTCCCGGACGCCGTCCTTGGGGAGATCATCTCGCTTCTCCCAACCAAGCATTGCTGCCGCACCCAAGTCCTCTCAATTCGGTGGCGCCCCCTATGGTGCACCGTGCCCCTTAATCTCGACTGTCGTCAGCTATCTCTCTTTAATGATTTTGAAATCTCCGGAGCCATCATCTCCTCCCACCAGGGCTGCGTTCAAAGCCTCTGCATCCCGTCATGCTACCTGAGCAACCATACCATGCCCTGCACGGTGGACGCCTGGCTGAAATCCCCTGAATTCACAGAACTACAGCTGCTTGAGTTCTACTATTCCCCTATAAATCACATACCACATACAGAACCCATGAACTTGTGCTCTCAGCACTGATGTCCATCTCGCGGTTTTCCTCCTCTCTCCACACCGCCACCTTTGCGCTGTGCTACCTTCCAGACAATCTGGTACTAAACCTTCGACTCCCATTTCTCAAGAAACTTTCACTTGTGCGGGTTCGTATATCGGAGGCCTCATTGCACAACATCATCCACTCCAGTTGCCCTGCGCTGGAGTGCTTGGTGCTTGTTTTCACAGCTAGAATCGGTTGTGTCCAAATAAAGTCGCCTAACCTTGTAAGAATTGGAATTTCTTTTGACGGAAGGCAGCTCATCATCCAAGATGCCCCTTCACTTCAAAGGTTGATCCTTGATTCTAGTTATTCACCGTTGCAAATAACCGTCCTCTCTGCGCCTAAACTAGAGACCTTGGGTGTAATACATAATCTCTGTGCTCATTTCAATATGGTGTTTGGCTCCACATTTCTTCAGGTACTTTATATTATCATCTACACTTGTAACCATATGCTGCATTTTAAATTTCTGTGCATAATTTATATATCATCTTGGAGTACACATTTTGTACTAATATTATGTTCTATGCTCAATGAAGAGTTTCTCCATGGATGGCCTATCAATGGTGCTGGATTCTGTCAAGATCTTATATATCCAAATGAATAGTTTTGATCTGAACAAGATTATTGGCTTGCTGCAATGCTTTCCATGTCTGGAGAAGTTGTATATAAAGGTGATAATTTCACGCACATTGGAAGCCCGCATATAGTGTACTAGAATTAACCGTTCAACTGTTGCTCTTTCGACACTCTTCTTTTAGACCTTAACTGTTTTCAATTTTCATGTCTATTTAGGCAACAGGACGGGGTAAGAAAGTTATAACCAATAGGTGTATTCGCAAGCATCGGGATTTTCTCACTTCTCATGAGATTCGATTGAAGACAATAACGCTAGAACGATATGTAGCCAACCATGCAAACACAAGATTTGTCACATTCTTCCTGCTGAATGCGAGGTTACTATTGTCCATCAGGCTTAAGTTTATCAGCAGCATGGTTTTGATGTATGGGTATGTCAAAGAGCAAAAAAAGGAGTTTCAGGTGGGCAAAAGAGCTTCTGAACATGCCGGGCTTCTATTTACAACATATTGTGGTCATAATCCAGTAAATTTTACGATCCAGGATGTTCATTCTATGGACCTAACCGATCCATTTGACTGTGACTGCCGAAAACAGTGCTGGAGTTTGATGTTGTTGCCCTTTTCAATCTGGTTTTTTTTGTAAACCTGATGAACAATCAACCCTCGTGCTTTTGTACAGTTTGTAAGCTGGAGTTAGATGCTCCTGCCCTTTTCAACTCGGCTGTGACTGTCATATTTTCTTTGAAACAAGGCAAATGGCTTGCCATTTGTTTAATTTAGAGTGAAATATTGTAACAAATCACAACCAAGGGAAATAACATCACTCACGCCGGCTGCTTGAGCTCACTATGCATTACAGAAGCCAAGTGACTAGCCCCCACCACCCCCACCAGTCAACCCTCGTACTCCCCTCCGCCTGCAACTAGACCGACACATCTTCAACAGCTCCTGTTCGTTCTGTCCAAGGCCTTGCCGTTGTCCTCCGCCTTGTGGCCTTGGTTCGCTCGCCGTGCGCGGTGCGCCGCCCTCTTGCATTGTCAACGTCGTCAACAACCAAGAGGAACAAGGAGATGACTGTACGTGGAGAGGATGACAGTAGGGACCTACCAGTGTCATGGCAGTACGCAAGCAAGTGCCTCTATAGTACAAGCCCAAAAATATGGTTCCTCCTAATGGTTGGACATCTGGGGCTCACGCCATCGTCAACGTAGTGAATAAACGAGAGAATTACACTACAAGCGGCTGACACCAGGGACCCAGCAAGTGGTGCATTTTTTTTGAGGAACAAGCAATTTTTTTTGAGACAATGAGGAACAAGCAGTTGTTATTTATACTAGTTTTAGTGACGGATTAGGGTAACAACGGGGCTGTGCGGGGGCTGTGGCCCGTCTAGCCAGGGTTTTATTTATGTTTACCACATCATGAGCCCAGTTGTGTTTTTTTATTGCTGAAAATGGCTAGCCCAGTTCTATTTTTTTAAAGAAATACCCAAACAAGGCCTACTTGCTTTATCGGCCCTGCTGGGCTGCAAATGTTTCAAGACGAGGAGAGTTTCATTCGGTTTGCCCAGAAATGGCCTGTACATTTTTAAAATACATCAAACCGGGAATTAGTTTCATTTTTTTTCATTACAAGATCTTAAATTCCATTCATTTGTATGCGTGGACAATTATTTTGATTTTATATTTATATAAATTATTTTTCAAAATAGTTTGAATGTGAATCCATATTTCTGGATTAAAAACAGGTGACCGCACCGAAATATGCAAAATTTCGTATACTTTTTAACCGTGGCCACAATATGGGGTGTAATGCTAACAAAAAGAAGATGGGCTCCAAAAAAAATCTTAAGAATTAGCAAATGGGCTGTACATTATTAGAAATAATGGCAGATGGGTTGTATGCTGTTTTCCACAGATTTGAGGCTGACTTGTGCGCCTACTATAGGTTGACGCGTATGCTTCCATAAAAAAGGTTGACGCACACGCAACGCCCTGTCAACTTAGTCAACACACGAGAGCAGTGACTGTTGGATATCCATCCAACAGCTGTCGTGCTTCTTCAATCTCTGCTCTTCATGCTCCAGCCGCTCAAACAAGCACCGGCGGGACTGCCTGCTCCCTCCTCCCACGGCCGGCTATGCTGTAGCACAGGCCTCACGGCCCCATCATACTCCCATCCCTGGCCCAGCCATCCCTCTACTCACCCACACATGTTGTTATTCTCTGGCGACGGCAGACGAACCAGTAAACCCTCGTACTCTTCCGCGTGGGAAACAACTGCCGAGTATTCCCTGGCTCCGTGTCGTTCCCTTCCTAGGCCTCGCCGTCGTCCATCGCCCTGGTGCTCTCGGCGCGACCTGGTCAACGTGGTCAATGAACGACATCCATCCGAAGTGGACTGTACGTGGAGAGGCTGACAGTTGGCTCCACGGCCGCATGCAAGGAAATGCCTCCTTATTACGCACAAAATAATGATTCCTCAACCTGACAGCTAGGACACACAGGAAGGTCCTCTGTATTTCGCGAAAAAAACGTTCCCCCCGCTGACAGGTCGGACCCACCAGCTATATCTTCGCACGCAAGGAAGTGCCTCCTTATTACGCCCAAAAAATTGAATACGCCCCCTGCTAGATGGGACCCACCATATTGTTGGGCTGACTTGTGGGCCTACTAAGTTGACAGGGACGGATGGCTTTGTCAACTTAGTCAATACTCCAGTGACCGTATGATGTCCATCCAACGGCCATACGGCTTCTTCAACCTCTGGTCTTCTTGCTCCAGCCGCCCAAAGCAGCGCCGGTCGTGCCGCATGCTCCTGCCTCCCGTGGCCAGCTGTGCTACCGCCTGGTCCTGCCTCCCGTGGCCCGGCTCCGCGTCGTCCCCTTCCTAGGCCTCGCCATCGTCCACCCCGTGGTTCTCTCGGTGCAGCGTGGTCAATGTGGTCGACGACCGACTTCCATCGGAAGAGTACTGTACGTGGAGAGGCTGACAGCTGGGTCCACGGCAGCCGCAAGGAAGTGCCTCCTTATTACGCGGAAAATAATTATTCCTCCACCTGATAGCGGGGACCCACCGGATGGTCCACCAGTATTTTGCGAAATAAATCGTTTCCCCCTGACTGCTGGGACCCACCGGACGGGCCACCGTATTTCGCGAAAAAAACGTTCCCCCCGTTGTCAGCTCAGACCCACTGGAAGTGCCTCCTTATTACGCACAAAAAAATGAATACTCCCCCGGCTAGCTGGGACCCACCTTGGTGGGAGGCTGTCTTGTGGGCCTACTAAGTTAACGGGGCCGAAGGGCTTTGTCGACTTAGTCAATATGAACGATTCTAGCTCCAGTGACCGTACGATGTCCATCCAACGACCGTAGTGCTTCTTCAACCTCTGGTCTTCTTGCTCCAGCCGCCCAAAGCAGCGCCAGTCATGCCGCATGCTCCTGCCTCCCGTGGCCGGCTGTGCTGCCACAGAGGCCTCACCGCCCCTACTATTCCCACCGCTGGCCAGGCCCTGCAGCGACGGCAGCCTCACACCGTAGCCGGACCAGTGAACCCTCGTACTCCTCTCCGCGTGGGCTTCCACTATTGCGTCTTCCCCGGCTCCGTGTCGTCCCCTTCATAGGCCTCGTCGTCGTCCACCGCCGTGGTGCTCTCCGCGCGGCGTGGTCAACGTGGTCAAGGAACAACTTCCATCGGAAGAGTACTGTACGTGGAGAGGCTGACAGCTGGGTCCACGGCCACAGCCCAGTTTTTTTTGTGATTTGCCAATTAAGTCGCTTTGTCAGGCCTGTTTGGCTGCAAATCTTTCAGGGCGAGGAGAGCTTTTCATTCGGCTGGCCGAGAAAATGGCCCATTAGTAATGAGAAATGGACTGTACATTTTTAAAACACATCAAACCGACAATTAGTTTCAAATATATTTTTTTCATTTCAAGATTTTAAATTACAATAATTTTTATGCATGGAGAATTTGTTAGATTTTATATTGATATACATTTATTTTTAAAATCAGTTTGAATGTGAGTCGAAATTTCGGGATTAAAAACAGTTCGGACCGCACCGAAATATGCAAAATTTCGTATAATTTTTTAACCGTGGCCACAATATGGGCTGTAATGCTAAGAAAAAGAATATGGGCTCCAAAAAAACCTTAAGAATTAGCAAATGGGCTGTAAATTATTAGAAATAATGGCAGATGGGTTGTATGCTGTTTTCCATAGATTTGAGGCTTTCTTAAAAAAAGGTTGAAGCACAAGCAGTGACGGTTGGATGTCCATCCAACGACCGTCGTGCTTCTTCAATCTCTGCTCTTCCTGCTCCAGCCGCTCAAACAAGCACCGGCGGGACTGCCTGCTCCCTCCTCCCCACGGCCGGCTGTGCTGCCGCGCAGGCCTCACCGCCCCACCATACTCCCATCGCTGGCCTAGCCATCCCTCTACTCACCCACACCTGCTGTTATTCTTCGGCGACGGCAGACGAACCAGTAAACCCTTGTTCAGCCGTACTCCCCTCTGCGTGGGAAACAACTGCTTAGTCTTCCCTGCCTCCGTGTCGTTCCCTTCCTAGGCCTCGCCTTCGTCCACCGCCCTGGTGCTCTCGGCGCGGCCTGGTCAACGTGCTCAACAACCGACATGCATCTGAAGTGGACTGTACGTGGAGAGGCCGACAGCTGGGTCCACGGCCGCACGCAAGGAAATGCCTCCTTATTACGCGCAAAATAATGATTCGTCCACCTGACATCAGGGACCTACCGAAATGGCCTCAGTATTTCGCGAAAAAAACGTTACCGCCGCTGACAGCTTGGACCCACCAGCTATATCTTCACAGGCAAGGAAGTGCCTCCTTATTACGCACAAAAAAATGAATACTCCCCCTGTTAGCTAGGATCCAGTATAGGGGCAGGCTGACTTGTGGGTCTACTTAGTTGACGGGGACGGAGGGCTTTGTCAACTTAGTCAATATGCACGATTCTAGCTCCAGTGACCGTACGATGTCCATCCAATGCCCGTAGTGCTTCTTGAACCTCTGGTCTTCTTGCTATAGCCGCCCAAACCAGCGCCGGTCGTGCCTCATGCTCCTGCCTCCCGTGGCCGGCTGCGATGCGGCGGAGGCTTCACCGCCCCCTACTACTCCCAACGCTAGTCAGGCCATCCTTCTAGTCACCCACACCCCCTGTTATTCTGCGGTGACGGTAGCCTCACACCGCAGCGAACTAGTGAACCCTCATACTCCTCTACGCCTAGGCATCCACTACCGCATCTTCCCCGGCTCCACGTCGTCCCCTTCCTAGGCCTCGTTGTCGTCCACCGCCCTGGTGCTCTCGGCATGGCATGGTCAACATGGTCAAGGAACGGCTTCCATCGGACATGGACTGTACGTGGAGAGGCTGACAGCTGGGTCCACGGCCGCAGCAAGGAAGTGCCTCCTTATTACGCGCAAAATAATTATTCCTGCACCTGACAGCGGGGACCCACCGGACGGGCCACCATATTTCGCGAAAAAATGTTTCCCCCCTGACTGCTGGGACCCACCAGCTACAGCTTCACACGCAACGAAGTAAGTCCGGGCAAAAAAAACGATTCACCCCCTGACTGCTGGGACCCACCAGCTACATCTTCGCACGCAAGGAAATGCCTGACAGTCGGGACCCACCTGGTCGAAGCGTATGTAGCATTGTCATTCTGGCCGCGAACGTGTACGTACATACTGGTCGATGTAGAGGCGCGCACGTGTCGTAGATGTAGAGGAGCGCACATGTCGTAGTAGAGGCGCGCACGTAGTATGTACATGTATGTACAGCGGCGAGGGTGCAAGAAAGAAAATACGGCCACGTACGTACATACGGGCAGGGTCTCTAACGCCTACTCGCGCATACGTACATGGCTGGGTCGGAACGGAGAAACAACGTCGTCGTCATGTTCATGGGGAGCCAACCGGCTGGGTCGGAACAAAATGCATGGTCATTAAGGGAGTCCTGGATTAGGGGGTGTCCGAATGGCCGGACTATGACCTTTGGCCGGACTCCCGGACTATGACGATACAAGATTGAAGACTCTGTCCCGTGTCCGGATGGGACTTTCCTTGGCGTGGAAGGCAAGCTTGGCGATACGATATGAAGATCTCCTCCCATTGTAACCGACTCTGTGTAACCGTAGCCCTCTCCGGTGTCTATATAAACCGGAGAGTTTTAGTCCATAGGACGAACAACAATCATACCATAGGCTAGATTCTAGGGTTTAGCCACTCCGATCTCGTGATAGATCTACTCTTGTACTACCCATATCACCAATATTAATCAAGCAGGAGTAGGATTTTACCTCCATCGAGAGGGCCCGAACCTGGGTAAAAACATCGTGTCCCTTGTCTCCTGTTACCATCCGCCTAGACGCACAGTTCGGGACCCCCTACCCGAGATCGGCCGGTTTTGACACCGACATTGGTTCTTTCATTGAGAGTTCCGCAGTGTCATCACCATCAGGAAGGATGCCGCACCCCGTTTTTAAAGACGACGTCGTTGCTAAAGGAGCTTTGGCTGTCGGCCAAACTCTTCGGCTAGGAAGGTTTTTGATGACCGCCAGTCCGGCCGCCGCGCCAACGATGACCTCTCGGGCCATCGAAAGCAATCTTCACATCAGCTCAGAGCTCGCCGAGCAGTTAGATCCGATAGAGCTCTTCTCCCTGAACGAACTCCTGGATCGCATCGCGGCCCTGGGAGTCGCTACTGATTACGACCAGATTGGGCTTAAACCTGATCAGAGAGAGATTGACTCTCCCCAGATTACCCACCACGTCGAAGTGGTGGAAGAACAATGCGGCGAATCTTCGCCCGCCCTAAGGACCAGATGCGTCCGGATTCCCGATCCCTCCAAGCCGGAAACCCGCGGAGGGAAGGATGTCGCCCGAACCGTGAACCTAAAGTCAGGCAGCAGGCCCGATTCATCAAATAATATCCGAGAGAGCAAGCTTCCGAATTCGGAAACTGCTCGGCCCCTGAATCTTACATCGGGCAGGGTTCCGGATTTATTTCCACCCGCCCACCCAACTATACGGGATTTATCCCTAATACGGCAAGAGCCCGGAGAAGCAGTACACCACTACTGGGCCAGATTCCTCTTGGTTATGAACAGGATAACGGACTACCATGAGAAAGAAGCAATTTTACTCTTCCTTAACAACTGCACGGACATCGGAATCCTCAACACCATAAGTCGCCGCGAAATTACACGATTCGCCGACTTGACATCCATAGTACAAAAGTACTATGCGATTGAAAGCGTTCGGAAAACCGAAGATAAATTCTGGGACAATCCGGCCCCGAATATAACACGAGTCCGAAACAAAAGGGCGCATTATCGCCAACCATCCGAGCCAAATATCAAAAAACAAAAGCCCTCTACAGGGTACGGGACCGTATTGGAAGGATGGCTCAATGGACCCTGTAGAATTCATAATTCAGTGAAAGCCACACCAACGCACAGCCTCAGAGCATGTTGGATACTACGGCAGGTAGCCAGAAGCGGCGAGGAGCTTTTAACTCCAGCACCTGAAGAATACCTCCCCAGTATGGTATCGACAGTCTTCGATACGTTCACATCAAACAGTGCAAGGAAACAAATGCTCCGCAACCTCGCCGAAGTCTACCAAGTAGCAACAATAAACCCATGGAGTGACACGGCTATCAACTTTAATGCTAGTGACGAACCTAAATTCCGGACAGCCCGAGCACCAGCCGCATTGGTCCTTAGTCCGATAGTGGACGGCTTCCGACTTACAAAGGTACTCATGGACGGCGGCAGCGGACTCAACCTCATCTACGAGGAAACCCTGCGAAAAATGGAAATTGACTGGAGCCGCGTTGAGCGAAGCAACACAACCTTTAGGGGAATAATCCCAAGCTGGGAAGCGTGCTGTTCAGGAAAAATCACACTGGATGTGGTGTTCGGCACGCCAGAAAATTACAGATCCGAGGAGGTCACGTTTCAAGTGGCCCCGTTCAGCAGCGACTACCACGCTCTGCTAGGGCGAGAAACATTTACAATTTTCCAAGCCATACCCCATTACGGGTACATGAAGCTCAAAATGCCCGGGCCCAACGGAATCATCACTCTCGCAAGTGATCCGGACATAGCGCTCCACGCGGAAAACAAGACATCCGCGCTGGCCCTGGAGGCATTATCTGAGGCCCTAGCGGCCGAGGAATTAACGGTATTGCGCTCCACGGTGGACAGGGACGACGTGATACTAGACAAGAGATCCAAGTCCACCTCTTTTAAACCAGCGAACGAAATAGTCAAATTCCAGGTCCATCCAACGGACCCTACAAAAACGGCCTCCATCGGGGCACAATTAAAACCCGATGTAGACGCCGCACTCGGAGACTTTCAGCGAGAAAATTGGGACATTTTCGCCTGGCACCCCTCGGATATGCCAGGAATCCCACGCAGGCTGGCCGAACACAACCTGAACATCATAAAAGGGTTTAAACCCGTCAAGCAGACCCTACGGCGCTTTTCCGAACCTAAGAGATAAGCCATGGGAGAGGAGCTAGCAAAACTGCTGGAAGCTGGGTTCATCAGAGACATAAAACATCCAGATTGGCTAGCAAACCTGGTGATGGTACCAAAGAAGGACAAATCCTGGCGCCTATGTGTTAATTTCAAAGACCCAAACAAGGCTTGTCCAAAGGACCCTTTCCCACTCCCCCGAATTGATCAAATCATCGACGCCACCGCAGGGCACGACTCATTGTGTTTCCTCGATGCATACTCTGGCTACCACCAAATCAAGATGGCAGAGTCAGACCAGGCCGCAACGGCATTCATCACCCCATACGGCCCATTCTGCTTCAACATGATGCCCTTCGAGCTCAAAAACGTAGGCGCAACATATCAGCGCATGATTCAGACATGTCTGCCCAACCAGATCGGCAAAACGGTCGAAGCATACGTAGATGATGTGGTCGTCAAAACCAAACACGTCGATCCTCTAGTAGACGACTTGAGGCTCACGTTCGACAATCTCCGAACATATGACATTAAGCTCAACCCGGAAAAATGCGTTTCCGGCTTACCAGCCGGAAAGATCCTGGGCTTCATCGTATCCGGTAGAGGAATCGAAGCAAACCCAGCCAAGATCCGAGCTCTGTCACAATTAGATACCCCAAAGGACCTCAAACAAATACAAAAATTGGTAGGATGCGTGGAGGCTCTAAGCCGCTTTATCTCCCGCTTAGGAGAAAAGGCATTACCCCTCTATCGCCTCCTACGGTGCACCGACCACTTCGAGTGGACGGAGGCCGCCACGGCCGGACTCGAAGATATAAAAGCCATATTGGCAACAAATCCAGTCCTGGCCACGCCTAACACGGGCAAACCAATGCTATTATACATCACGGCAACCCATCAAGTGGTAAGCGC
Organism: Triticum dicoccoides; assembly: GCF_002162155.2. NCBI lineage: Eukaryota > Viridiplantae > Streptophyta > Magnoliopsida > Poales > Poaceae > Triticum > Triticum dicoccoides. The sequence goes on from NC_041389.1 coordinate 125,026,500, forward strand.
GGTGCTCGTCGTCGAACAAGAGGCGGACGGACACAAGTTCCCCCTCCAAAAGCCAGTGTACTACATGTCCACTGTGCTAACTCCATGCAAGTCACGGTACCTGCATTATCAAAAGATAGCATACGCGATGTTCATGGCATCTCGGAAGCTGCGACACTACTTTCAAGAGTGCTCCATAACAGTGGCATCCGAAATACCCCTTAATGACATTATAAACAACCGCGACGCAATGGGCCGGATTGTCAAATGGGCCATCGAGCTCCTCCCGTTCAACATAACCTACAAGCCAAGGCGAGCTACTAAGTCGCAGGTTTTGGCCGACTTCATTGCCGAATGGACTGAAGTCGAACTCCCTAAAGAATACGGCACATACTCCAACTGGATCATGCACTTCGACAGCTCCAAAATGTTGGCTGGCCTGGGGGCTAGCGTCATTCTGACGTCCCCAACCAGGGACACAGTCCAATATGTACTTCAGATAATGTACACGGATTCGAACAACGCAGCCGAATACGAGGCGCTTTTACATGGCCTCTGAATGGCAGTCTCCATGGGCATTCAGCGCCTAGAGGTCCGCGGGGATTCAAATCTCGCAATATCCCAAATAAATGGAGACTTCGGCGCCAAGGACCTGAAAATGGCAGCTTACCGCAACGCCATCTTAAAGATGTCAGCTCGGTTTGAGGGGCTCGAATTTCATCACATAGCCCGGGAAAATAACCAAGCAGTAGACGTGCTGGCACGCATCGGCGCCAAGCGCGAGGCCGTCCCTCCCAACATCTTCCTAGAAAGGCTGTTCAAGCCATCTGTATCATGGGACAGAGAATCCGGAAACGATAGCCCGGACACAACTACACTGCCCCTCACCGAGCATCCTGACACAATTGGGGGCTACGCCAACGAAACAACGCCGTCAGCCCACGAAATAATGGCAGTCATTGCCCCTTGGACAGAGCCATTCCTAGCCTACCTAACTAGGCAAGAACTTCTCGAGGACCAAAACGGGGCCCGCTGCATAGTGCGGCGATCTAAAGCCTACAAAGTCCACGAGGGAGAGATTTACAAGAAAAGCACAACCGGAGTCCTTCAAAGGTGTATCTCCGAAGAAGAAGGACGAGACCTTTTGGCTGAAATCCATGCCGGACTCGGCGGGCACCACGCCGCAGCCCGGGCCCTTGTAAGCAAGGCCTTCCGTACCGGATTTTATTGGCCAACGGCCCGGGCAGACGCTCAGGACTTAGTGGAACGATGTGTTGGTTGCCAGTTATTCGCCAACCAAAGCCACATGCTGCCTACCGCCCTACAAACTATACCCATTACCTGGCCTTTCGCAGTCTGGGGGCTTGACATGGTCGGACCCCTTAAAGGAGGAACCCACAAGCAAAAATACCTGCTGGTCATGGTGGACAAATTCACCAAATGGATAAAAGCCAAGCCTATTAAGACGGCCCAATCCGGACCAGTGATAGACTTCCTTTTTGGGGTTGTACACTATTACAGTGTCCCTCACAGCATCATAACCGACAACGGCACAAACTTCACGGCCGATGAAGTCAAACTTTGGTGCAAAAACATGGGCATCAAGTTTGACTACACTTCAGTCTACCATCCTCAAACAAACGGTCAAGTCGAACGGGCCAACGGTCTCATTATGAGCGGCATCAAACCCAGACTAGTGCGATCCCTCAAGGAATCTGACACGCACTGGGTAGAGGAGCTTGACTCCGTACTCTGGGGGCTGCGGACCACGCCGAATCGCACTACCGGATTCACACCATTTTTATGGTATACGGCGCAGAGGCGGTACTGCCATGCGACATAATCCATGACTCACCTTGAGTGCACATGTACGAAGAAAGAGAAGCCGAGCTCGATTGGCAGGACAGCTTGGGCGCATTGGAAGAGGAGTGCGACGTGGCAAAGGCTCATTCCGCATTCTATCAACATCAGGCTCGAAGATATCAAAGCAGAGAAGTACGGGCTAAAACATATAACGTTGGTGAACTAGTTCTACGCCTGCCGGACAAGAAAAAGGATAAATTAAAGCCCAAATGGGAGGGCCCCTTCATCATCGACCAAGTACTGACCGGCGGAGCGTACCGTCTGCGAGGCGCATCGGACAACCCACTCGAGCCGAACCCATGGAATGCAGCACGCCTATGAAGGTTCTACGCCTAGCACCGGACTCCGTGTTCGTCTCCTTCCCTCGTCCCTTTGTTTATTTTTTGTTTTTATTTTTGGCAGTCCGGGATTTTGTTCCTTCTCCCTCCCACTTTTTCTCACAAGCCCTTAGGGGCTCGCATGTGCAATATTCGCACGCACCCGACGCGCTACCTGCGCTCACAATACCTGGGGGCTTCTCTACCAAGAAGTTTATATAAAACGGGCCTCATGCCCAAAACATGTGTAATGCTTCCGCATGAACCTTTTATACACCATTATATGCATCGATATGACTTAAGTTTTGGCCAAGCTAGGTTGCCTGGCTCCTGTGCTTACCCCTACGTTCCCGTTCGTTCGGCTAGGTGGTAAAGGGAGCACCTCTGCGATTGTTACTGCCGGGTCAGCCGGATGTGTACCTCAGACTGGGTGAAGCCAAAAGCTAGCGTTCTTAAGGGAATATTCGGTCGGTGAGCTAAAAGATGATCTTTCGTATTTACTTTTTTTGCCCCCAGATGCTTTTCTGCTCTTTCTGGCAGCTCGGACATGCACTTTAGGGCATGCCTCCCAGGGAAAGGAACCCCTAATGGAACTATTCTCTCTGGAAGATGTTTCTTACTAACCATGTAATATAACATAACTAGTTGGGCACTTGTCTGCTAAAGCACTTATGACCCCTACGCCTTGTCTCCATGCATGCCCCGGTTCTTACAGAACCAAGAGGGTATTCGGACACACTCTGGACTATAGGGTCCAGAGGTCAAAGCGAAAAGGTCCACAATGACAAACGATCTACAATCCGGCTAGAGGACATTTTTATGTCATTTTCACATAGTCAATCTGACTAGGCATATTCTTCTTCAATGCCATCTAACAGGGGGTCTAATTTACAGTCCTGTTAGGAATACTTTGCAGCCAGGTCCACCTGGCCATATGCCAAGCTGACCGGGATCTCCTTTCCGCCCGGACCTATAGGGCCGACCTCGGCCATGTGGTTTGGGTCAGCCTTTGTGTACCGAGTCTTCACCATGGCCCAGGCCTCCCTAGCACCTTGACGGCAAGCCGACATCTTCCATAATCGGAAGCGCTGCCGCACTCCCTCCAGCTTCTTGGCAAGCTCCTCAAGGCCTTCGGGCACGGAGAGGGATGGCCACATAGCCTGGACGACGCCTCGCATTGCCTGCCAAACTCGCTCGTGTAGTTGCAACAGCTCGGGAAGAAGGTCTCCCGATGAACCGGGCATTTCCTCCGCCGGACGACCCGTCACCAGACCTACAGACATAGCTCTGTCAATCTACTTCCTCGCCGAATTCTTTTTTCGAAGATTCGCTCAAGCACTTACTAAAAATGCCGCGTCGAAGTCGCCGATTCTCCTTCACGGCAGAAGACAGCTGAATGCGAACGTCTTTCAGTTCCTCGCCTAGCTGGGTATTGGCGTCTTGAAGCTTGTTCTTCTCTTGCCTCACCCTCGTCAGCATGTTCTCGCCAGCCTTTAGTTGGCGTAGGAGTTGTTGCTGGTCCGGATTTACTTCGGCCTCATCTGCATTATTATAGTCAGGGTTGCACGCCTGCCGCATTTCAAAACGGAGGTACCTTTCGAAGCACATATTACCTGCGGGTGTCCCCTTGACATTCTCTGAAGTGGCCAATGCGGCCTCGAGCTGAGCCTTGCACTCTTTGAGCTCCTGGGAAAATTGCGTGTTCTTCTTTGTAAGACACTGCATAGCACATGATCCTTCAAACAATTATCTTCATTGTTTCAAGTCTCGGGGGCTACTGACATATATAACCTTCAATTCTACTCACCTGTATGTCTTTCACATACTGCTCCGTGGCTCTGGCTAGACCATTTTGAGCAGCACGGAGATACGCATCTCCTGTATTAAAGGCGTCCAATGCCTCCGGGGAGAAAAACGCGTCACGGAGAACAGTCCGGCGATGCCTGTGGTTTAGGGCACTCTCCACCTCTGAATTGGTGGCAGATAGCCCGTCGGCGCCCTCTGTCGGAGGAGCGCTCAAGGCGCGTCCCGTGTCCGCCTCCGCTTCCGGACCTGGCCTCGAACCTTGGCCGGCGGACATAGTCCGGCGGGCTCTCTTCTTTCTAAGAAAATCATGAGCATTAGTAAGACTCAAGGGCATAAACCCTAGGTGTTAAAACCGCACACCATACCGTTGCACCGGAATCTCGATCTGGTCCGCACTTCTTTTTGGCCCGCCTGGTTTCAGCAGCCCTTGTTGGCTGCCCACCGTGGGCTCGGCCTTCCGCCTCAAGGATTTACCCTGCGAAGTGCTGTTAGTGCACGGCATGCAAGATAAAGCATGAGAATACTGGGACTTTGGTCTTAGTTACCTTGGAAGCTGGAAGTAGTCCGGGGTAGTCGGCCGTGATGGCCACTACGGAGTTATCCTTGCTCAATTGATGAAATACTCCATCAACCAACTCCACGCATAAGTCCGGATCTTCTTGGGAGTCCGGATCGAGGGACCGTTCCGGATCCTCGGGTTGTGGAGCAGGGCTGTTTATTTCCTTCACAGCCTGGCGCAGCTCCTGCATTTAAACATTACTAGTCTAAGTACTCAACTACGGGAATTTCGAAAATGGGTAGGCAAGTGAAAGTGTCCGCTCACCCAACTAGGAGGATTGTACATAGAGAATCCGCCTTCCGGGTTGACACGGAGGAATTCTTCCTCCTCCCCCTTGTACAAAGCGGATAAGAGTCTCGTTAAAGTGGCGGCCGAATCTGGCCCCTTGCGACCGCACCGGGTAGCATCATCCTCCCTATTGAAATCCCACATGGGGTGGCCTCTATATTGAAGCGGCTGCACCCCTCGCATGATCCATATGGCCATGACCTTGGTCATGGTCAGTCCGGAATGAGCCAACAACCTTATCCGGCTCATCAGGTACAGGACGTCCATGTTAGCTTCCCTCTGAGGGTTCCGTGGGCGCCAACTCAGGCGCTTCTTCAACGGAGCATTATTGAACTCGGGGAGGCCGATCTGTACAGGGTCCGGCAGGGGGACGTCATCTATATAAAACCATTCCGAGGGCCAGTCTTCGGACACCCTCTTTGGGGTGCCGGATAGATATCCGGTCCCAGCGATGCGCCATAGTTCGGCTCCGCCTACTTGATAAATAGACCCCTCCTGAGAACGGGGCACAAGGCAAAACAACCTCTTCCACAATGCGAAATGGGCCTCAACACCCAAGAACAACTCGTAGAGGGCCACAAGGCCCGCAATGTGCAGAATGGAGGCGGGCGTGAGGTTGTGTAGCTGGAGGCCGTAGAACTCCAGCAACCCTCGAAGAAACAGATGAATTGGAAATCCGAGTCCTCTCATTAAATAAGGGACTAGGCATACCCGCTCTCCTCGAGAGGGATGGGGGACGCTCTCTGCCTGCTCTCTGCCGCTATAGGTAGCAATCCCGGCTCGAACTGGGACCATATATGCTGGGGGGAGAAGCCCCTTGCACTGAAGCACTACTAGCTCGCTATGCGGGACGGAACACCGCCCCCAATCTCCGGGCCGAGCGCTGGAGGGGCGAGAGGAGGAGCTGCGCCGACCGGCCATGGTGGAATGGATCTCTGTCGAAGGCACTCTGATGAAATCTCGCGGAGGGAAGATGGTGTGAATTGGATCTAAATCCCTGTCTCTTTTATAGGCGGTTCATTAACGCAACCAGGGGGGTAACTAAAAAAATCCTCTGGCTTTTCACTTTCGTTTGACACGTGGAAGATGGTCATTATGGGGCACAGAAGCAGAGGAGGGCGGCACGCATTAGAAGCCGGACACTATTCGACGGATACAGAGAATTTGCAGGAGAACCCGCCTTGCAATGCCGAAGACAACTTGCACGCCAGACTCGTCGTCATTGAAGCCTGGTTCGGGGGCTACTGAGGGAGTCCTGGATTAGGGGGTGTCCGGATGGCCGGACTATGACCTTTGGCCGGACTCCCGGACTATGAACATACAAGATTGAAGACTCCGTCCCGTGTCCGGATGGGACTTTCCTTGGCGTGGAAGGCAAGCTTGGCGATACGATATGAAGATCTCCTCCCATTGTAACCGACTCTGTGTAACCCTAGCCCTCTCCGGTGTCTATATAAAATGGAGAGTTTTAGTCTGTAGGACGAACAACAATCATACCATAGGCTCGATTCTAGGGTTTAGCCACTCCGATCTCGTGGTAGATCTACTCGTGTACTACCCATATCATCAATATTAATCAAGCAGGACTAGGGTTTTACCTCCATCGAGAGGGCCCGAACCAGGGTAAAAACATCGTGTCCCTTGTCTCCTGTTACCATCCGCCTAGACACACAGTTCAGGACCCCCTACCCGAGATCCGCCGGTTTTGACACCGACAGGTGATCTAAGGGCTTGGGTTGGCAGTTTATACTTATCCACAAATCCCCTTGAGATATATGAATGCGATGCACCAGTATCAAAAAGAACGAGTGCAGTAAATGACTTAACCAAAAACTTACCTATTACTGCATCTGGCTGAGCTTCAACCTCCTCCACGTTAACGTGGTTCACCTGTCCCCTATTGAAAGGGTTCGGCTTCTTCCCCGAGCTTCCATTGCCATTTCCGTTCTGGCCTTCAGGACATTCATTGGTGTAATGTCCAGTCTTCTGACACTTAAAGCAAGTGACTTGGCTCAAATCTTTCTTAGCTGGGGTTGATGGGTTGGTACGGTTCTGGCCGTTATTTCCTCCATTCCCATTCTTGGGGCCATTATGATTATGCGAACTACCTCCTCCATGGGTATGCTAAAAATGTCCTCCCGTCTTTGGGGTAAAACGTGGCTTCTGCTGAGCTCCAGAATTGTACTTTCCTTGTCCATACTTCCTCTTGCGGTTCTCAATCTGCTGCTACTTCCCTTCAATCATAAGAGCATGATCTACCAACTCCTGGTAGTTGTAGAAACTCACTACCATCAACTGCATGCTCAGCTCATCATTCAGTCCTTCCAGAAACTTCTCTTGCTTAGCTGCATCCGTAGCAACGTCATCTCGGCATAACATGCTAGCTTACTAAAGTCATCCACATACTGGCCAACTGTATGTCCTCCTTGGCACAAGTTGCGAAACTCACGCTTCTTCATGGCCATAGCTCCTGTTGAAACATGGGCAGTATGGAAAGCCTGCTGAAACTGATCCATGTGACAGTGTCTACTGGATAGGTGGCTGTGAAATTCTCCCACCATGATGTTGTGGGTCCTTCAAGCTGATGTGCGGCAAATCGCACCTTCTCCGCATCTATGCATCCTGTAGTGGTCAACTCCCTGGCTGTCTTGCGAAGCCAATCATCTGCAACAATCGGCTCGGTGCTACTGGAGAACACCGGCGGATTCAACCTAAGAAAACGGGTTAAGTGATCAACAGGTGGTGGTGGTGGTAGGTTGTTGTTGTTGTTGTTATTGTTGTTCCCCTGATTCTAATTCTGGACTAGCAACTGCATTAAGGCATTCTGCTACTGGATCAACTTAGTGAGCTCCGGTGGGAAAGAAAATCCGTTGTCACGTCTCGGAGGCATCTGAGGGTTTAGAAAAGATGATAATATAGAATAGAATGAGGTCTAGAGGGAAAACACTACCCATAAGCACATGAGACAAATGCAATCAAAACACTTCATTAAATCAAGCAAGGGCATACAATGGTCTATCTATCGTTACAAAGTGCTCAGACTATACTAGATACATGGGAAAAAAATACTACTACTGTTATGGTGGTCAACCAGAAAAACTGCTCCGTTGAAGACTCCATAATGTCTGCTCCAGCTTCATCAACATAGTCATCATCGCTACCGTCTGGGTCTGAGTCGGTGTCGTCGATGATGATGTAGTTCTCTGGACAAGTGCAATCTTCATCTTCTTCTCCAGTCGCGGGAAATCCCATGAATACCTTTAACTTCTTCTTCAGATCATCGCTCTTCTCCACGAGTGTTGCTATTTCCTCCTCATAACCATCGCGTGTAGACTTGAGTTCGTCCTCCAGTTCCGTTATTTTGGTCATGGCCTTCTTAAGATATATCATGCTTGCGCACATCTGGTTCTCCTGGCGTCGAATGTGCTGGTTTAACTCCTGGATGAAAGCTGCAATCGATCTGTCCTTCCTGGTGCTGATCATCTCCCATTGCTCATCTCGGCGCTCACAAATCTAGTAGATAGTATCCTTAAGCTCCTTATGGTAAACTTATCCAATGCGTCCCATGGCGATGTGGGCTGCCATGCTCTTTCCTAGACTCCAGGTTGGCGCATCAAAGGAAAACTCTGTGGGCTCAGTGACGGGCATGAACGTCCTTCCTGGAACTTGAACTTGAATCATCCAACGCTCCTCTTCAGGTAAAGTGGTGTTGTAGGTCCCAGTGAAGCTTGGTACTCCGATGTTCAGGTACTTGGTGACTTCCTTCAGGTGTCATCCAAAGGGTGTATCTTCCTCCGGTTGCATGAATTTGTTCCTTGCATCTGCCATCCTAAAAGAGAGTAGAAAAGATGAGGAGTCAGACAAGATAAGAGAGAGTAGTGATCTAGGGCTTAGCTTAGTGGTCGTGTCCTACAGTCAGGGTGTGCTCTGATACCATCTTGTAGCTACCAGACCTCAAACAATCTAATCTCTGTGCATCAGTGTCATCCCTGGATCGGTAATGCTGATACACACAGTACTTGAAGGATTTATAACAGAGTGGCAATCACACACTTATTACATCGAATGTCTCAAAAGAGAGCTTAATACAAGAAATATGGCTTAAGGCCATCTAATAACGATAACAGCGGAAGGCTTGGAAGATAAGTGAGTCCATCAACTCCAACGGCATCACTGAGTATAGGACCACGGTCCTAAGGCATCTTACTCGTCATATGAAAAGTTTGCGACATGAACGTTGCAGCCCGAAAACGGGTTAGCACATGGAATATGCTGGCAATGTAACACATAGAGAGTAATGAAATGACATAGCTATACTACATGCATATATGGCTGGTGGAAAGCTCTATGGTTACAATTTTTGCATAAAGCCAATTTTTCCCTACTGCAAAGGAATAAATTTTATTTAACTATCATGGTGGTTGTTAAACATTGAGAATGGTTGACAGCATTCTCAATCCCAATTAAGCATCATCGCTAAAACCCAACAACATTAATTAAAGTAACATGATGAGATTCACATGATAATCCAAGTACTAGATCTACACCGACGAACTTCACTGTTCTTCTTCTCAGTTCGTCGTGTTCTTCACACAGGGTAATTAAAAGTTACATTTACTACCCCTTTTGATTCGAGATTTCACAACAAAATCTTCAAAGGTGTTTTGTTCTTCAAATCCTCACACACAAAAAACACCTCACTAGTCATCTGTTCTTGATTCGTTTCTCTATGCATCGTTTTTCTTCAAGATTCCTCAATTGTGTGGATCTTCGATCTATACAACTCTGGAACCTAAGACAAAGAACGCTTAGTGAAATTCTTCAAGGCTCATCTGGTTAAATTACTCAAACCGGTTCTTTTTTGAAAAACCTTCTGAGAACGCATATGACCTCTCCAAATTCCTCGCAACTATACTCTGTTCATAGGTACTCATGTACGCTGCTGAATCACTAGGTTCTCATCAACTTAACTCATTTGCAGCATTCCTCGAAGAAAAGTTGCATACTTCTTCAGAAAATTCGATTGTTCAAATTCCTCATTTGAAGGATATGGCTGATGGTAAGAGGCCGCAGAAAGGAGGAAAGAAGCCAGAGGTCATGACTGCTTTTGAAATCCCTGAGGACCTCTATGCTGATTATTGCACACCTGATGAGGCTAAGTATGGAAAAGAAACCAAAACTCAGCGCAAGGTGCGCATACGAAAGATTGAACCGAGATGGGCAAGAGAATGGAGGGAGTACAGATATGTGACTCCAAAGTATATGAAGAAATTCGCACTTAATCCTCCATGCCCAAGAGCTCCATTGGCACCAGGCCAAAGAGCTGACCCCACCAGCGTCAAGCGTGGTGAGGATTTTCCTGAAGAATGGGCCAAGCGCCAAGCTAAGTTGGCGAGACAAGCTAAAGAAGCAGTGAGGAAATTCAATGAAGACTCTGCTGCTGCTACTGCCACTGAGGCCTCTGTCAAGCCAAAGAAATCAATGGTCAAGAAGCCTGCTCACAAGCCAATTGCTTCACCAACTATGCCCTCATGGCCAAGTTCCTCAGCAATACCCTCACGACCAGAATCTTCAAAGCCCTCACGGCCGGTACCATCCACTGCTCCTCCTCCAAAGTCCTCAGTTGCTCCGGCAAAGTCCTCAACACATGTACATCTGGCTACATGCCAAAGGACAACATGCATCTCTATTGCCTCTGGTGCCTCAGCAAGTTCCTCAGCTACACCAAAATCTTCATCAGGCCCCACTCTGTTGAAGACTAAGGCAACGGCTGGTCGAGGTACTCTGCCAAGTCCGAAGAAGAAATAGGTTGCTTTCCACGTGCCATCTGACGATGAAGCTGATGATGATGAAGTTGCAGAAATCATCAGAGACCGACAAGAAAGGGCCGCTAGAGCCAAAGGCACAAATGTGCCACTGCTTTTGGATGCAAGGGCGATCCTTGATTACATTGATCTCTGGCACAAGGATCCAAATACTCCTATGCCTGATTTTAAGTTGACTCCTTGTCAAAGTCACATGCTGACCCATTTCATCACTAAAGAGAAATGGAAATTTGAGAAGGCCAGACAAACCAAGAAGACTCAGTTCAGAAAGGAGAAGTTCCTGAAGAATAACATTGTCAATATGACACCTGATGAACTCCTCAAGATCCAAGCTGAAATCAAAACCCTCAGCAATGACTTCAATGCTTACTATGCTGATTGGCAAGGAGCCAAAGTCAGGTTTGTGAAACTGACTGAGAAATTCACAAATGTTGCAGCCCCATCACAACAAGAAATTCCTCATGCTGAAGCATCTGTTCAGCCAACTAAAGAACATGCTAGCACCGCTGATGACATTCAGGCTGCTGAAGAAAATGCTAGTGCCAGGGATGATGACTCCATTCCAGCCGCTGAACAAATTGTCAGGGCATCCACTAGTGGTGCTCCTGAAGAAACTGAAAATGTCAGGGCAACTGCATCAGTTGCGCCTGAGGAAATTCAACCAGATTCCTCAACTCCTCCTGCACCTACACCAACTCCTATTCTTCCATCTGCATCAGATGTGAGAAAGACCAAGGCTGCAGAGCGAGCTACAGTGAAGAAAAGGAAAGCATTCAGTGCTTCAGAATCTTCAGCTCCAAAGAAGATGAAGCCTCTGACAAGTTCTATTGAGAATCCAATTGATGCTGTTCCAATTTCCACCATGTCGTCAAAGGACCTTGTTCCTTTTGGTGAGGAATATGTGATCCCAAGCAGATCTAATGAAGAACCTCAATCTGCTGCTTCATCAGAGCAGGTTGATGAAGAAATTGAAGTGGATGCGATCCCTTCAACACCTGTTGCTTCCACGCCAATGCCTCTGTTCACAGCTGAAGAGGCTGGCGTTGAAGAAATTGAAGATGAAGACATGGACATTGGCTGCACAACGCCAGTGATGAATGATGACTTTTGGGAAAGTCAGCACCCCAATACTCCACTCGTCACCCCACTTCAACAAATACCTTAGTCCCCTGCACCAACTGTTCAAATGGGCTCTGAAGAAACTCATCCCACTTCGGCTGTACATGAAGACATTCCAGCCGCTAGTGCTGAAGAAGCTGCTGTCATTGAACCCTTGAACACGCAGCCTGCTACTGAAGAGGAACCAGAAATTCCTCATCCTGAAGAACCTAACATTGCGATTCCAGAGGTTGTGATGCAACTCACTGACACTCCAGTGCCCAAGCCAACGAATCCACTCTCAAAGAAGCAAAAGTTCAAGGCTGAAGATTTCTTCAGCGAGCATGTGTTCTTCACTGACTATAACCCCTATGACTCTGCTCGCATAAGGAAGAGGCATTTCTGGACAGCAAGTCAAGCAAATTTCTATTCCTCGGTACTGTTCAACAAAGACAAAGTCTTCGATCATGAACACATTCCTCATGTAGATATGGAGTCTCTGCCGTGCTTCGAGCCAGTCCTCAGTGTTCTTCACGATGCTGGACTGTTAAATTTCTGCACTAACATCTGTGACTGGAATGAAGAACTCATTCTTTAATTCTATGCAACGCTTCACATCACAGGGAACTCTGAAGATGTGAATTCATGGGTGTTGGACTGGATGTCAGAAAATACTCACTACAAGGCACCAGCAACTGAATTGCTTCATGCCCTCCCACTCAGTCCTCCCCTTGACGGTGTTCGTTGTGTCGACAGTGAACCTGAACTTTCAGATCATTTCATGCAAGTGCTGATGAAGCCATTGAAGCCAGGGCAGGCTCCTCGAACCAAATTCTTCATCAAGGAATTACTATATGTGCCCCGGACTGTCTATCGCATTCTGTAAAAGACAATGAGTCCTATCAAAGGCCACGACTCAAATGATGAAGAGGTCGTTGGCATCATGAAGAACATGCTTTTCAATATCATTCATGGCGTTCCCGTCAACTTCCATGACTTCTTCATGAGGACTCTGGCAAATATTGTTATGCCACCATTTGAGCTGAAGCCTTATGCACCTTGGATTATGAGATTCATCAGGACAAGGGCTTCACTGAATTACAAAGCTGACACTTTGAACCATGGCAGCTACTTGCCTCCGATTGAAGTCCTCAAACGGACATATTCCTTAGCTGATGACAAAGGAAAGGCAACTGCTGTGATAGATGAAGGCATTCGTCCATTGGATGGTCAATTTCGCAAGGCTGCATCCTACTCCACCAATGATGACTCTGCCACACATGACTCTGCCGCCAAGCAAAATCCTCAAGCCACAGCTCCCAGGGTGATGACTGATCGTGAGTTAGTCCTCAATCTTCATCAGAAGGTTGATCGCAATCATAAATGGGTCAAGCGTCAGTTTGGTTCAATTCTTCACAACATGACCTCAACACACAATGCAGTGAAGAAAAACCAATAGTACCTCCATGAAACCTTCAACCGTACCTGGGCTGTTCTATCTCATGTCTGCAGCGCTGCAGATCTGAAGAATATGGGTCTCAAGGAAGAATTTGACTGGTCTGCACCTCCACCGATGAAATTCAAGAAGGTCAAAGTTCCTTCCTTGGTGGCCAGTTCCTATTCTTCATCACGCAAGACTGATGAAAATGAAGACTTAGACGACACTGCGGCAGGCCCTACTACAACAACCGACCCCAACAACGCTGGCGCTCCTCCATCAACTTGATAATTCTTCAGGGGCCTTAGTCCTTAGTTTCGATCCTTTTGGTCATTCGATGACAAAGGGGGAGAAATTTGAGTTAGTCTTCAAGCGGGTCTATTATATGGGCGTTTATTTTTGCTAAGTTACAACTCTCGTTCTTCTGAAACTTTATTGGATCGAGTTGTAATCTTAAACCCGATGGTGCCCTGATACTTTTGATGCTCTATGCTTTGATACTCTCGATATGTTATTCTGCATGCCTATTCCTCATTAATGTTACTGCATGCATGCTGAATTTCATCAGGCACCATATTTCATCATGCATTTCAAATTCTTCATATTATATGTCAAATGCGTGTATGAATTACAAGATATCGGGGGAGATCTCCATGATTTAACTCTTCAAGTGTGCATTGCTTCAAAAGCAAATTCCTCACTATGCACATCTTCAGGAGGAGTTCTTCTATATCTTGCAATCAAATTCCTCAATATCAGTACTTACACTTCACATATTTATCCCCGTTGAAAACTTAACCTATATTGTCATCAATCACCAAAAAGGGGGAGATTGTAAGTGCATCTAGTGCCCCTTAGTGATTTTGGTGTATTGAAGACTTATAGGTTAAGGGACTAATGCGTTTGTGAGTGTACACAGGTCTATAAGTCTATGAGGTGTTTGATATTTACAGAGAAAGTTGACCCCTAAAAATGTATATCTTCGACTGAATACTTTGGTATTTTTGAAGACTTTCATGAGGACTTTGAAAGTGAAGATATTGGTGTATCCGTGAAGACTTGATATTCATGCGAGGAATATGAAGCTTGGAGACTTTCGTTTCCATAGTTTTGTTTTTATCTTTCTTGAGTCATAGGAAACACCGTACTGTTAAAGGGGGTCGAGGAAATACTAAGGAAAAATTTCCAAGTGATGCTCAACTCAAAATCCTACACCTACCAAACCCTTCGAGTGAAGCCTTTGGAAATCTCATACAGTTCAGTCATTTCTTCAGTGACAGAGATGAAGTTCTTCTGGTCGCTGAGGAATTTGTTCTGACTGAGGAGTTAGGAATTTGCCAGTGCGGATTGCCTACACAGTGAGGAACATGATAGCCTCTGAGGAATTTGAGAGTCAAATTTCCGACCGTTGCTGTGCGCCAGCTGTCCCAAAATATCTTATCCACCTAACGGTCATATCAGACAAAGGCATTTATGTCTTATCATGTCGGGCTGCTCCCTAGGCTATAAATAGCCGCCCCCTACAACCACTAGTTGGTTGGCTGCTCCGAGAGAAACTGACACTTGTCATTTGAGAGCAATCCATCCTCCGAGGACTTTGAGCGATAATCATTGAGTGAGGAAAATCCCAAAAACCCAAACACCTACAAACCCCAAAGTGATTGAGCATCACTTAAGAGATTGATCCTGCGTGGATCTGACGCTTGTTACCTTTGAAGACTGTGCTTCTTCCAGACGGTTAGGCGTCATGGTCTAGAGCATCCAAGAGGAATTATGGATCGCCGAGTGACCGAGTCTGTGAAGGTTTGGAAGTCGCCTGAAGACTTACCACGAGTGATTGGACGAGATCTGTGTGATCTTAGTTCAAGGAGAATACGGTGAGGACTTGGTGTCCTGAGCTGCATGCTCAGCGACTGGGTGTCCGGGACTGCATGTCCTCGAGTTTAAATACTTAGCCGCTCCAACCAGACGTATAACTGAGACAGCAGTTGGAACCGGTCCACCAAATCATTGTCTTCACCAACCTTACTGGTTCTATCTCCTCAACTCTTTCATTTCCTCATTACTGTGTTGAGTGATTGTTCATATCTATGTTTGAAGACTTTGACTGAAGACTTTCTCAATTTTCTTAGTTCAATTTCTTCGGTCTGTTTGTCTTCATGTTGTGTTATCCTGTGTTTACGCTTTCTATACTCTGTGCTTGTCTTCATTTCATCATGATGACTAAGTCTGTATCCTGTTATGCTTACTTCTGAGAACTTATTCCGCTGCTAGTAGTTCTTCGCTAAGGAATTTCCTCACCGGCAAATTCCTTAGTGAAGAATTCATAAAAATCGCCTATTCACCCCCCCTCTAGTCGATATAACGCACTTTCAAAACAAAAATATGATATGCATTGATGATCTAGTGTATAACATTGCAAATTGAAAATTTGGGATGTTACAAACCTACCCCCCTTAAGATGAAACTCATCCTCGAGATTCGGTTGGCTAGAAAATAGGTGAGGGTGTTCCTTCAGCAGATCTTCCTCTCTCTCCCAGGTGGCTTCATCCTCGGTGTGGTGGCTCCACTGAACTTTGCAAAACTGTATAACCTTGCTGCGGGTGACTCGGCTGGCATACTCAAGAATCTTGACGGGTTTCTCCTCATAGGTCAAATCACTGTCCAACGGAATTGCTTCCAGCAGCACTGTATCTCTCAGTGGTATATCAGCCATCTCCGTGTGGAACTTCTTCAACTGGGACATGTGGAACACATCGTGAACTCCTGACAATCCTTCGGGAAACTCCAACTGTTTGGCAACTTCTCCCATACATTCCAAAACTTTGTATGGTCCCACAAAATGTGGCGCTAACTTTCCCTTAACTCCAAAGCGCTTAACTCCTCGAAGTGGAGATACTCGAAGATAAACTCGGTCTCCGACTTCGTAAATTGTCTCCTTGCGTTTAGAATCTGCATAGCTCTTCTACCTGGACTTGGATACTTTCAGCCTATCGCGAATCAATTTCACCTTCTCTTCAGACTCCTTGATCAAATTTGGTCCAATAAACTGGCGGTCTCCAACTTCATCCCATGACAACGGGGTCCTGCACCTCCTTCCCTACAAGGCTTTGAAAGGGGACATCTTCAAACTGGATTGATAACTGTTGTTGTAAGAAAACTCTGCATATGGCAGATTGTCATCCCAACTTGATCCATAATCTAGCGCACATGCTCTCAGCATATCCTCCAAAATCTGGTTGACCCTCTCGGTCTGTCCATCTGTCTGCAGGTGAAAAGCTATACTGAACTCTAGCCTGGTACCCAAAGTTTCGTGCAACTGATTCCAAAATTTTGAGGTAAATTGGGTTCCTCTATCTGATACAATGCTCTTCGGAACTCCATGCAGATATACGATCCCGGTCATGTATATCTTAGCCAACTTAGCACTAGTGTAAGTAGTCTTTACTGGGATGAAATGAGCTACCTTCGTCAAACGATCGACTACAACCCAAATCGAGTCATAGCCTGAATGAGTCTTTGGCAATCCCGTAATAAAATCCATGCCTAGCTTATCCCAATTCCATTCGGGTATTGGCAATGGCTGTAACAATCCTGCTGGCTTCTGATGCTCTGCCTTTACTCTCTGAAATACATCACAAACTGCTACATACTCCGCAATATCCTTCTTCATTCTGGTCCACCAGAAAGTATCCTTCAAATCCAAATACATCTTGGAATTTCCTGGGTGAATCGAATATGGTGAATCATGGGCTTCTTGCAAAATCACTTTTCTGATCTCCGGGACATTAGGCACATAAACACGGTCTTCAAACCATAAGGCATCATGCTCATCCTCACGAAATCCTTTAGCTTTTACTTTGCTCATCTTCTCCTTTATAGAGGCAATCTCCTTATCAGTCTTCTGAGCTTCCCTGATCTTATCCATCAAAGTAGACTGAATCTCCTATGCTGCTACATAGCCTCTTGGAACTATCTCCAAGCATAGCTTGCGAATATCCTCGGCTAACTCCTTCGGTAATCCTCCAGTCATTAGTGTGTTGACATGGCTCTTACGGCTCAACACATCGGCTACTACATTAGCCTTTCTGGGATGATAATGCAATCTAATATCATAATCCTTGATGAGCTCCAACCATCTCCTTTGCCTGAGATTCAACTCCTTCTGTGTGAAAATGTACTTCAAACTCTTGTGATCCGTGTACACTTGACAATGGTTTCCGATGAGAAAATGTCTCCAATTCTTCAATGCATGCACTACGGCTGCTAACTCCAAATCATGTGTGGAATAATTTAACTCATGGGGTTTCAGCTATCGTGAAGCATATGAAACAACTCTTCCCTCCTGCATAAGCACTGCTCCAAGTCCTCGACGTGAAGCGTCGCAATACACCTCGTAATCCTTGCTCTGATTTGGCAAAATCAATACTGGCGTCGTAACCAAACATTCCTTCAACTCCTGGAAACTGGCCTCACATTCCTTAGTCCATTTGAACTTGGTATCCTTCTTCAACAACTCCGTCATAGGTTTTGCAATCTTCGAGAAATTCTCTATGAACCTCCGGTAGTATCCTACGAGTCCAAGGAAACTCCGGATCTCTCCAACTGTTGTTGGTGCTTCCTAGTTTGTCACAGTGACAACTTTGGTGGGTTCTACTGCTATTCCTTCTCCGGATATAACATGTCTGAGGAATCCAACTTCCTTCAACCAAAATTCACATTTGCTGAACTTGGCGTATAACTAATGTTCTCTGAGCTTGTTCATCATGTTCATGAAATAGGCAGGTGCGTTAGTCAGACCAAATGTCATAACGGTGTACTCGTACAACCCATACCTGGTGGTAAAAACCGTCTTAGGTATATCCTGCTCTCGAATCTTCAGCTGATGGTATCCTGATCGCAAATCGATCTTGGAAAATACCTTAGCTCCTTGCAATCGGTCAAACAGATCATTGATCATTGGCAGTGGGTACTTGTTCTTGATTGTTACTGCATTCAATCCTCGATAATCAACAACCATCCTTAATGATCCGTCCTTCTTCTCCAGTAGAAGTACTAGTGATCCCCAAGGCAAAGAACTTGGGCGAATATATCCTTTATCCATTAACTCCTTAATCTGCTTTTTAATCTCTTCCAGATCTTTTGTGGGCATTCTGTATGGTCTCTTAGATATTGGCCCTGTGCTTGGCAAAAGCTCAATCAAAAACTCAATGTCTCTATCCGGTGGCATGCTTGGCAACTCCTTTGGAAATACATCAGGAAAATCCTTCACCACTGGTACTTCTTCCTGCACAACTCCTGATAATGAATTTACTTGTGTCCTCTTCGGCTCATGCCGGGATACATACTTGATCCTTCTTCCTTCTGGCGTTGTACGCAAAATCGTCTTACTGGCGCATTAAATGCTCCCTCCATACTTCGATAACCAATCCATGCCTAATATCACATCCAATCATTGCGATTCCAATACTATTAGGTCCGAGGGAAACACGTAGTTACCAATCCATAATGGTAACTGATCACACCATAGGCTTGCCATATACTCTACTCCTGGCGAGGTTACTAACATGGGTGATGAGGGAGTCCTAGATTAGGGGGTGTCCGGATGGCCGGACTATGACCTTTGGCCGGACTCCCGGACTATGAAGATACAAGATTGAAGACTCCGTCCCGTGTCCGGATGGGACTTTCCTTGGCGTGGAAGGCAAGCTTGGCGATACGATATGAAGATCTCCTCCCATTGTAACAGAATCTGTGTAACCCTAGCCCTCTCCGGTGTCTATACAAACCGGAGAGTTTTAGTCTGTAGGACGAACAACAATCATACCATAGGCTAGATTCTAGGGTTTAGCCACTCCGATCTCGTGGTAGATCTACTCTTGTACTACCCATATCATCAATATTAATCAAGCAGGAGTAGGGTTTTACCTCCATCGAGAGGGCCCGAACCTGGGTAAAAACATCATGTCCCTTGTCTCCTGTTACCATCCGCCTAGACGCACAGTTCGGGACCCCCTACCCGAGATCCGCCGGTTTTGACACCGACATTGGTGCTTTCATTGAGTGTTCCGCTATGTCGTCACCATCAGGAAGGATGCCGCACCCCGTCTTTAAAGACGGCGTCGTTGCTAAAGGAGCTTTGGCTGTCGGCCAAACTCTCCGGCTGGGCAGGTTTTTGATGACCGCCAGTCCGGCCGCCGCGCCAACGATGACCTCTCGGGCCATCAAAAGCAATCTTCACATCAGCTCGGAGCTCGCCGAGCAGTTAGATCCGATGGAGCTCTTCTCCCTAAACGAACTCTTGGATCGCATCGCGGCCCTGGGAGTCGCTACTGGTTACGACCAGATTGGGCTTAAACCTTATCAGAGAGAGATTGACTCTCCCCAGATTACCCACCACGTCGAAGTGGTGGAAGAACAATGCGGCGAATTTTCGCCCGCCCTAAGGACCAGATGCGTCCAGATTCCCGATCCCTCCAAGCCGGAAACCCGCGGAGGGAAGGATGTCGCCCGAACCCTGAACCTAAAGTCAGGCAGTAGGCCCGATTCGTTGAATAATATCCGAGAGAGCAAGCTTCCGAATTCTGAAACTGCTCGGCCCCTGAATCTTACATCGGGCAGGGTTCTGGATTTATTTCCACCCGCCCACCCAACAACCCAACAATACGGGATTTATCCCTAATACGGCAAGAGTCCGGAGAAGCAGTACACCACTACTGGGCCAGATTCCTCCTGGTTATGAACAGGATAAAGGACTGCCGTGAGAAAGAAGCAATTTTACTCTTCCTTAACAACTGCATGGACATCGGAATCCTCAACGCCATAAGTCACCGCGAAATTACACGATTCGCCGACTTGACATCCATAGTACAAAAGTACTGTGCAATTGAAAGCCTTCGGAAAACCGAAGATAAATTCTGGGACAATCCGGTCCTGAATATAACACGAGTCCGAAACAAAAGGGCACATTATCGCCAGGCATCCGAGCCAAATATCGAAAAACAAAAGCCCTCTACAGGGTACGGGACCGTATTGGAAGGATGGCTCAATGGACCCGGTAGAATTCATAATTCAGGGAAAGCCACACCAATGCACAGCCTCAGAGCATGTTGGATACTACGGCAGGTAGCCAGAAGCGGCGATGAGCTTTTAACTCCAGCACCTGAAGAATACCTCCCCAGTACGGTATCGATAGTCTTTGAGACGTTCACATCAAACAATGCAAGGAAACGAATGCTCCGCAACCTCGCCGAAGTCTACCAAGTAGCAACAATAAACCCATGGAGTGACACGGCTATCACCTTTAATGCCAGTGACGAACCTAAATTCCGGACAGCCCGAGCACCAGCCGCATTGGTCCTCAGTCCGATAGTGGACGGCTTCCGACTTACAAAGGTACTCATGGATGGCGGCAGCGAACTCAACCTCATCTACGAGGAAACCCTGCGAAAAATGGAAATTGACTGGAGCCGCATTGAGCGAAGCAACAAAACTTTTAGAGGAATAATCCCAAGCCGGGAAGCGTGCTGTTCAGGAAAAATCACACTGGATGTGGTGTTCGGCATGCTAGACAATTACAGATCCGAGGAGGTCACGTTTCAAGTGGTCCCATTCAGCAGCGGCTACCACGCTGTGCTAGGGCGAGAAGCATTTTCAATTTTCCATGCCATACCCCATTACGGGTACATGAAGCTCAAAATGCCCGGGCCCAACGGAATCATCACTCTCGCAAGTGATCCGGACATAGCGCTCCGCGCGGAAAACAAGACAGCCGCACTGGCCCTGGAGGCATTATCTGAGGCCCTAGCGGCCGAGGAATTAACGGCGTTGCGCTCCACGGTGGACAGGGACGACGTGATACTAGACAAGAGATCCAAGTCCACCTCTTTTAAACCAGTGGACAAAATAGTCAAATTCCAGGTCCATCCAACGGACCCTACAAAAACGGCCTCCATCGGGGCACAATTAAAACCCGATGTAGACGTCGCACTCAGAGACTTTCTGTGAGAAAATTGGGACATTTTCACCTGGCACCCCTCGGATATGCCAGGAATCCCACGCAGGCTGGCCGAACACAGCCTGAACATCATAAAAGGGTTTAAAACCGTCAAGCAGACCCTACGGCGCTTTTCCGAACCTAAGAGACAAGCCATGGGAGAGGAGCTAGCAAAACTACTGGAAGCCGGGTTCATCAGAGACATAAAACATCCAGACTGGCTAGCAAACCTGGTGATGGTACCGAAGAAGGACAAATCCTGGCGCCTATGTGTCGATTTCAAAGACCTAAACAAGGCCTGTCCAAAGGACCCTTTCCCACTCCCCCGAATTGAGCAAATCATCGACGCCACCGCAGGACACGACTCATTGTGTTTCCTCGATGCATACTCTGGCTACCACCAAATCAAGATGGCAGAGTCAGACCAGGCCGCAATGACATTCATCACCCCATACGGCCCATTCTGCTTCAACACGATGCCCTTCGGGCTCAAAAATGCCGGCGCAACATATCAGCGCATGATTCAGACATGTCTGGCCAACCAGATCGGCAAAACGGTCGAAGCATACGTAGATGATGTGGTCGTCAAAATAAAACACGTCGATACTCTAGTAGATGACTTGAGGCTCACGTTCGACAATCTCCGAACATATGACATTCAACCCAGAAAAATGCGTTTTCGGCGTAGCAGTCGGAAAGATCCTGGGCTTCATCGTATCCGGTAGAGGAATCGAAGCAAACCCAGCCAAGATCCGAGCCCTGTCACAATTAGATACCCCAAAGGACCTCAAACAAATACAAAAACTGACACGATGTGTGGCGGGTCTAAGCCACTTTATCTCTCGCTTAGGAGAAAAGGCATTACCCCTCTATCGCCTCCTACGGGGTACCGACCACTTCGAGTGGAAGGAGGCCGCCACGGCCGGACTCGAAGAAATAAAAGCCATATTGGCAACAAATCCAGTCCTGGCCACGCCCAACACGGGCAAACCAATGCTATTATACATCGCGGCAACGCATCAAGTGGTAAGCGCGGTGCTCGTCGTCGAACGAGAGGCAGACGGACACAAGTTCCCCCTCCAAAAGCCAGTGTACTACGTGTCCACTGTGCTAACTCCATGCAAGTCACGGTACCCGCATTATCAAAAGATAGCATACGCGGTGTTCATGGCATCCCGGAAGCTGTGACACTACTTTCATGAGTGCTCCATAACAGTGGCATCCGAAGTACCCCTTAATGACATTATAAACAACCGCGACGCAACGGGCCGGATTGCCAAATGGGCCATCGAGCTCCTCCCGTTTGACATAACCTACAAGCCAAGGCGAGCTATTAAGTCGCAGGTTTTGGCCGACTTCATTGCCGAATGGACTGAAGCCGAACTCCCTAAAGAATACGGTGCATACTCCAACTGGATCATGCACTTCGACGGCTCCAAAATGTTGGCTGGCCTGGGGGCTGGCGTTGTTCTGACGTCCCAAACCGGGGACACAGTCCAATACGTACTTCAGATAATGTACACGGATTCGAACAACGCATCCGAATACGAGGCCCTTTTACATGGCCTCCGAATGGCAGTCTCCATGGGCATTCAGCGCCTAGAGGTCCACGGGGATTCAAATCTCGCAATATCCCAAATAAATGGAGACTTCGACGCCAAGGACCTGAAAATGGCAGCTTACCGCAACGCCGTCTTAAAGATGTCAGCTTGGTTTGAGGGGCTCAAATTTCATCACATAGCCCGGGAAAATAACCAAGCAGCAGACGTGCTGGCACGCATCGGCGCCAAGCGCGAGGCCGTCCCTCCCAACATCTTCCTAGAAAGGCTTATCAAGCCATCTGTATCAGGGGACAGAGAATCCGGAAATGATAGCCCGGACACAACTACACTGCCCCTCACCGAGCATCCTGACACAATTGGGGGCTACGCCAACGAAACAACACCGTCAGCCCACGAAATAATGGCAGTCATTGCCCCTTGGACAGAGCCATTCCTAGCCTACCTAACTAGGCAGGAACTTCCCGAGGACCAAAACGAGGCCCGCTGCATAGTGCGGCAATCTAAAGCCTACAAAGTCCACGAGGGAGAGCTTTACAAGAAAAGCACAACCGGAGTCCTTCAAAGGTGTATCTCCGAAGAAGAAGGACGAGACCTTTTGGCTGAAATCCATGCCGGACTCGGCGGGCACCACGCCGCAGCCCGGGCCCTTGTAAGCAAGGCCTTCCGTACCGGATTTTATTGGCCAACGGCCAGGGCAGACGCTCAGGACTTAGTGCAACGATGTGTTGGTTGCCAGTTATTCGCCAACCAAAGCCACAT
The DNA here is from genome assembly GCF_002162155.2 of Triticum dicoccoides. NCBI lineage: Eukaryota > Viridiplantae > Streptophyta > Magnoliopsida > Poales > Poaceae > Triticum > Triticum dicoccoides. Next base: position 125,049,990 of record NC_041389.1, read on the forward strand.
GCCGCCTACCGCCCTACAAACTATACCCATTACCTGGCCTTTCGTGGTTTGGGGGCTTGACATGGTCGGACCCCTTAAAGGAGGAACCCACAAGCAAAAATACCTACTGGTCATGGTGGACAAATTTACCAAATGGATAGAAGCCAAGCCTGTAAAGACGGCCGAATCCGGACCAGTGATAGACTTCCTTTCCGGGGTTGTACACCGTTATGGTGTCCCCCACAGCATCATAACCGACAATGACACAAACTTCACAGCCGATGAAGTCAAACTTTGGTGCAAAAACATGGGCATCAAGCTCGACTATGCTTCAGTCTATCACCCTCAAACTAACGGTCAAGTCGAACGGGCCAACGGTCTCATTATGAGCAACATCAAACCCAGACTAGTGCGATCCCTCAAGAAATCTGACACGCACTGGGTAGAGGAGCTTGACTCCGTACTCTGGGGGCTACGGACCACGCCGAATCGCACTACCGGATTCACACCATTTTTTATGGTATACGGCGCAGAGGCAGTACTGCCATGCGACATAATCCATGACTCACCTCGAGTGCGCATGTACGAAGAAAGAGAAGCCGAGCTCGATCGGCAGGACAGCTTGGACGCATTGGACGAGGAGCGCGACGTGGCAAAGGCTCGTTCCGCATTCTATCAATAGCAGGCTCGAAGATATCAAAGCAGAGAAGTACGGGCCAAAACATATAACATTGGCGAACTAGTTCTACGCCTGCCGGACAAAAAAAGGATAAATTAAAGCCCAAATGGGAGGGCCCCTTCATCATCAACCAAGTACTGACCGGCGGAGCGTACCGTCTGTGAGGTGCATCGGACAACCGACTCGAGCCAAACCCATGGAATGCAGCACGCCTACGAAGGTTCTACGCCTAGCACCGGACTCCGTGTTCGTCTCCTTCCCTCGTCCCTTTGTTTATTTTTTGTTTTTATTTTTGGCAGTTCGGGATTTTGTTCCTTCTCCCTCCCACTTTTTCTCACAAGCCCTTAGGGGCTCGCATGTGCAATATTCGCACGCACCCGACGCGCTACCTGCGCTCACAATACCTGGGGGCTTCTCTACCAAGCAGTTTATATAAAACGGGCCTCATGCCCAAAACATGTGTAATGCTTCCGCATGAACCTTTTATACACCATTATATGCATCGATATGACTTAAGTTTTGGCCAAGCTGGGTTGCCTGGCTCCTGTGCTTACCCCTACGTTCCCGTTCGTTCGGCTAGGTGGTAAAGGGAGCACCTCTGTGATTGTTACTGCCGTGTCAGCCGGATGTGTACCTCAGACTGGGTGAAGCCGAAAGCTAGCGTTCTTAAGGGAATATTCGGTCGGTGAGCTAAAAGATGATCTCTCGTATTTACTTTTTTTGCCCCCAGATGCTTTTCTGCTCTTTCTGGCAGCTCGGACATGCACTTTAGGGCATGCCTCCCAGGGAAAGGAACCCCTAACGGAACTATTCTCTCTAGAAGATGTTTCTTACTAACCATGTAATATAACATAACTAGTTGGGCACTTGTCTGCTAAAGCACTTATGACCCCTATGCCTTGTCTCCATGCATGCCCCGGTTCTTACATAACCAAGAGGGTATTCGGACACACTCCGAACTATAGGGTCCAGAGGTCGAAGCGAAAAGGTCTGCAATGACAAACGATCTACAATCCGGCTAGAGGATATTTTTTATGTCATTTTTACATAGTCAATCCGCTCGGCATATTCTTCTTCAATGCCATCTAATAGGCGGTCTAATTTACAGTCCTGTTGGGAATACTTTGCAGCCAGCTCCACCTGGCCATATGCCAAGCTGACCGGGATCTCCTTTCCGTCTGGACCTATAGGGCTGACCTCGTCCATGTGGTTTGGGTCAGCCTTCATGTACCGAGTCTTCACCATGGCCCAGGCCTCCCTAGCACCTTGACGGCAAGCCGATATCTTCCATAATCGGAAGCGCTGCCGCACTCCCTCCAGCTTCTTGGCAAGCTCCTCAAGGCCTTCGGGAACGGAGAGGGATGGCCACATAGCCTGGACGATGCCTCGCATTGCCTGCCGAACTCGCTCGTGTAGTTGCAACAAGTCGAGAAGAAGGTCTCTCGATGAACCGGGCATTTCCTCCACCGGACGACCTGTCAGCAGACCTACAGACATAGCTCTGTCAATCGAATTCCTCGCCGAATTCTTTTTTCGAAGATTCTCTCAAGCAGTTACTAAAAATGTCGTGTCGAAGTCGCTGATTCTCCTTCACGGCAGAAGACAGCTGAATGCGAACGTCTTTCAGTTCCTCGCCTAGCTGGGTATTGGCGTCTTGAAGCTTGTTCTTCTCTTGCCTCACCCTCGTCAGCACGTTCTCACCAGCCTTTAGTTGGCGTAGGAGTTGCTGCTGGTCCGGATTTACTTCGGTCTCATCTGCATTATTATAGTCAGGGTTGCACGCCTGCCACATTTCAAAATGGAGGTACCTTTCGAAGCACATATTACCTGCGGGTGTCCCCTTGACATTCTCTGAAGTGGCCAATGCGGCCTCGAGCTGAGCCTTGCACTCTTCGAGCTCCTGGGACAATTGCGTGTTCTTCTTTGTAAGACACTGCATAGCACATGATCCTTCAAACAATTATCTTCACTGTTTCAAGTCTCGGGGGCTACTGACATATATAACCTTCAATTCTACTCACCTGTATGTCTTTCACATACTACTCCGTGGCTCTGGCTAGACCATTTTGAGCAGCACGGAGATACGCATCTCCTGTATTAAAGGCGTCCAATGCCTCTGGGGAGAAACACGCGTCACAGAGAACAGTCTGGCGACGCCTGTGGTTTAGGGCACTCTCCACCTCTGAATTGGTGGCAGATAGCCCGTCGGCGCCCTCTGTCGGAGGAGCGCCCGAGGCGCGTCCCGTGTCCGCCTCCGCTTCCGGACCCGGCCTCGAACCTTGGCCGGCGGACATAGTCTGGCGGGCTCTCTTCTTTCTAAGAAAATCATGAGCATTAGTAAGACTCAAGGGCATAAACCCTAGGCGTTAAAACCGCACACCATACCGTTGCACCGGAATCTCGATCTGGTCCGCACTTCTTTTTGGCCCGCCTGGTTTCAGCGGCCCTTGTTGGCTGCCCACCGTGGGCTCGGCCTCCCGCCTCAAGGATTTACCCTGCGAAGCGCTGTTAGTGCACGACATGCAAGATAAAGCATGAGAATACTGGGACTTTGGTCTTAGTTACCTTGGAAGCTGGAAGTAGTCCGGGGTAGTCGGCCGTGATGGCCTCTAAGGAGTTATCCTTGCTCAATTGATGAAATACTCCATCAACCAACTCCACGCATAAGTCCGGATCTTCTTGGGAGTCCGGATCGAGGGACCGTTCCGGATCCTCGGGTTGTGGAGGAGGGCTGTTTATTTCCTTCACAGCCTGGCGCAACTCCTGCGTTTAAACATTACTAGTCTAAGTACTCAACTACGGGAATTTCGAAAATGGGTAGGCAAGTGAAAGTGTCCGCTCACCCAACTAGGAGGATTGTACATAGAGAATCCGCCTTCCGGGTTGACACGGAGGAATTTTTCCTCCTCCCCCTTGTACAAAGCAGATAAGATTCTCGTTAAAGTGGCGGCCGAATCTGGCCCCTTGCGACCGCACCGGGTAGCATTATCCTCCCTATTGAAATCCCACATGGGGTGGTCTCTATATTGAAGCGGCTGCACCCCTCGCATGATGCATACGGTCATGACCTTGATCATGGTCAGTCCGGAATGAGCCAACAACCTTATCCGGCTCATCAGGTACAGGACGTCCATGTTAGCTTCCCTCTGAGGGTTCCGTGGGCGCCAACTCAGGCGCTTCTTCAACGGAGCATTATTGAACTCGGGGAGGCCGATCTGTACAGGGTCCGGCAGGGGGACGTCATCTATATAAAACCATTCCGAGGGCCAGTCTTCGGACACCCTCTTTGGGGGGCCGGATAGATATCCGGTCCCGGCGATGCGCCATTGTTCGGCTTCGCCCACTTGATAAATAGACCCCTCCTGAGAACGGGGCACAAGGCAATACAACCTCTTCCACAGCGCGAAATGGGCCTCAATGCCCAAGAACAGCTTGCAGAGGGCCACAAAGCCCGCAATGTGCAGAATGGAGGCGGGCGTGAGGTTGTGTAGCTGGAGGCCGTAGAACTCCAGCAACCCTCAAAGAAACGGATGAATTGGAAATCCGAGTCCTCTCATTAAATAAGGGACTAGGCATACCCGCTCTCCTCGAGAGGGATGGGGGACGCTCTCTGCCTGCTCTCCGCCGCTATAGGTAGCAATCCCAGCTCGAAATGGGACCATATATGCTGGGGGGAGAAGCCCCTTGGACTAAAGCACTAGTAGCTTGCTATGCGGGACGGAACACCGCCCCCAATCTCCGGGCCGAGCGCTGGAGGGGCGAGAGGAGGAGCTGCACCGACCGGCCATGGTGGAATGGATCTCTGTCGAAGACACTCTGATGAAATCTCGTGGAGGGAAGATGGTGTGAATTGGATCTAAATCCCCGTCTCTTTTATAGGCGGTTCATTAACGCAACCAGGGGGGTAACTGAAAAAATCCCCTGGCTTTTCGCTTTCATTTGACACGTGGAAGATGGTCATTATGGGGCACAGAAGCAGAGGAGGGCGGCACGCATTAGAAGCCGGACACTATTCGACGGATACAGAGAATTTGCAGGAGAACCCGCCTTGCAATGCCGAAGACAACTTGCGCGCCGGACTCGTCGTCATTGAAGCCTGGTTCGGGGGCTACTGAGGGAGTCCTGGATTAGGGGGTGTCCGGATGGCCGGACTATGACCTTTGGCCGGACTCCCGGACTATGAACATACAAGATTGAAGACTCCGTCCCGTGTCCGGATGGGACTTTCCTTGGCGTGGAAGGCAAGCTTGGCGATACGATATGAAGATCTCCACCCATTGTAACCGACTCCGTGTAACCCTAGCCCTCTCCGGTGTCTATATAAAACGGAGAGTTTTAGTCCGTAGGACGAACAACAATCATACCATAGGCTCGATTCTAGGGTTTAGCCACTCCGATCTCGTGGTAGATCTACTCTTGTACTACCCATATCATCAATATTAATCAAGCAGGAGTAGGGTTTTACCTCCATCGAGAGGGCCCGAACCAGGGTAAAAACATCGTGTCCCTTGTCTCCTGTTACCATCCGCCTAGACGCACAGTTCGGGACCCCCTACCCGAGATCCGCCGGTTTTGACACCGACAGTGACCTAAGGGCTTGGGTTGGCAGTTTATACTTATCCACAAATCCCCTTGAGATATATGAATGCGATGCACCAGTATCAAAAAGAACGAGTGCAGTAAATGACTTAACCAAAAACTTACCTATTACTGCATCTGGCTGAGCTTCAACCTCCTCCATGTTAACGTGGTTCACGTGTCCCCTATTGAAAGGGTTTGGCTTCTTCCCCGAGTTTCCATTGCCATTTCCATTCTGGCTTTCGAGACATTCATTGGTGTAATGTCCAGTCTTCTGACACTTAAAGCAAGTGACTTGGCTCAAATCTTTCTTAGCTGGGGTTGATGGGTTGGTACGGTTCTGGCCGTTATTTCCTCCATTCCCATTCTTGGGGCCATTATGATTATGCGAACTACCTCCTCCATGGGTATGCTAAAAATGTCCTCCCGTCTTCAGGGTAAAACGTGGCTTCTGCTGAGCTCCAGAATTGTACTTTCCTTGTCCATACTTCCTCTTGCGGTTCTCAATCTGCTGCTGCTTCCCTTCAATCATAAGAGCATGATCTACCAACTCCTAGTAGTTGTAGAAACTCGCTACCATCAACTGCATGCTCAGCTCATCATTCAGTCCTTCCAGAAACTTCTCTTGCTTAGCTGCATCCGTAGCAACGTCATCTCGGGCATAACGTGCTAGTTTACTAAAGTCATCCACATACTGGCCAACTGTATGTCCTCCTTGGCGCAAGTTGCGAAACTCACGCTTCTTCATGGCCATAGCTCCTGCTGAAACATGGGCAGTATGGAAAGCCTGCTGAAACTGATCCATGTGACAGTGTCTACTGGATAGGTGGCTGTGAAATTCTCCCACCATGATGTTGTGGGTCCTTCAAGCTGATGTGCGGCAAATCGCACCTTCTCTGCATCTATGCATCCTGCAGTGGTCAACTCCCTGGTTGTCTTGCGAAGCCAATCATCTGCAACAATCGGCTCGGTGCTACTGGAGAACACCGGCGGCTTCAACCTAAGAAAATGGGTTAAGTGATCAACAGGTGGTGGTGGTGGTAGGTTGTTGTTGTTGTTGTTGTTGTTGTTGTTGTTGTTGTTGTTGTTGTTGTTCCCCTAATTCTAATTCTAGACTAGCAACTGCATTAAGGCATTCTGCTGCTGGATCAACTTAGTGAGCTCTGGTGGGAAAGCAAATCCGTTGTCACGTCTCGGAGGCATCTGAGGGTTTAGAAAAGATGATAATATAGAATAGAATGAGGTCTAGAGGGAAAACACTACCCATATGCACATGAGACAAATGCAATCAAAACACTTCATTAAATCAAGCAAGGGCATACAACGGTCTATCTATCGTTACAAAGTGCTCAGACTATACTAGATACATGGGAAAAAATACTACTACTGTTATGGTGGTCAACTAGAAAAACTGCTCCATTGAAGACTCCATAATGTCTGCTCCAGCTTCATCAACATAGTCATCAACACTATCGTCTGGGTCTAAGTCGGTGTCGTCGATGATGATGTAGTTCTCTGGAAAAGTGCAATCTTCGTCTTCTTCTCCAGTCGCGGGAAATCCCATGAATACCTTTAACTTCTTCTTCAGATCATCGCTCTTCTCCACGAGTGTTGCTATTTCCTCCTCATAACCATCGCGTGTAGACTTGAGTTCGTCCTCCAATTCCGTTATTTTGGTCATGGCCTTCTTAAGATATATCATGCTTGCGCACATCTGGTTCTCCTGGCGTCGAATGTGCTGGTTTAACTCCCGGATGAAAGCTGCAATTGATCTTTCCTTCCTGGTGCTGATCATCTCCCATTGCTCATCTCGGCGCTCACAAATCTGGTAGATAGTATCCTTAAGCTCCTTATGGTAAACTTCTCCAATGAGTCCCATGGCGATGTGGGCTGCCATGCTCTTTCCTAGACTCCAGGTTGGCGCATCAAAGGAAAACTATGTGGGCTCAGTGACGGGCATGAACGTCCTTCCTGGAACTTGAACTTGAATCATCCAGCGCTCCTCTTCAGGTAAAGTGGCGTTGTAGGTCCCAGTGAAGCTTGGTACTCCGATGTTCAGGTACTTGGTGACTTCCTTCAGGTGTCGTCCAAAGGGTGTATCTTCCTCCGGTTGCATGAATTTGTTCCTTGCATCTGCCATCCTAAAAGAGAGTAGAAAAGATGAGGAGTCAGACAAGATAAGAGAGAGTAGTGATCTAGGGCTTAGCTTAGTGGTCGTGTCCTATAGTCAGGGTGTGCTCTGATACCATCTTGTAGCTACCAGACCTCAAACAGTCTAATCTCTGTGCATCAGTGTCATCCCTGGATCGGTAATGCTGATACACACAGTACTTGAAGGATTTATAACAGAGTGGCAATCACACACTTATTCCATCGAATGTCTCAAAAGAGAGCTTAATACAAAAAATATGGCTTAAGGCCATCTAATAACGATAACAGCGGAAGGCTTGGAAGATAAGTGAGTCCATCAACTCCAACGGCATCACTGAGTATAGGACCACGGTCCTAAGGCATCTTACTCGTCATTTGAAAAGTCTGCAACATGAACGTTGCAGCCCGAAAACGGGTTAGCACATGGAATATGCTGGCAATGTAACACATAGAGAGTAATGAAATGACATAGCTATACTACATGCATATATGGCTGGTGGAAAGCTCTATGGTTACAATTTTTGCATAAAGCCAATTTTTCCCTACTACAAAGGAATAAATTTTATTTAACTATCATGGTGGTTGTTAAACATTGAGAATGGTTGACAGCATTCTCAATCCCAATTAAGCATCACCATTAAAACCCAACAACATTAATTAAAGTAACATGATGAGATTCACATGATAATCCATGTACTAGATACTCAAAATGTCCATAATCGGGGACACGGCTAAAAATGATTAGTTTGTACACTCTGCAGAGGTTTGCGCACTTTTCCCCACAAGACTCGATCTCCTCCGTTTGTTTTCTCGCACTGCATGGTGTTTGAGAAACGGATGACCGAGACATAGTCTTTAAGAAGCGCTAGCACCTTACGATTGGGTAGACCGTACCAACCTACATCCCCTACATCTGCTAGTCTACCACTTTAAGAGTTCGCACGACTTATTCAACTATACTAGAGCCCATAATAGCTTGTGGCTGTACACGGATGTTTCTAGCATGAAGAATCTTATGATCCCTTTGAGCCTGGGTGGCGGTCCATAAAAAAACTGGCAATCCTGGAATACCCAGGTGCCTCAATCCACCCAGATGTGTGTTTAAGTTGCCACCTTAAATAAACCATTAAACAACAATCTCACATCTGTCATGGATACACTCACCCAATCCACGTCTACTAGCATAGCATGGCATAATAAGCAAACGTAGAAGTAACTCCCAAGGGTTTGATAATAAACAGGGCAATATGTACTACCTCATCTACTTCCCAAAACCCACATATTAATCAGATCCTAATCATGCAATGTTTTAGGATTGCTCTAATGCAATAAAACTGGGTAGTAAAGAGGTATGATCAAAGTGTTACTTGCCTTGTTGATGATCCGTGAAACCTAGGGATTCGAAGTAGCAAGCGGCGCAATTCGGGTACTCTATTGCAAACAAACAAACAAGCATACAATAAGTACTCATCTAATGCACAGGTAAAACTCAAATAAGGGATCTAACCAGAAATTTCAGCTTAAGAACTCCGGTTGGCAAAAGAAATCAAATAGAACGAAGCAATGAAAATCAAACTGTGGAAGAAACAAGCTTCGTTTACAAATTTGGACCTAAGTCAAATTTTACAGAAGCAAAAACTTGTTTGAGTTTCTTAAATGGAAAGAGGGTTTCAGACGAAACTCCAAGCGCTTGAATCGCCGGATTCCGACAAACAAGCGAAAAGTTAAACTAAAACGAAGATCGGATCAGAAATCACGATCAGAAAATAACTGCGGAAAAATATGTCAGGACCCCGACTCAATGCAACATCGATCTAGCATGTAACACCTCATATTACTTTGCGGCCTCACGCACGGTATTCCCACGGGTGTCGCCTTACCTTTGCCCGGGACCGTTTGCGCCTTTTGGCACACGTATATGACAGTGTCGCTAGCTTCCATAATGTAAGGAGCCCGGGCTGACATGGCTAGTCGTAAACCCAAAGTGGCACAAACTTACAGGGGCAGGCATCCATGACCCAGCATCGAACGTGTCGGTCATCAGCGAATGAATCCAGGCTGTAGCACTGGGCTAGCAGGACTCCGGTGAACCGGGCTGTAGCGGCCTAACAGGACTCCGGTATTCATCGCGTGACATTTCCCCGAAGGGACAGACACGGGAACGAAGAAGGACACATGCCGGCCAACCTAAGTGTTCCGAAGCAGTAGCAAGCTACCATGGCTCGGTGGAGACACTAGGAGACATTTCCCGGTAAGAGAGGCTACTAAAGATAAACAACTAGATAGTCAGATCCCACACATACCAAGCATTTCAATAACATACACACAATATGCCGGATATGTGCAAATACAACATGGCATCACAATATGACTCTACGATTCAAGTATTTATTCAATAGGCTCCGAGGAGCGAGATATTACAAACATGGGTCTCATGACCCAACAATCAGAGCATACAAGTCAAAACACAAGCGGAAGCTATCATGTCTGAGTACAGACATCTATAAATGAAAAGGGCTGAGAAGCCTGACTATCTACCAGATCCTGCCGAGGGCACAAGATCATAGCTGAGGTAACAAGCTAAACGTCGAAGTCCACGTGGAACTACTAGTGAGACCGAAGTCTCTCTGCAAAAACATAAAATAGGCAAACGTGAGTACAAATGTACCCAGCAAGACTTACATCAGAACTAACTACATATGCATCATTATCAACAAAGGGGATGGTGGAGTTTAACTGCAGCAAGCCAGCTTTGACTCGGTGGCTAACCTAAACTACGACTACAAGCAACTCTTTTGAGGTGGCGCACACGAGTCCACATATTCACCATATCAATACACCACTATGGATCCGCTCCCGTCTCCCTACGAGAACGCCATCCATAGCACTCACGCTTATCTTGCGTATTTTAGAGTATCCACTTTCACTTGTCTATGAACTGATATAAGCAACCCAGAAGTCCTTTACCGCGGACACGGCTATTCGAATAGATGATATTAACCCTGCAGGGGTGTACTTCTTCATACATGTTTCCACCACTTAGCGTCTGCACACGACATGTGCTCGGCAGACTTCAAGCGAAAGCCGACGTGGGTGTAGACCACGACCTACCTAAACACTCAAGTCTCTAGTCCAGGTTTATCTCCTATTCGGGTTCCATCCATGAGGAGATCCGGCCGGAGTTTCGCTCACAGCCCCAAACGATGTGAACAGGGTTCCGTGACACCAAACGGGCGCCCGGTATACCCGGCCACGTGCCTACCACATCACAGCCCACCCCTCCGGTCAGCGCTGTCCACGGCCTCTAGCATACTACAAACACCAGAAACTACTTGCAACTCCTGGACAGAGGACAAGGGTGAATAAGAAGTCGAGCGGGGTCATATTTCAGGGCCCAATGTATGGTAGTAGCTGAATCATGGATCACAAACACAGAACTCAGTTCCTGAGGATGACTTCAATGAGACAACCCTCCATGTACTCCTACATGGCCTCTCACCGATACCTTTTACCAAATCGTGTTCACACACTTAGCTCACACATAGTAGGACATGTTCACACACCTCTGATTCATCCCCGATGAATCAGACCTGACTCAACTCTAAGCAGTAGCAGGCATGACAAACAAGCAAGAATGAGTAGGCACAACAGGGCTCAAACAACTCCTACTCATGCTAGTGGGTTTCATCTATTTACTGTGGCAATGATAGGTCATGCAGAGGATAAAGGGGTTCAGCTACCGCAGCAAGTAACAGATGAATCGGTGTTGTCCTAATGCATTAAAAGAGAGCAGGGGCGAGAGAGTAGGATTGTATCGGAATGAACAAGGGGGTTTTGCTTGCCTGGCACTTCTGAAGATAACATTGAGTCTCCATCAGTGTCAACGATCACAACGTCGGAACATCGTCTACCGGGAGGGAACAGATACCGGCAACAAAGAAAAAATACAATCAATGCAATGCGCAATATGATGCATGCTATGACATGGCAATATGAATGTGTTTTGGGCTAATGCATCTAGCAACAAGTTAAATGGGGTTGGTTTGAATACAAGATTCAAATTCAAACTCCATATGTGATTATTTAAATGCCCTTTATTGGTTTTGTCCAAAACAGAGGACAACCATTGTTCAAACATGCATGAAAATGGTACAGATGGATTCCTTGAATTTTTCTGATAATTTTTCATATATAATTTATTTAATTTGAAGTTACGGTTAATTTTCTATGATTTATTGAAGTTTTAGCTATTTTCTGAAATTCCTGAAATAATAATAAATCCAAAAATGATTTATGGCGTCAGCACCACGTCACGGTGACGTCAGCAGGGTCAACTGGGCGCCCCAGGTCAAACCTGACGTGTGGGGGCCACACGTCAGTGACACAGGAGCTAATCCCGGTCAAACCCAGCGCTGACTGGGGTTTGACCAGGGGTGGGGCCTACTGTCAGTGGCTGTAGGTGGTTTAGTTAGTTGGATTAGCTTCTAATGACGGAGCCACGTCAGCTAGTGACGCCGGCGACCACGGCGACGGCGAGACCTCGCCGGAGTTGCTCGGGACGGCGCTACAGGGCACCGTTTTGCTCGGGGTTTGCGGCTACAGCGAGCTGGAAGACTCGCGCATCCAGTGGTGGTGGCGGCAGCAGCTGCGGTGGTCGGAATCGACGGCGGCGACCAAATCGGCGGCGGCCGGAGCTCGGGCATCGCCTAAGACGATGCTATGGTGCAGCTACGGACGAACCGATGGGAGTTTTCGGCTCCTGGGAACATTTCGAGCCCGAGGGCGTGCTCAGACGCGAGCTAAGACATCTGTGGCCACGGCGGTGCCATGGCCGGCGGCGAGGAGCGCTCGGCAAGGTGGTTAGGGCGGTTAGGGGAGGCAATCGAGCATGGGGTTAGAGGGAAAAGGGTCGTGGCCTCATAGCGGTTGCAGGGGCCGTAGAAGCGGGCTCGGGGAAGCGATGATGGTGGCGAATCGACGGCGAAGATCCTCGACGGCCGGAGATGGGGAAGACGGCGTGGGCGGCGATGCAGGGCGTCCGGCAGGGCATGGGTTGGTGGAGAGGAAGAGGGGGTCGAGGCGGAGCCTCTGGGCGCAACGACGAGGCGAGGCAGTGGTTGTGGCCACGGCGATGCTCGTCGGCGGCGGTGGCTCCGTTCGGGTGAGAGGGAGAGAGAGCAGAGGAGAGGATGGGGACGAGAGAGTGAGCGACGGTTCCAGGAGGGGTGCGTGGCATCGCTAGAGGGCTCGGGGAGGAAGTAGGAGGTGGCCAGGGGAAGCAGGAGGTGGCCGAGGCCTCTCGGGCGCGCGCCACGCCTCGGTCCTTCTGGCGAGGAGGAAGACGACAGGGGGAGTGGAGATGGGCTGGGCCGTGCTGGGCCAGGTAGGTAGGCGCCAGGTAAGTTAGGTAGGTGGCCTGGTGGCCTTCTCTCCCTTTCTTTTATTTCCTCTTTTCTATTTCTATTTTCTGTAGTTTGTTTTGATTTAGTTTTAGACACTAAATCATTTTTTTATAAATCCTGAGAATAATTGTGGACATTAACTGAATTATTACAGAGGCCCTCAACTATTTTCAGAATTGTTGGAGCATTTAAAAATATTAACAGTATTTAAATGCCCCAATTCAAATACAATATGGTTTAATCAAAAATCCAAAAATGTCTTGGAAAAATATCCATCATCTCTGGATATGGTTTTCACCCTTTTCCAGTAATCATGAACATTTTTGCAAACCAATTTGGGTTCTTTGAAAATATTTTGAAGTTGAACCTATTTGCAATGCTTTGGTGCTAGGGCTTGGTCATCCCCATTTCAAATTTCATAAAATTTAAACATGTTGCATGGATGCTAAAGCAAAAACAAACAAGGGCTGATCTGGGGCTGTGACAGCTCACCCCCACTAAACAAAAATCTCGTCGCGAGATTCAAGCGTAGGGTAAGGTGAAGGGGGAACGCAAACTAGTACAATCTTCACGATCCAGGTTGCACTTCAATTGAACGTTGATTCGTTCATCATCATTGTCTCGAAGTCTTGCCTTGAGAACTCCAACTAACATGACAACGAGAGGAAAGGAAAGACCCTAAAAGAATCATTCTTCTCAAAGGTCGAACAACTCAGGATTAACTCACGGAATGAGACATAGCAACATCTCTCGAGCTGAGAGACGAAGCACACATCCATAAGAATGGAGTGAGGCAGATGACGAAGGTTCACTAGGTAGACAACAATTTCACGCTTAAGAAGGTGGTAATCGGTTGTCAACGTAGCGAGGAGTTGAGTTGCCATGATACCACAACGAGACACCTTCGGAACCGTGACTCGTAGATATCTCCCCTTAAGTGGCAAAAAGAATTACCTTTGATTCAGAGATCATTGAAACTCTTTATACCAGCTTAAGGCAAATCATAATCGATCATTTAGAGGGGTTCGGTAGAATGGCATACTCAAACTTGGATGATGTGGATTACCTTGTTGAAGACAACGTCATAGATGATTTTTGCTTATCACCGGAAATGGAAGAGACCCATGGTAGAATGGCACATTGGCGGTGCAAGCTGGGAACAAAATGCAAATGCTGGGAATGATTCTGGTAACTGGGGAAGAACCCAACAATAAAGAGTGAATTCACTGTTGGAGTGGTTATAGCATAACCGAGGAAATCTGGGGCAATCCCATTTAGTGCCGATGATAACACGTAGCGCTTGTGCGTGCTCTCAAGAACTTGAGCATTTCCATAATCATCAAGGTTTTACCAACATCCTAGTCAAGGATGCTGACAACACAACATACTACCATGATGAATAGCGATGTATGATGCAGATGCAAAGGAGGATAACACTTTCTCATATTTCACCTTAGCGAGCCAAGGAACAAAATCTGGACGATCGACCGAGAGACATTTAGCACTCCGTTTCTAATGTTCTCCTTGATGTGCTAGCGTAACCCATTCATAGATATGGTTTGATATCTAGAACATCAAGTAAAAAGGTCGGACTTCGGGATCTCAAAATCCATAGGGGCAACTAGGGAGTAAATCCTACGAAATCCCTATGGGGAGGTGGCCAACTTCCTCAATCAAGATATTATAATAACAGGTCTTCCGGCTGGGTGTGTTGGCCACGACATCCACTTTACCGGTTTTCGAGGGACCGATATTATAGTTCTTGGGAAATGTTCCAAACCATCATATCTGCCTGAGATTCAGATCTGGTTGGTGTCAGGATATTCCAGACTCATCGAGTCTAGGAAGAGAAATGAAAGTTTGCAACTCAAATCGAAGAGATGACGTTGCGAGATTCTCGGGGAATGAACTACGATAGTAAGCTCCAAAACATGAGCTGGTTCTGCTACAAACATGTGAACACGTTGTCCCAGACAAGCATGACCACGTGGTAGTCTTATAATAAAATACTACCGAGTTCAGGTGGGAAACCATCAACGAGGATATCAAAATCCTTGCATAAGGCATGCTCTTAAGAAGGAACTTCTTCTCCTTGAACAAATCAATCAGTAGCTTGGTGTGCTCGGAACACATATGGAATGAAGGTTGCAAGTCTCCGAACCATAGAATACTTCGCACATATGCATGACTGACTTGGGATGATTCCAGAGGAAGCAAAACTAACTTTCTCAAATTCACGGCGGCAACTTTCACCAAATGCACGTGTATAAGAGGAAGTCACTCCTTTCATGAAACACATATTTCATGAGTTAGCATGAAGAAATGCTTTCAGAAGTTTCCAACACTAACTTGTTGTCCAACAAGATCATGGAGGAGATAAGCATGTTGTCAATGGGATCAACAACAATTCATCTGGGTTTCCTTTTAAAAGGAATTCCATAGTTAAGTGGACACGGTGATAGCATTGGTCAGACCAAAGAATATAATGGTGTATGCTCGTGGAAAAACCCACGAATAAGACAACATTACGAACATCGTTGGTTCTGACTTGATTTGAGGATAGCCCACACCCAAATCAAAGGATTGATAAGACAATAGGTCCAATAACTGATCACAGGGACCAATCGATGAAGATATCATATTTCTTCAACACACATTACACAAGAATATCCCTTTGGAACGAACTAAGTCAGGCAAGCTTTTATATTCCAACTCTCCAAGTTGTTGTCTAGCTTAACCAACTAGCTCGGGGATATCTAACACCGATTCTTGGAGAGAAAGTGGTTTATTGGAAAACCAACTTGATCACGAGCTCAACATAACAGTCAGGTGACAACCTGGTGATACTTTCGAGAAGATATTCGGAAAATCATGAACCACCGATATGTTACTAAGCTCGAGAACAATCTTGCTTTTCAGGGCAAGACGATATGATCAAATGAGCGAGGACTTGACAAAATCCTAACTCATCAATCGAAATGTGCACCAGGAAGATGAACAAGGTAGCATGATCAATCTTAGAATGATGATTCAAGAACCAACACGTTAAGAATGAGGTTATTGTCCATTTAACTACCAAGCAACAAGGTTGCTAGGAGTATTGATTTCACACATCACAATTCATTTGTCGGTATTCCGGTTGCATCAACACGAGGACCGAGGAATGACAATGATGGCAAGAAGTATCACTGTACCAAGAGTTCATAGGATGGTGTGCAATTCCTACAATAATCCCGATATATAAAAGATGGTAATACTCCAAGGTAGAACAGAGCAAAGGCAAAATTAGCAATTTGATCTGCGGAGTACGACTTCTTTGACCCAATCCTGGATATGGAAGAGGTACTGGAGTTTGTTTCTCCTAGTCATTCCGCGATAGAATGGCTTGACGGACCACAAGAGTAATAGGCATCGATAAACGAACGCACACATACTCTTGACTATCAATTGATAGACGAAAGTCAGTAGACAACTAAAGAGGGACAACTCATAGGAACATATAACTTTCCGAGTTGTGGATGCATAGATTAGTATGTCGAGCGAGATCAACATTTCTTCCAGATAACCCATGCGGAGAGATAGGACTGGCAGAGTCACAATATATAATGGAGAACTCATCAAGAATAATCCTGTTGTGATATTTCAGTTCAACGAGGAACTTCTGCCATAAGTAGTTCATGGTATTTGGAAGAAGAAGATACCACGGACTTCAAGGACTATTGCAAAGGTTACTAATATCCTAAAGGCACTAGCAATTACTATCAACATGAAGTAGGTAGAGTGAATCTCGGGTTCAAGAACCCAGGAACAGAATACCTATTACTAAGTAGCATCACGGGATGCTTTCGAGAATGATGGCCAGAATCATCACACTGGGAACACAAATCATGGCTAAATTACTAGATGATCCCCTAAGCACCTAGGGTCATAATAATAACTCCAACATATAAGTCGAGGCAATAGAATACCTCAACTCAACAATTAGTGTGATTGAGCTGGCATAAAGGAACATCGAACCCAGAGGGAAAGGATTTTGCAAATGCATCAGACTATTTAGAAACCTGGGATGACTCGGACAGCATAACGGCTGTAAATGCTTAGAAAAGATTTGAGACATTCACAAAAATGGTGGCATAACCACTCAGAAGCACAATATCAAGGTTCCGAGATCAACAATTAACATACGGAAGTAGTAGGAACTGAACTGAGACTTAAATCCAACAATCTTATAAGTCTACGGATTAGTAACACGTCATCCTGATAGATAGATGAGAAGACCTAGTTCCTTAACCCCGTAGGAAGAGAAGAGGTTGACTCAGATCAGAAGGGCATAAGGTATAAGGAGTAAAAAGAGCCTTACGTTCCATCCACAATCAATTCCCTTATATAACTAAAGAATTTCTAGACTCAACTTCGACCAGTTTGGCTTGGTAATCCTACAGGCAGTCAAGCTCTGATACCAACGCTGTCAGGACCCCGACTCAATGCCACATCGATCTAGCATGTAACACCTCATATCACTTTGCGGCCTCACGCACGGTATTCCCACGGGTGTCGCCTTACCTTTGCCCGGGACCGTTTGCGCCTTTTGGCACACGTATATGACAGTGTCGCTAGAATCCATATGATAAGGAGCCCGGGCTGACATGGCTAGTCGTAAACCCAAAGTGGCACAAACTTACAGGGACAGGCATCCATGACCCAGCATCGAACGTGTCGGTCATCAGCGAATGAATCCAGGCTGTAGCACTGGGCTAGCAGGACTCCGGTGAACCGGGATGTAGCGGCCTAACAGGACTCCGGTATTCATCGCGTGACATTTCCTCGAAGGGACAGACACAGGAACGAAGAAGGACACATGCCGGCCAGCCTAAGTGTTCCGGAGCAGTAGCAAGCTACCATGCTCGGTGGAGACACTAGGAGACATTTCCCGGTAAGAGAGGCTACTAAAGATAAACAACTAGATAGTCAGATCCCACACATACCAAGCATTTCAATAACATACACACAATATGCCGGATATGTGCAAATACAACATGGCATCACAATATGACTCTACGATTCAAGTATTTATTCAATAGGCTCCGAGGAGCGAGATATTACAAACATGGGTCTCATGACCCAACAATCAGAGCATACAAGTCAAAACACAAGCGGAAGCTATCATGTCTGAGTACAGACATCTATAAATGAAAAGGGCTGAGAAGCCTGACTATCACCAGATCCTGCCGAGGGCACAAGATCGTAGCTGAGGTAACAAGCTAAACGTCGAAGTCCACGTGGAACTACTAGTGAGACCGAAGTCTCTCTGCAAAAACATAAAATAGGCAAACGTGAGTACAAATGTACCCAGCAAGACTTACATCAGAACTAACTACATATGCATCATTATCAACAAAGGGGATGGTGGAGTTTAACTGCAGCAAGCCAGCTTTGACTCGGTGGCTAACCTAAACTACGACTGCAAGCAACTCTTTTGAGGTGGCGCACACGAGTCCACATATTCACCATATCAATACACCACTATGGATCCGCTCCCGTCTCCCTACGAGAACGCCATCCATAGCACTCACGCTTATCTTGTGTATTTTAGAGTATCCACTTTCACTTGTCTATGAACTGATATAAGCAACCCAGAAGTCCTTTATCGCGGACACGGCTATTCAAATAGATGATATTAACCCTGCAGGGGTGTACTTCTTCATACATGTTTCCACCACTTAGCGTCTGCACACGACATGTGCTCGGCAGACTTCAAGCGAAAGCCGACGTGGGTGTAGACCACGACCTACCTAAACACTCAAGTCTCTAGTCCAGGTTTATCGCCTATTCGGGTTCCATCCATGAGGAGATCCGGCCGGAGTTTTGCTCACAGCCCCAAACGATGTGAACAGGGTTCCGTGACACCAAATGGGCGCCCGGTATACCCGGCCACGTGCCTACCGCATCACAGCCCACCCCTCCGGTCAGCGCTGTCCACGGACTCCAGCATACTACAAACACCAGAAACTACTTGCAACTCCTGGACAGAGGACAAGGGTGAATGAGAAGTCGAGCGGGGTCATATTTCAGGGCCCGATGTATGGTAGTAGCTGAATCATGGATCACAAACACAGAACTCAGTTCCTGAGGACGGCTTCAATGAGACAACCCACCATGTACTCCTACATGGCCTCTCACCGATACCTTTTACCAAATCGTGTTCACACACTTAGCTCACACATAGTAGGACATGTTCACACACCTCTGATTCATACCCGATGAATCAGACCTGACTCAACTCTAAGCAGTAGCAGGCATGACAAACAAGCAAGAATGAGTAGGCACAACAGGGCTCAAACAACTCCTACTCATGCTAGTGGGTTTCATCTATTTACTGTGGCAATGACAGGTCATGCAGAGGATAAAGGGGTTCAGCTACCGCAGCAAGTAACAGATGAATCGGTGTTGTCCTAATGCATTAAAAGAGAGCAGGGGCGAGAGAGTAGGATTGTATCGGAATGAACAAGGGGGTTTTGCTTGCCTGGCACTTCTGAAGATAACAATGAGTCTCCATCAGTGTCAACGATCACAACGTCGGAACATCGTCTACCGGGAGGGAACAGATACCGGCAACAAAGAAGAAATACAATCAATGCAATGCGCAATATGATGCATGCTATGACATGGCAATATGAATGTGTTTTGGGCTAATGCATCTAGCAACAAGTTAAATGGGGTTGGTTTGAATACAAGATTCAAATTCAAACTCCATATGTGATTATTTAAATGCCCTTTATTGGTTTTGTCCAAAACAGAGGACAACCATTGTTCAAACATGCATGAAAATGGTACAGATGGATTCCTTGAATTTTTCTGATAATTTTTCATATATAATTTATTTAATTTGAAGTTACGGTTAATTTTCTATGATTTATTGAAGTTTTAGCTATTTTCTGAAATTCCTGAAATAATAATAAATCCAGAAATGATTTATGGCGTCAGCACCACGTCACGGTGATGTCAGCAGGGTCAACTGGGCGCCCTAGGTCAAACCTGACGTGTGGGGGCCACACGTCAGTGACACAGGAGCTAATCCCGGTCAAACCCAGCGCTGACTGGGGTTTGACCAGGGGTGGGGCCTACTGTCAGTGGCTGTAGGTGGTTTAGTTAGTTGGATTAGCTCCTAATGACGGAGCCACGTCAGCTAGTGACGCCGGCGACCACGGCGACGGCGAGACCTCGCCGGAGTTGCTCGGGACGGCGCTACAGGGCACCATTTTGCTCGGGGTTTGCGGCTACAGTGAGCTGGAAGACTCGCGCATCCAGTGGTGGTGGCGGCAGCAGCTGCGGTGGTCGGAATCGACAGCGGCGACCAAATCGGCGGCGGCCGGAGCTCGGGCATCGCCTAAGATGATGCTATGGTGCAGCTACGGACGAACCGATGGGAGTTTTCGGCTCCTGGGAACATCTCGAGCCCGAGGGCGTGCTCAGACGCGAGCTAAGACATCTGTGGCCACGGCGGTGCCATGGCCGGCGGCGAGGAGCGCTCGGCAAGGTGGTTAGGGCGGTTAGGGGAGGCAATCGAGCATGGGGTTAGAGGGAAAAGGGTCGTGGCCTCACAGCGGTTGCAGGGGCCGTAGAAGCGGGCTCGGGGAAGCGATGATGGTGGCGAATCGACGGCGAAGATCCTCGGCGGCCGAAGATGGGGAAGACGGCGTGGGCGGCGATGCAGGGCGTCCGGCGGGGCATGGGTTGGTGGAGAGGAAGAGGGGGTCGAGGCGGAGCCTCTGGGCGCAACAACGAGGCGAGGCAGTGGCTGTGGCCACGGCGACGCTCGTCGGCGGCGGTGGCTCCGTTCGGGTGAGAGGGAGAGAGAGCAAAGGAGAGGATGGGGACGAGAGAGTGAGCGACGGTTCCAGGAGGGGTGCGTGGCGTCGCTAGAGGGCTCGGGGAGGAAGTAGGAGGTGGCCAGGGGAAGCAGGAGGTGGCCGAGGCCTCTCGGGCGCGTGCCACGCCTCGGTCCTTCTGGCGAGGAGGAAGACGACAGGGGGAGTGGAGATGGGCTGGGCCATGCTGGGCCAGGTAGGTAGGCGCCAGGTAAGTTAGGTAGGTGGCCTGGTGGCCTTCTCTCCCTTTCTTTTATTTCCTCTTTTCTATTTCTATTTTCTGTAGTTTGTTTTGATTTAGTTTTAGACACTAAATCATTTTTTTATAAATCCTGAGAATAATTGTGGACATTAACTGAATTATTACAGAGGCCCTCAACTATTTTTAGAATTGTTGGAGCATTTAAAAATATTAACAGTATTTAAATGCCCCAATTCAAATACAATATGGTTTAATCAAAAATCCAAAAATGTCTTGGAAAAATATCCATCATCTCTGGATATGGTTTTCACCCTTTTCCAGTAATCATGAACATTTTTGCAAACCAATTTGGGTTCTTTGAAAATATTTTGAAGTTGAACCTATTTGCAATGCTTTGGTGCTAGGGCTTGGTCATCCCCATTTCAAATTTCATAAAATTTAAACATGTTGCATGGATGCTAAAGCAAAAACAAACAAGGGCTGATGTGGGGCTGTGACAAAATCCGAGAAAAAGAAAAACTGACGAACGGATTAATGAACGGACGTTCGTTAACCGAAACTAAATGGCAAATTCGTTCGTTAAAACGAACGAGCGGGCGAACGCTCGCTAACAGAATAAACCTAATAAAACCGATCTATATAAAAAAACGAATCTAGGGTTTCTAAAAAAACGGATCGGATTTAAAAAAAACTGGACTACGGCAGCGGCGGCGGCGGCGGTTACCTCCGGCTTGGCTCCGGTGGGACAGCGCGGGTGGCAGGGTTGGCCAGGCAGCGGCGGCGGTAGAAACCGGCGGCGACGGCGGCAACGGCGGCGGCTGCTGCGGGGAGGGGGCAAGGCGGCGGGGCAGGGGAGTCCGGCTCGGACTCCTGTACGGCGGCGGCGCGGGGAAGGCGGCGGCGGCGGCGCAGGCCGGCCTGGCCTGGATGGGCCTTCGGCCCACTCGGGCGCGAAACTTTTTTTAAAATATCCGCCGAACTAAGAAAAATCCTAGAAAAATAAATTAAAATCTAAAAATGCCAAAACAAATTTTCACCGTCTAAATAAAATATTTAGAACAAAATGAACATTTTCTTGGCCCTAAAAGTGCAATTTTCAAAACGTGCAATTTTTCCTAAATTCAACTAAAATAGCGAAAACTCCAAAATAAACCTTATTTGAATTTTTATTAAATCCTCAATATTTCTTTATTTTTGGGAAAGTCATTTTATTCCCTCTCTCATACATTTATAATCGAATTAATTGAAGATAAAATAAATAAAATCAAACGGTCCTATTTTCAAAATTCGAGAAAACTCAAATATGAAAATAACGAAATCCCCAACTCTCTTCGAGGGTCCTTGAGTTGCGTAGAATTTCTAGGATCAACCAAAAGGAAACAAAAATATGATATGCATTGCTGATCTAGTGTATAACATTTCCAAATTGAAATTTTGGGATGTTACATTTTTGCGAAGTAAATGTAGGGCAAACCTCATTACCTTCAGCACCTTTGCTCTGACAACAAAGAACCTGGCGAATATAATCTCCAGTAAGGTCCCTCGATAGGAGTTCAAAGTAATTTCTGAGAGATGCAGATCTAGGCATTCAACGTGATTGTTATATTGTATCACATTATCCTCCACTGCGCCTAATCTTATCTGCAAAAGAAGCAAAGGTGTTAGCGCCTACATGTAGTTTTGAACACTACTACATGCCTATTTGGTTTGTAGGTTTAGTAAAATGCACTATCATGCCATCTTTGATCTGACATGATTAACATGTGCATTGGATTACATTCTAGAAAAATATAGCCTTCTTCACAAGAGGTTGGAGTGGATGAAAAGTTACCTAAGAAAACTAGTACAGATGAATCCAAAGGAGAAATGCTTATGGATTGTAACCACATGGATCAAGCAACCAATATGTGGGGGGCATGTATGTACTGAAATCCTCCAAAAGAATCCTTTGGAAATCGTAGTACATTGTCATTGTAAACTTGGAAAAAGGTGTCACAAATTGAACTCCCTTATGGTTGACATTTAATAGGAAAGGAACATCACATCGATATATAGCTTCTCTAGGAACGGAAAGTGATACGTCTCCGTTGCATCTATAATTTTTGATTGTTCCATGCCAATATTATTCAACTTTCATATACTTTTGGCAACTTTTTATACTATTTTTGGTACTAACATATTGATCCAGTGCCCAGTGCCAGTTCCTGTTTGTTGCATTTTTTATGTTTCACAGAAACCCAATATCAAATGAGTCCAAACGGGATAAAAATGGATGGAGATTATTTTTGGAATATTTATGATTTTTGGGAAGAAAAATCAATGTGAGACGGTGCCCAAGGGGGGCATGAGGCAGGGGGCGCGCCCCTGACCCTTGGGCACTCCGTAAGGCGGTTGATGCTCTTCTTTGGCTGCAAGAAAGCTATTTTTTGGAGAAAAATCTTGGCGAAGGTTTCAATCCAATCGGAGTTACGGATCTCTGGATATATAAGAAATGGTGAAGGGGCAGAATCGAGGAGCGCAGAAACAGAGTGAGAGACATAGAGACAGATCCAATCTCGGAGGGGCTCTCGCCCCTCCCACGCCATGGAGACCATGGACAAGAGGGGAAACCCTTCTCCCATCTAGGGAGAAGGTCAAGGAAGAAGAAGAAGAAGGGGGATCTCTCCCCCTCGCTTTCGGTGGCGCCGGAACGCCACCGGGGGCCATCATCATCACCGCGATCTACACCAACACCTTCTTCATCTTCACCAACATCTCCATCACCTTCCCCCATCTATATTCAGTGGTCCACTCTCCTGCAACCCGCTGTACCCTCTACTTGAACATGGTGCCATATGCTTCATATTATTATTCAATGATGTGTTGCCATCCTATGATGTCTGAGTAGATTTTCGTTGTCCTACCGGTGATTGATGATTTGCTATGATTGGTTTGATTTGCTTGTGGTTATGTTGCTGTCCTATTGTGCCCTCCATGTGGGGAAAGTGTGAAGGATTCCCATTGTA
The DNA here is from genome assembly GCF_002162155.2 of Triticum dicoccoides. NCBI lineage: Eukaryota > Viridiplantae > Streptophyta > Magnoliopsida > Poales > Poaceae > Triticum > Triticum dicoccoides. Next base: position 125,073,854 of record NC_041389.1, read on the forward strand.
GGGTGTTTCAATACGGTCATGATTCGCTTATAGTGGGTTGCTTGAGTGACAGAAGCATAAACCCGAGTAAGGGGGTTGTGGTGTATGGGATAAAGGGGACTTGCTGCTTTAATGCTATGGTTGGGTTTTACCTTAATGATCTTTAGTAGCTGCGGATGCTTGCTAGAGTTCCAATCATAGTGCATATGATCCAAGAAGAGAAAGTATGTTAGCTTATGCCTCTCCCACATAAAACTTGCTATCGGTCTAGTAAAGTAGTCAATTGCTTAGGGACAATTCCACACCTCCTACCACCACTTCTCCACACTCGCTACATTTAATTTATTGCTTCTTTATCTAAACAGCCCCTACTTTTTATTTACGCGTTCTTTATTATCTTGCAAACCTATCCAACAACACCTACAAAGTACTTCTAGTTTCACACTTGTTCTAGGTAAAGCGAACGTCAAGCGTGCGTAGAGTTGTATCGGTGGTCGATAGAAGTTGAGGGAATATTTGTTCTACCTTTATCTCCACATTGAGTTTGACACTCTTACTTATCGAAAGAGGCTACAATTGATCCCCTACACTTGTGGGTTATCACGACCTTTTTCTCGCGCCGTTGCCAGGGAGTCATGGCGTGGGGTGAATATTCTCGTGTGTGCTTATTTGCTTTATCACTAAGTAATTTTTATTTGGTGTTTTAAATTGTTCTCTATCTTTAGTTATGAATATGGAACACAAAATACCAAAACAATTAGGTGTACTTGCTACTCATGGAGATGCGGAACCTCCTAAAACCCTCGATGCTCATTATGTGAAAGATATTATGTACTACTTTGATAATCCTGAGAAAACCCCATTCAATTATGTTATGGGAGACACGTTGGATCAACGTGAATACGTTAGTGATTATCGCTTGACACAAAAGGGGAAACTATTATGGGATCAAATTTGTATGTTGTATTGGTATGCTAGGCACCTATGCTTGAGATATGATTATACTTGTTGCTCTAGGATGAAGGCTCCACACCTTCCCTTTTCATGCAAATTTAATGATTATAAAACCTTGGCTTCTAATGCTAATGGTATCTATTATTACAATGATGTGGAGCAAATAGAAGAATTCGTTGCTTTTATGGGTGCTTATGAAATTGAATCTTTGTTTAAAGAGTGTGAAAATCTTGATGATGCTATTTACAGACCTGAAAACTTTGCTATACTTAAATATTGTTATGAGAATTATGAATGTAATTCCCATATTGATGCATTTATTGAGAAAGTCTCCGCTGTCCAAGAAGAGACTAATATTTTGCAGGAAACTATGGAAGAGGAAATTACTGAAACTGTGAGCTCATTGGATGAAAAAGATGATGAGGAGAGCGAAGAACAAAAGGAGGAAGAGCAGATTAGCTACCCGTTCCCACCTTCTAACGAGAGTAACTCTTCAAACTCATATATTGTTTGATTCCCCTTCGTGCTTACCGAAGGATGATTGCTATGATGATTGCCATGATCCCGTTGGTTCTTTTGAAATATCCCTTTTTGATGATGCTTGCTATGCTTGTGGCCAAGATGCCAATATGAATTATGCTTATGGAGAAGAACTTGCTATAGTTCCTTATGTTAAACAAGAAATTGTTGCTATTTCACCCACACATGATAGTCCTGTTATCTTTTTGAATTGTCCCTACTACACTATATCGGAGAAGTTTGCCCTTATTAAGGATTATATTGATGGGTCACGTTTCACTACTACACATGATAATTTTGATGAATGTGATATGCATGTGCTTTCTGCTCCAACTTGCAATTATTATGGGAGAGGAACTATATCTCCAACTCTCTATGTTTCCAACACGATAGAATTGCAAGAAACTGTTTATACTATGCATTGGCCTTTATTATGTGTGCATGAATTGTTCTTTTATGACATGCCGATGCATAGGAAGAGAGTTAGCTTCGTTGTTGCATGATATATGTTACTTTGTGCTCACTACTAAATCACAAATCGTTGTTAATTAAAATTGGCTTTGATATACCTTGGGATCCGGGTGGATTCATTACTTGAGCACTATATGCCTAGCTTAATGGCTTTAAAGAAAGCGCTGCCAGGGAGACAACCCGGAAGGTTTAGAGAGTCATTTATTTCTGTTGATTGCTTTTATATAGTCTAAAACAAAATAAAAATAAAGAGGGGAACCCAAAACTTTTCAAAAAGGAAAGTGAAAGTGAGAGAGACAAGCATTGTTGAAGTGGGAGAGCTCTTTGAACTTTGTTCATGCTCACGGAAACATTGTGAATCTTAATTACAGAAACTTTTCATCAAAAATAATTATCCCCTTGTAAAATTTCATTGTATTATAAAAATAATGTGCCAAGGTTTGCCTTTAGGATGTTTACAATGCTTGTTGGTTTGTGCAGTGCAGGACAGAAACTTTTGCTGTAGTGCGCCATTTAACATTTTTTACTGAACGTCAAACGGTTCTGATTATTTTTGCAATGTATTTATATACAAATTATTTATTTTTCGTAATTTTTTAGAATTGTTGGGTTACCAGAAGTATGGTGAATGTTCAGATTGCTACAGACTGTTCTGTTTTTGACAGATTCCGTTTTTGATGCATAGTTTACTTGTTTTGATGAAACTATCAATTTCTATCAGTGGATTAAGCCATGGAAAATTTATATTACAGTGGACACAATGCAAAAACAAAATATGAATTGGTTTGCAACAGTATCTAGAGTAGTGATTTGCTTTATTATACTAACGAATCTTACCGAGTTTTCTGTTGAAGTTTTGTGTGGATGAAGTGCTCGATGATCGAGAAGGTCTCGATATGAGGAAAAGGAGGAGAGGCAAGAGCTCAAGCTTGGGGATGCCCAAGGCACCCCAAGTAAATATTCTAGGAGACTCAAGCGTCTTATCTTGGGGATTCCCCAGAAGGCATCCCCTCTTTCTTCAACAAGTATCGGTATGTTTTCGGATTTGTTTCGTTCATGCAATATGTGCAAATCTTGGAGCGTCTTTTGCATTTAGTTTTCACTTTTCTTTTAGCACCATGCTTGTATGAGATAGTCCATGGTTGATTTACAGAATAATCATTGCACCCCACTTAAATATTTTGAGTATGGCTTTATAGAATGCTTCATGTGCTTCGCTTATATCATTTGAAGTTTGGATTGCCTGTTTCTCTTCACATAGAAAACCGCCATTTGTAGAATGCTCTTTTGCTTCACTTATATTTGTTAGAGCGTGGACATATGTTTTGTAGAAAGAATTAAACTCTCTTGATTCACTTATATCTATTTAGAGAGATGTCATGAATTAGTCATTCACATGGTTAGTCATAAAATCCTACATAAAACTTGGATATCACTGAATATGATATGTTTAATTCCTTGTAGTAGTTTTGCAATATAAAGGTGGTGATATTAAAGTCATGCTAGTGGGTGATTGCGGATTAGTATAAATACTTGTGGTGAGGTTTATGATTCCCGAAGTATGCACGCATGGTGAACCGTTATGTGATGAAGTCGGAGCATGATTTATTTTTTGATTGTCATCCTTTGTGTGGAGGTCGGGATCGCGCATGGTTACCTCCTACTAACCCTTCCCCTAGGAGCATGCGTGTAGTACTTTGTTTCAAGGGCTAATTAATTTTTGCAATAAGTATGTGAGTTCTTTATGACTAATGTTGAGTCCATGGATTATACACACTCTCACCCTTCCATCATTGCTAGCCTCTATGGTACCGTGCATTGCCCTTCTTCACCTCGAGAGTTGGTGCAAACTTCGCCGGTGCATCCAAACCCCATGATATGATAGGCTCTATCACACATATGCCTCCTTATATCTTCCTCAAAACAGCCACCATACCTACCTATCATGCCATTCCGAGATATATTGCCATGCAACTCCCATCATCATCATATACATGACTTGAGCATTCATTGTCATATCGCTTTGCATGATCGTAAGATAGCTAGCATGATGTTTTCATGGCTTGTCCGTTTTTTGATGTCATTGCTACGCTAGATCATTGCACATCCCGGTACACCGCCGGAGGCATTCATATAGAGTCATATCTTTGTTCTATATATCAAGTTGTAATATTGAGTTGTAAGTAAATAAAAGTGTGATGATCATCATTATTAGAGCATTGCCCCAGTGAGGAAAGGATGATGGAGACTATGATTCCCCCACTAGTCGGAATGAGACTCCGGACTTTATGAAAAATAAGAGGCCAAACAATCCCACCAAAAAATGAGAGAAAAAGAGAGAATGGTCAATGTTACTATCCTTTTACCACACTTGTGCTTCAGAGTAGCACCATGTTCTTCATATAGAGAATCTCTTGAGTTATCACTTTCATATACTAGTGGGAATTTTCATTATAGAACTTGGCTTGTATATTCCGATGATGGGCTTCCTCAAATGCCCGAGGTCTTCATGAGCAAGCAAGTTGGATGCACACCCACTTAGTTTCCAGTTTGAGTTTTCATACACTTATAGCTCTTAGTGCATCCGTTGCATGGCAATCCCTACTCCTCACATTGACATCAATTTATTGGCATCTCCATAGCCCGTTGATTAGACGCGTCGATGTGCGACTTTCTCCTTTTTGTCTTCTCCGCATAACCCCCACCATCATATTCTATTCCACCTATAGTGCTATATCAATGTCTCACGCTCATGTATTGCATGAAAGTTGAAAAAGTTTGAGAATACTAAAGTATGAAACAATTGCTTGGCTAAAACCGAGGTTGTGCATGATTAAAATACTTTGTGTGGTGAAGATGGAGCATAGCCAGACTATATGATTTTGTAGGGATAACTTTCTTTGGCCATGTTGTTTTGAAAAGACATGATTGCTTTATTAGTACGCTTGAAGTATTATCGTCTTAATGTCAAATGATAGACTATTGCTTTCAATCACTCGTGTCTTAATATTCATGCCATGATTAGATATATGATCAAGATTATGCTAGGTAGCATTCCACATCAAAAATTATCTTTTTTATCATTTACCTACTCGAGTACGAGCAGGAATTAAGCTTGGGGATGCTAATACGTCTCCGTCGTATCTTTAGTTTTTGATTGTTCCATGCCAATATTATTCAATTTTCATATATTTTTGGCAACTTTTTATACTATTTTTGGGACTAACATATTGATCCAGTGCCCAGTGCCAGTTCCTATTTGTTGCATGTTTTATGTTTCGCAGAAACCCAATTTCAAACGGAGTCCAAACGGGATAAAAACGGACGGAGATTATTTTTGGAATATTTATGATTTTTGGGAAGAAAAATCAACCCGAGACGGTGCCCGAGGGGGCCATGAGGCAGGGGGGTGCGCCCCTGACCCTCGTGGGCACCCTGTAAGGCGGTTGACGCTCTTCTTTGGCTGCAAGAAAGCTAATTTTCAGAGATAAATCTTGGCGAAAGTTTCAATGCAATCGGAGCTACGGATCTCCAGATATATAAGAAACGGTGAAAGTGCAGAAATAGAGAGAGACAGAGGCACATATCCAATCTCGGAGGAGCTCTCGCTCCTCCCACATCATGGAGACCATGGACCAGAGGGGAAACCCTTCTCCCATCTAGGGAGAAGGTCAAGGAAGAAGAAGAAGAAGGGGAGCTCTCTCCCCCTCGCTTCCGGTGGCGCCGGAACACCGCCGGGGGCCATCATCATCACCGCGATCTACACCAACACCTCCGTCATCTTCACCAACATCTCCATCACCTTCCCCCATCTATAATCAGCAGTCCACTCTCCCGCAACCCGCTGTACCCTCTACTTGAACATGGTGCTTTATGCTTCATATTATTATTCAATGATGTGTTGCCATCCTATGATGTCTGAGTAGATTTTTGTTGTCCTACCGGGGATTGATGAATTGCTATGATTGGTTTAATTTGCTTGTGGTTATGTTTCTGTCCTATTGTGCCCTCCGTGTAGCGCAAGCGTGAGGGATTCCCGCTGTAGGGTGTTGCAATACATTCATGATTCGCTTATAGTGGGTTGCTTGAGTGAGAGAAGCATAAACCCGAGTAAGGGGGTTGTGGCATATGGGATAAAGGGGACTTGATGCTTTAATGCTATGGTTGGGTTTTACCTTAATGATCTTTAGTAGTTGCGGATGCTTACTAGGGTTCCAATAATAAGTGCATATGATCCAAGAAGAGAAAGTATGTTAGGTTATGCCTCTCCCACATAAAACTTGCTATCAGTCTAGTAAAGTAGTCAATTGCTTAGGGACAATTCCAAAACTCCTACCACCACTTTTCCACACTCGGTACATTTACTTTATTGCTTCTTTATCTAAACAGCCCCTAATTTCTATTTACACGTTCTTTATTATCTTGCAAACCTATCCAACAACAGCTACAAAGTACTTCTAGTTTCATACTTGTTCTAGGTAAAGCGAACATCAAGCGTGCGTAGAGTTGTATCAGTGGTCGATAGAACTTGAGGGAATATTTGTTCTACCTTTAGCTCCTCGTTGGGTTCGACACTCTTACTTTTTGAAAGAGGCTACAATTGATCCCCTACACTTGTGGGTTATCAGAAAGCATCTCAGGAAACTGACAACTTGCTCCAGGTTGGGGCCAATATATTCTAGTGCCAAGTCCTTCACTGTGCGCAGTTTTGGGGTCAAGCTTGTCAGAATCATTTTCTGGATGACAAACGAACAAACATCTTCAAAATTATAAATAATGTTAATTTGTAGAAGGAGAAGTAGAAGGCGGCTATTGTACCTGAACAGGTGTGGATCCAATAACAAGTTTGGAGTATTTGTTAGACGAGTATCCCACCACTGTCAATTTTGGCGCAGAGATGACACTGATTCTTGTTGGACCTTCTTGATTAACTACAAGTAATCTCTCAAGTGCAGGTGTGTCCTCAATGACCATACCATGGTACACATCTTGTGATGTCTTCTTGCAGCACCAGGAACACACATAAATAGTCTGGAGAGTCATGGAGGTGATGTGGAAGCTACTCAACCCATTGATTGCCTGAAGACGAAGGTACTCGAGTGCAGTACAGCCACAGTGCAGGCTCTCCATGTCATCGTTTGGGAGGCAGACGGTGACGAGCTCGAGGTGCTTCAGTCACGGTAGAATAAGAGTCGGCGCATCATCAAGGGGGGGAGGGGGGAATGGCAGTTCCTGAACTTGGCGCCGCGCAGCGTGGGCGTGAGGTGGAGCGTAGACGTTGGCAGTGAGCACATATGCCCATCATCAAAAGTGAGCTCGTCGATCTGCTCTAGGGCGGGGGATCATAAGTCGTCAAGCTTGGCTCAGTCCTTGCCATTGGAATGGAACTTGCCCATTCTAAGGCCTCTGGTTGGGCCAAGGTGACTGCCGAGGATCTTGGAGAACGCATCCAAGCTTTTGCCATAGCCATGGCAAAGCTCGTGGGTGTCGATGAGGTTGAGAGGGGTGGAGTTCCATATGGGGCGCCGCTGCCGGGAAATGACGGTTGTCCGCGCCCCATATTTGATTCGGAGGAGAGAGATGATGACTGTCAACATATAATTGGGGAGGTTGCTGATGAAGTCTAGGCCTGCTGGAGTCGCTTGCGGTTCTTGCTCGCCCCGCCTCCGCTTGTTGGTAGCCCCGTTCTCCACCTCCGGAGTCTCCTTGTCAGCGGCATTTTCTAATAGAAGTGGGAGTACATGGAATATTTAGTTAAAACGGGGCAATAGAAAAGTGTATTGGTAACTAGAAGTTATTAGGTAGGAATATAATAGGAAAATGGAATAACAATTGGTTGCTTAAATCCTACAGAATTCATTTGATATTGCTGGGTAAGTTAACATTCAGATACTTGAAAAGAAAACTTACTTCAAACAAAGTCTGGACGGATGATATCATCAGGGAAGTTAACATATATCTCATGACGAGGCCCTTCTATGGTCAGTGCAATTATAGTGCCAACTTCCAGTACATACAACTTAGAAATTTATTTCCAAAGGCCAGTGCCAAAATAGGAGTCACCACGTTCATCAAGTCTTACAGTAGCAACGATTGTAAATCAATGGTTTGTGTTCAGTATGACATCCCTGCAATCTTGATTTATGTAAAGGGAAAGATTGTGCACTACAATTTCTGTTGCATAGCAAGGGACGCGCTGCAGAAAATGGTAGGATTGTTAAAGAAAATATGGTAACATGCAAATATGGGCCCAAATTGAAAGAACTATACAACAGTTGAAATCGACGGACAAAAATCTATAATTAAACAGATAGGGTAAACATGATGTCATGGAAATATGAGAGTAATTGAAAGAACAATACATCATAAATTGCCTAATATAGAAAGAAGAGGGGGGAAATCCCCTTTGATGTATATGGTGCATGTGGCACCTTTTATCCAAATGTAGCAATATTTAGAATATGTTCAGGAAAGTAGGCCATGCCAACCGATTTATGGTGAGATTGAACATACCACACGCATCCTCAAGTCATCTGGTACGGTGAGATAGAATGTCTAGCGGAGGCCGCAAAGTCCCGATGTGTCTATGCACTGTACACTCTATGAATGGAAGAAAACCCTCAAATCAGCTCGAATAAAAATGAATTCATGGTGATTCCGGTCGGGTGATTAAAGAAGGCACATGAACTGGCATAAGAGATGAGATAATATCTCATTAAATTAGTTATCTTGTTGTCCACGAGAAAGGACCCTTAGTATGGCACATTCCCCAACTGAGCGGAGCTGGGTCGACCGTGATCAGCGTCGAGAAAGTCGATGGCGATAGGCGGCAACAAGTTGAAGTGGCGAAATGCGGTGGGCTTTGCCGGCAGCCTGGCGGCGGCATGCGTCGAGCTAAGTGGTTACTGGCGCGATAGGCGATGCCATGCATAGATGTGGAGGAGCTTGTGCAAGTTTGAATTGGGACCGAAAGGGGTGGCAGGCGGGGTGAGGGTTTTTGTTACATGGGGATGGTGTGGGTTTTATTTTTTATGTTTTGAATTGGGTGGTGAGGGTTTTCTGTCCCACAAAGAATTTCGGAGGCAACGGTTTGCTAGAGCCAACCGTGTGTGATTGACGCAACAGGCAAAATGAAAGTCATTGCACAGGGTTCCAATTTTGGGAACCGTGTGTGATTGATGTACTACCTCTGTCCTGGTTTATTGGTTCACTTTGTAATTTGTACCAATTTTGACCGAATATTTAACTAAGAAATTTTTATGCATGTCACCAAAAATTATATCATTGAACACTATGCTCAAATACCCATCCAACGATATAATTTTGGCTGACCTGCACTAACATTTTGTCACTTAAATCTTTGGTCAAGATTTAACACAAATTACAAATGGGACCAATAAACCATGACGGTGGTAGATTCCATCAACTGAACTGATTGCATCCATATCCCACAGTTAGACATAAGTAAACATAGAGTAAACATACTTAGACATAGATAATAAGCATACACGTACACAAGCATAGTTCAACCATAAGTACATAGTTCAACCGTCATTAAGCATACTCAAGCGTATATAGTTCGATCCCACATCTCATCTCACATGCCGGCACGACCCTGAAGCTTCTCCCGGTACTCGGCATACGCACCGTGCGCCACCTTGCGAGAATACTTCTGCTTGAAGGAGCCAACGACCTGTCCTCTTGCATGCGCCAGAACACTTAGATACGTGTCATGAAGCTTGTGGTTGCAAAATGGGCATCGATAGCCGCCGTTCCAGGTCCTAATACGCCTGTTATGCATTCATGCATAAAGCTGCCTCAGGATTTGCCTCTTGTACCTCCTCTTTCCATCTTCATCCTCGCTGTCCACATCGTCAGACAACACCTATACAAATAGTAAAACAAATTTTGCATCAAATCAATGTTTACATGCCGTGAAGTAGGATTAGGAATTTATGGCAATTTAATTATAAATATCTAGAGATTATGGTTCGTTTTTTAAGCATAATTGTCTGTGGACATACCAATCTTGAAGAAAATAATGGCACAAATATATGTACGTCATTCAAAATCAATTGTCAAGTCCTGGTTAGGAATTATTAGCACGAACACTAACCCTAGTCGGATTACTAGAAGAAATCATTTGCACAGATGAAACAACTAATCACTTATCACTTGTACCATTCAAACAATCAATACACTACATGGATCTAACAAAACTTACTCAGATTTCATGGATTGGGAGAACATAACCATAGGATTTGTATTTCAAAAAGGGGGAGGCAGGGGTAACCAGAGAAACCCTAGGATCTATTTGACACATAAATGGGTATAGATGACTAACCAGTTGTCCTTCATCGTCGGAGTCGTCGCTGGAGTGGTCGACAGAGTCGTTGCCAGGGTCGCCACCTGATTCATCACCAGAGTTGGTGAGGAACTCTGCTTCCCGCTGTGGAAGCTCGACGCCACCGATGACGTCAGGGTCAGCGATAAATCGTCGGCGGTGACGGCGACCTTTGTCTCCATCTCCACGCCGTGCTCCGGTGCTTCAGCAGCCCCGACATCGCCACTCCCTCCGATGGGGCGCTTCGGCGGCATTCTCATACACTGACGGCTTTGAGGACTGAGAGCGGTGTCGAGGATGCAAGCAAAGAGAGAGGATTGTGTGTGTGGCGAGGATGGGGGGTATGGCCGCTCGGGCGCACCATTAATATGGAGTAGTGGGAGAGAGGCGAGCGATGGTCAAACCGCTGGCTCACCTCTCGGTGAGCATGCACCCCGGACTGCTGGCATGCCTACCGTCATTTCACACAACTACACGCACGCCTCCCGATGACACTGCGCAATGAGCACACCTCCATCAATTCACACACCTGCATGCACGCCTCCATGTCTGCATGCATGACAGACTACTCGCATGCGTCGCGTCAACTCATGCCTGCTCGCATGGCACACGGGTCGCATGGTGGCACGTATATTGTTTTTCTATTTGGATGATTAATGTTGCCACTTTATTGCTTAACCGAAGCGTGTCACGTATCCATTGTTGGTCTAATGCTCACAGTTTGAATAAATAATCCGTTTGGGATATTGGTTCTCAATTATTAATAATCTCCCGTTTGCAATTAGATAAAGATTACATCAAAACTGGTCTCGAATTTGACAAAAAAGTACAATGCCACTTTGTATTGGTGTCCATATGAAACACGATAAGTTTCGTGAACTTCAAATAAGTTTTGGATGTACTAGAATTTAAAAATCAAGATTCTCAATGTTCGAAATTTCTTGCACGGGGAGTAAACATGCACCCAGTGAGACACATGTGTTTTTGCAATCCATTTAGGTGCACTGTCACGTGTGCATGTAGCTCAAATTTGATTTTTGCACATTATACCCATAGAAAATCAATCAATTAATGTACTAAAACGTCTTAATGATCTCTGGTTTTTTTCAAAATTAAAACGTCCCTCCTTTGCTAACATATGTTCACCGCGGGATTAATTAACATGCATCATAGTTGCGGTGGATTCGCGGTGTGTGTGTGTTGGGGATATAACTACTGGGTATAAACTGCCCAGAAGGGGTCGGGTTATGCTCATCTGTATTGAAGCCCATGAAGACAAGGAATATGGCACTTTACTACAGAGACTTAGAGGCCCATAGCCCAAGGGCGGATTAGGGCCCATAGACATAAACCGCCATGAGATATGTAACTTGTGTTGTAAGATAAGGAAAGGTAGAAACCGAGTCGGACACGAGTATGAGCCGGCCTCGGTATTCTGTAAACCACCGGGTGTCAACTTGTGTATATAAAGGGACGACCCGACGGCGGTTCAGGGACAAGAAACAACAACTCGAGAGATAGGTAAAGCGGATTCGCTCCCTGCTCATCGAGACCCCATCAATTTCAGCACAACTGGATCGTAGGATTTTACCTTCACCGCAAGGGGCCGAACCCGTATAAAATCCCTGTGTCCTTTGTCCGGTTTAACCCCTTTAAGCTAATCTTGTTGCGATGGCTCCACAACTAAGTCCTTTCACCAGGACATCTGACGTGATAGTTCCACGACAGTTGGCGCCCATCGTGGGGCTATCGCACGATGGTTTTGAGTTCTTGAAGGGTAACTTTGAAGGGCTCAGGGGATCCGCAGTGGGCCGGATGACCAAGAGTCGTCATGGTAAACTCTGCATCGAAGACCCAGGCTGGGGCCCCGAGGCCGGCTCAATCGAGTACGGGTATGGGGTCCCCTTTGGAGGAATTCATGTCTTCATCGGCAAGATCGGCGAACCGGGCCCTAAACTGGACATCTGCACCGACCTCGTCGAGACGGCTCAGCGTGCAAGCCCTGCCCGGGTTCAGCCTGCCGTGAAGTGTGCGTTTCTGGGATACATCCATGGTGCGGAATCTGAACCGGTGTCCGATAGTGAGACAGACGTTTATTCTGATGACGTATCATCCATCGGCGAGACCCAGTCGCTATACCAACTACAAGATGGCCGGTTCGGGGGCTATCCCGATGGCGACAGTATTCCGAACCCCCTTGAACCGCCAAACCAGGTTGCGATCTTCATGGCCAGTACACATCCCACATTGCAATCTTCCACTGTAGCAGTGATGATTTCCGGGTCAGCAGCCGGGGCAGGAGGCACCGCGCACCAGCCAACTCAAGTTCTGTCCGGTTTATTGGATGCCTGGACGACATTGTTGACCACAACAGTCACCCCGGAGACTCAAGATCGGCATAATGCAGAGGTCAAAAAACTGCGGGATCAGATAACTCAAGCCAAGGAGGACTTGGCGGCTAAGGAAACCAGGATGGCTGATGAGCGGGCCGCTTTAGATGCCCAGTTATAGCGGATTCAGGCAGAGAATTACCGGCTCATGCTGGATCAGAAGCTTCGAATGAAATGTTGAGGAGGAGGCATCGGTCTCGTTTACCGCCCGTTTATGAAGCAATGAATCTCTTCAACACGCCAGGAGCAGGATCCAGTAATCCGGCAGTAGTAAACTGGACTGAAGCACCTGGGATAGGAGCGCCATATCAGCCACGCGTGACGGACCCGCCTCAACGAACAGATGACCCGCCGCAACACATGCCGACGCCACCGGGTCACTTCTCCACCCCTTTGGATAACATGATCGCTGCGACATCACGGTTGACAGCTATTCCAATGGAGGGCGAGTCACCAGCGGCGGTTGAGACGCGGCGGGAAAGGGATCTTCTTCAAACCGCTACGGTGCAGCAGCAGGCTTATTCGTATAGCCGGGATAGAATTCATTCAACCCCTCGCCCAATCAAGAGTTACAGCAGGCACATTGATGAACCGGCTGTGTCAAGCAGTACACGGAACCGTGACGCTCCTCGAGGGCCTAATCCGGCGTGCGGTGGTACATATGCTCAGGATGTGGTAAATAATGGTAGAGCGCGTCGGGAGGCAGAGTTAGCGGCATAGTACGCGAATCATTAGCCTACTCCGGTTCGACCGACGATGTTAGTGGAACGAGGACTTGCTTTCAGCTCTTGGGGGGAGCCGTGTCTCACCCCGGCTCTACGCAATGTGCGGTTGCCCAAGGATGTCAAGGGCCCGCGTAAAGTGCCTAATTACACCACCGATTTACCCCCCCCCCCCCAAGTCATGGGTTGAGAGCTATGAGATGGCAATGGAGATGCTGGATGTGGATGAAGGGGCATGTGCGAAGTACTTCACCATGATGTTGGATGGAACGGCTCGCACTTGGTTAAAAGGTTTGCCCGTTAACTTCGTCGGCTCATGGGCCGAGTTGAAGGCCCGGTTTATAACAAACTTCAAGGACACGCGCAAGCAACCCATGTCAATTGTGGATCTGGCCGCCTGTGTCCAAGAAGAAGGCGAATCAATAACTCATTGGGTGCGCCAGGTTTCGGAAATACTGCATTCGTCGGACCGCATCAATGCTGATTCGGCAGTCATAACTCTAGAGGGCAATTGCCGGTTTAAGCCGCTGAAGTTGAAATTGGGACGACTCAAGCGTCACTGCAATGACATGGGAACACTTATGTCAGCTTTGGTTAAGTATGCCGACTCTGATAGTACCAAGGGTCCCAAGTCTGATGATGAGAAGCCGGGGAAGGGAAAGAAGAACGGCGGTGCGAAAGGACAACCACACAACCAGGCGGGCCATGGGAACAATGGTAAACATAAAGCAGACAATAATTTGGATTTTATGGCTAACACCAACGTACAGGGTAATGGTCAGCGCCGTAAGGGTTAACCGCCCCAGCGGAGTGGCGGTCAGGTATGAATCTAGAGCGCATGTTAAATCAGCCTTGCCCAAAGCACGGGACGCAAGAGAAGCCAGCTATGCACCCCTGGAAGGATTGCTTTATTATGCGAGAGTTCAGAAAATCAGATCTCTTCCAGTATGATCACGGGTCGTCCGATAGTTCAGGACCTGGGTTTCATGGGCCGGGTTATGGTGGAGGCAACTCCGGTTCAGGGATTCAAGGTAATTAAGGTGGACAGGGCAATCAAGGCAATCAGGGCAACCAAGGTGGTTATAATCAAAAGGGGGATTAGCAATAGCAACAGTCGGGTTATCAGAGTCACCCGAAGCAGTTGAATGGTGGACAATATCATGTCTTCACTACTATCCTGTGCAAGCACGATCAGAAGCTTCATAAAAGGGCAGTGAACTCCGTTGAACAGGCGGTGCCCCGTTATTTGCGCTGGTCTGAACAGCCTATTGTGTGGAGTCGAGAAAATCATCCGCTCCGGATTGATAATCCGGGTCATCTGGCGTTGGTAGTAGCACCGCAGGTTGGAGGTTATAAGTTCACCAAGGTGCGCATGGATGGAGGGAGCAGTATCAACATCTTGTATTATGAAACCTTCCGGCATATGGGGTTGACAAATAAGAATCTTAAACCGCCGAACACCGTTTTTCATGGTATGGTGCCTAGTAAATCGGCCTACCCGGTCGGTAAGATAGCTCTGGGGGTTGCTTTTGGAGATGATCACGATTCAAGGTCAGACACATTGACTTTTGAAGTGGTGAAAATCAGGAGTCCGTACCATGCCCTGTTTGGATGGCTGGCTTATGCTAAGTTCGTGGCAAGGCCGTGTTATGTTTATCTGCAGCTCAAGATGCCGGGTCATAAGGGGACCATCACAATGCACAGAAGCTAAAAGGTCACTTTGGAGTGTGAGGAAGGTGATGCGGCTTATGCTGAGTCGGTTTGTGCAACAGAGGAGTTAAAATTCTATAAAGACAATGTTGATCCGACGGATATGACTTCTTTGAAAGAACCCACTACAGAGCATGATCCAGCTTTGAAGTTTAAATCGGCTGATGAGACTAAGTTGGTTGATTTTGTTCCTGGCGATTCATCCAGACTGTCTAGCATCAGCGCCAACTTGGATCCGAAATAGGAAGGCGCGCTCATCGAGTTCATCCGTGAGAACCGAGACATTTTTGCATGGAAACCTTCTGACATGCCAGGTGTACTGAGGGAACTCACTAAGCACACTCTTAATATTGATCCCAAGTTTAAACTGGTCAAGCAGTTTCTTCACCGCTTCAATGAAGAGAGACGCAAGGCCATTGGTGAGGAGGTAGCCCGGCTCTTAACAGCAAGGTTTATCGTGGAGGTTTTTCACCCTTGGTTGGCTAACCCAGTGCTGGTACTCAAGAAGAACAACACTTGGCGTACGTGTGTGCATTACACGGACTTAAACAAGGCTTGTCCAGCTGATCCCTTTGCCCTCCCCTGTATTGATCAAATCATTGATGCTATGACGGGTTGTGAGCGGTTGAGTTTTCCGGATGCTTATTCGGGTTATCATCAGATCAAAATGGCAGTTAAGGACCAGGAGAAGATGGCTTTTATAACTCCCTTTGGAGCCTTCTTCTATGTATCTATGCCTTTTGGGCTCAAGAGTGCCCAGGCGACTTATCAGCGGTGTGTGCAGAATTGCCTTCATAATCAGATTGGGCGCAATGTTCATGCTTATGTGGATGATATCATGGTGAAATCCAGAAAGGCAGAGACACTAATATCTGATTTGAAGGAGACCTTTGATAACCTCCGGGTTTATAAGATGATGTTTAATCCGGCCAAGTGCGTTTTTGGTGTACCGGCAGGTAAGCTCTAGGGTTTTTTTGGTGTCTAACAGGGGCATTGAAGCTAATCCGGAAAAGATCAAGGCTATTACGTCCCTAGCTAAACTAGTGTGTATCAATGATGTTCAATGACTGGCGGGTCGTATTGCTGCGCTAAGCCGGTTTATCAGCTGGTTGGGAGAAAAGGCGATCCCTCTATATCAAGACAAACAACTTTGTCTGGAGTAACTCACCCCAGCTTGTTCATCATACCTGGCGTATTAGCAGCATCAGCTCAGTTGGTGGCGGTTCTTCATGCTATCCCTGATTGGACAGTGTCATACCTGGCGTATATGACCTGGGGTGAGTTACCCGAGGACGAAGTTCTGGCCAGAAAGATAATCTGGCGGTCCAAGTCTATGACTATTGTCAATGGTGAGTTACATCATCGCAGTGTCTCAGGGGTGTTTTAGCGTTGCGGTCTCCTGAAGAAGGCTGTGAGATCTTGCGTGAAATCCACGAAGGAGATTGTGGTCATCATTCCGGTTGAAAATCCTTGGTGTCTAAGGCTTTTCGACATGGTTTTTACTGGTTAACAGCTCATGCTGATGCGGAGGATCTGGTCAGGAATTGTGATGGCTGTCAGAAGTTTTCACGTCGAGCTCATGTTCCGGCCCAGGAATTAAGGATGATTCTAATCACCTGGACGTTTGCGACTTGGGGGCTGGATATGGTTGGGCCTTTTAGAAGGTCCAAGGATAAGAAGACCCACCTTCTGGTGGCAGTTGATAAATTCACCAAGTGGGTGGAGGCAGAGCCAGTAAGCAAGTGTGATGCGGCCACGGCGGTTCAATTCATGAAAAAGGTGATTTTCCATTTTGGTTTTCCACACAGCATTATAATAGATAATGGCACGAATCTCTCCAAGGGTGCTATGGAAGACTTCTGTCAACATGAGCACATCCG
Source organism: Triticum dicoccoides (assembly GCF_002162155.2). Lineage (NCBI taxonomy): Eukaryota > Viridiplantae > Streptophyta > Magnoliopsida > Poales > Poaceae > Triticum > Triticum dicoccoides. Next base: position 125,090,823 of record NC_041389.1, read on the forward strand.
GCTTAATGTGTCCTCAGTGGCTCACCCCCAGTCTAATGGTCAAGCGGAGAGAGCTAATCAAGAAATCCTGAAGCGTATCAAGCCCCGGCATATGGTCCCTTTGCAGAGGACGCCGGGTTGTTGGGTGGAAGAGTTACCCTCTGTTTTATGGAGCATTAACACCACCCCCAATACATCTACGTGTTACACACCCTTCTTCATTGTTTATGGAGCAGAAGCGGTTCTTCCAAGTAATATTCGCCATGACTTGCCCCGAGTGGTAGCTTATGTTGAAGCGGAGAACAAAATAGCACGTCAAGATGCATTGGACCTGTTAGATGAAAAACGGGACATAGTAGCAGCTCGTTCGGTGATTTATCAGCAAGACCTGCGGCGTTATCATAGCCGCCGGGTTAAAACCAGAACTTTTCAAGAAGGCGACTTAGTGCTCCGGCTTATCCAAAGATCAGACCGACATGCACAAGTTATCCCCACCTTGGGAAGGGCCCTTTGTGGTCAACAAGAATCTGAACAATGGGTCATACTACCTCATTGATGTTCGAGAGCACAAAGACTCACGCAAGTCGAAGGAGGAGACCCGTCGGCCGTGGAATATTGCTCATCTTCGGCCTTACTATACCTGAGCCATAGGCTCCTATCATGTATATATGTTTGACAATGTACATATTATGATCAATAAATAAACCGGCATCCTTGATAAAGCGGGGCCTCTGCCGTTTCGCCTTATATATCTTCTTGGTTACATGGGGGCTTTTGATTATAAAGCGGAGTTCTGATTATCCATTAAACCGGCTTATAAAGCCATAATAAAGCTTGGGGGCTTCACACCCAAGGGGCCAAAGAGAGTTTGTTGCTAAGCACAGCTCAAACATAGGCACCCACTGAGCACAGCTCGAAAATGTTACCTGGGGCTTTTTGTGCACATCAACAAAGAGTTTTAAAAGGACCCTTGGAACAGGCTATCAAGCCAGGCTTGGAAGCTAGGTGTATTCACCTAAAACCCCGGGTTAACCTGCCTTATCAAGTAAGCCACTCCGTCCAGGTAATCCTGGTATGACCCGCCGAACATTTGACAAGTCAATATTATACAGACCCAAACTTGTCAAAGTTAAAACAACGATTGGTTAATGTGAGGCCCATCTTAATAGGCTTGTGTAAAATGGCTTAACTCAGTGGCCTGGCAGCCCATGAAAAGCCTCGAATTTGGGCCTGGCAGCCCTTGAAAAGCCACGACTACAAGTTTTTATTTGCTTTTATTTGTCAAAGTTTTCCTCCTTTGATAAGGTTTTCAGGTAAACCGACGTCTATTAACCCGGCCTGACTATAAGTCATCAATATAACCCGGTGTTTGTTAACCCGGTGTGGCTTTCAACTATAAGTTGTTAAGTACACAACCAATTACAAAACGGTGTTTATTAACCCGACCTCACATTGACTATAAGTCGCTAGGATGATCATCCGGTGTTTATCATAACCCGACATGACTTATTATACACCAGCACAACATGGTGGGAGTTATCACCCTTACTACAAGAAAGTTGGTAAACCAATGATGTGATTCAATATCACAAGTATGATGTATTTCATATTTCATTGTTTTACAGCCTTGGTTATAAACCCTAGCTTTATATTGGGCATTATGACCCGTCTGGCGGTAAACTGCCAGGACAATTTTTCAGTTTATTCTATGCAGAAACATGATTGCATAAAACTGCTAAGGATCATAAGCAGACAATGCATGTCATGGTAGATTAAAAGTATCAGGCAAAGTGGCTATGCACGACGGCATAACAGACCAAGTGTTTCAAACTAGCCTATTACAAGGCAGCAGGCGCCCAAAAGAATAATTGTTTATCACTGATATCGCGGCACGAAAAGTTAAATCGGCCTCCGAATTATGACTCTTCCTCAGGTTGATGTGAAGGTTGCGGATCATCTTGCGCAGGTTCACCCTCCGCCTCCCCACCCAGTGGCTGGAAGTTAATGGTTGCCCAGTCAATCCCAGATAAAGCTCGGAAGACAGCTTCATCGCTTATAAGGTCGGACGGTTCAACATCAGGGGCATAAGTATGCTTACGGATTGGCGGGATAAGATTTTGCACTTCATAAACCGACGCATCATTCCGTTTGTTGTCTGCGTCATAAATCGACCAGTGGAAAGACAAATCAGTCTCTTCGGCCGGTTTACTTGCAAGCGTGCGCATCTCCTTTGTCAAATCTCTAAGGGCATCATTGTCAAATTCTGACCCATCTTCTTTTTGGTTGGGATAGCCATTCCCAATGTCTTCCGGATCAAGGTCAGCTATCCACGCCTTAGCCCGAGTCAGTGCAGACAGTGCACAAGCCCTTGCCGCAGATCTTTTCACCTCTTCTAGCTGGGCAGGCATCATGGATAACTTGGCCAATGTATCCTTGATTAAAGTCGGTGGTGGTTTATTGTACGAAGTTGTGCAGATGACCCGTTGAGCGCCGGTATATAACTGCTCTATCAAGGTATAGGCAGCCTTCTGTTTTTTGTGCATGGCTAAACCGAGATGGGCAACACGGCTACTTGCAATGGTTACAATATTATTGTTAAACCGGCGATTTCAAGGATGATTAAGTACAGTTCATGAAGAGGGTACTTACCAAAAATAGCAGAGGTCATAGTGTTGATTTGTCATTTTAATCCAGCCAGTTCTTCTGTCACCGGTTTAAGGGCTGCTTCAGCATCCTCCGTCCGCTTTAGCAAAGTTATTTTTTCAGCCTCCCAATCTGCTCGTTCGCCTTTGAAGCCATCCTTCAATTGTTCCATGGCTGTTAAAGCGCCCTTCGGCTCTTCTTTGGCTTTTGAAGTTTCGGCTTGCTGGGACTTGATGTTTTCTTCGAGGTTGGTGATTTGGGCATCTTTTTTGGTCAAGTCAGCCTGCAAAAGACAAATAATAAGTTGGTAATACTTTTTTCAAAGTCCCAAGCACATAACAAGTTATACACTTGGCACTTGGGGGCTAATGCGGATTGCTTTTTCTCAACTGATATTTTAAGTCCCAAGCACACAACAAGTTATATACTTGGCACTTGGGGGATAATGCATATCGGATCAATTCAAGGTTATCAAGTTTCTCTCAACAAACCGGATCATGTTGATGATTGAAAGGAATTTTGGAAACTATATTACAGAAGATATATCGGTTCATACTAAAGGTATAAACCGGTCTATAGGGGCTACACAAGCAAAATCCAATATCATTCTATTACAAGTCCCGGTTCACCTTCACATTGATGAACAGGCCCTTGGGGGCTACTGGAGATTATAATTGAAGCAGGTGCTAAGGAAAAAGAACTTATGCAAAGGAATGGATATTTACTCATATCGATGTTTCATTAGACCTATTAACCCGACTTCATAGTCACGGCTCGTATACAGACGGTTTAAATATCCAGAAGTGAAGGTCCTGAGCATTGAGATGGGCATGGCTTGATAAATCAATTTTCCACTTGCCCTTGTCCACAGCAGAAAATTCTTCTTTGGCACCATGCTTTGATAAAATGACAGGGTTGCCAGGAGAAGTATGGCCAAAGCCGGTAATCACAACATCATCTGTCATGCCATCAACAGTCTTATCTGGGCTTGGCGGTTTAGCAGATGCTCTTGCTGGGCTTGGTGGATCGGTAGCTGGGCTCGGCGGATCAACGGTTGGCTTGTTGGATTCATTTCTAGCGGTTCAACATAAGTATCCTAACCCTGAGGTACCGGATCATCCAGAGCAATATCAGCATTTTGATCAAGAGCCTCTGAGGTTTTCTCCGGTTCAGTGGCCGGATTATCACTAGTTGGTGTAGTCAGCTTGGCTTTCTTGCTAAGTCTGTCTTTGGCACAAAAAGAGAACAGACGTAGAGGTTAGTACAATAAACCAATACAAAACATAAAGGGTCAAATATAATATACTTACCCAGGAACAGTCTTGAGGGGAGGCATCTGTGTGGCTGATGACTCGCCGGAGGATGAATGGGAGGTTCCCTGATAATTTGAATCAGACGGATTAAGAGGATATCAGAAGTAACCCGCCTTGGGATAAAGTGCATTAGAAGTACAAGAGACCTCTTGACGACGTTTGCGAACCGGAGAATATGGTGAACCAGAGGAGGTAACCACTTGACCACTATGCCGGGTTGTGCGGCGAGCTTCATGCTGCTGTGTCTTCAAAGAAAAGTACGGATCCAAATAAGCAAGAGGGTGTGAATATTTTACTTTCCGGACTGCTCGACGGAGTTTTGGTACTGGCACATGATTTGAGTCGGAAGATAGAACAATTACCTCTACATCACCAGCCCGGCTAGCTTCCGCGTCATCCTGAGAACAATCATTGTCAATGAGGTGTATGAAAAAATAACCAAGAGAGTCAAGTTCTACCTCTGACTCCGGGTCATCAAGCTCTTCATCATTTGGCAGATAAGAAGCCTTGGTGGTTTTCTTCTTTGTTGGCCCTTTTGTAACCCTAGTCTTGATGCAGGGTGCCCTCACCGGTTTATCCTGCGATTTCCTCTTCCCGAACGGATCATCACCCTGTGCAGATGGACAACAAGTTATAAAGGAATAATTAAGGAGGGATGGATTAAAGCAAAAATACGACAATTCTTACAGCTGGCAGTTTGTTGGACGCATAGAAGGGACTAAGCCCCACTCGGCTACATGCAGCCACCGGTTCATCAAGCATTTTCTTGAGAGCTTCGGTGATTTCATCATCCGTGAGCTGGATGTCAACATGACGCTGAGGGTCTTTTAGATCCCCTCTATATTCACACATTAAACCGGGGCGCCGGCTTAAAGGCAAAATGCTCCAAGACATCCAGCATCGAACGAAATCAATTCCTGTCAGACCATTGGCTATAAAAGCTTTGAGTTTTGCTACCCGAGGGGCATATTTTGATCGTACCTTGGCAGTTAGTCGCTGAGTATGCCGGTATGCACGATAACCTGGCAGAGGATTTTCATTGTCTGGAGCTGTGTTGCGGCAGTAAAACCAAGTCTGATTCCAGTCCTTGGGTGGCTATGATGTTTGGCGTGAGGGAAGTCAACATCCTTTCTCTTCTGGATTGAAACGCCCCCGAGTTCAGTGTTGGGCCCGTCCATAAATTCAGTACGGCGGTTTAAGTAAAAGAAGTTCCAAAGTGGGTTCCTCTTGCAGATAGACTTCGCAAAATACTTTAAAATTGCATATATTGGACACAGAGTTCGGTCCAATATCTTGAGGGTGGATCTGGAAGCTAGAAAGCACATCACGAAAGAATTTTTATCCAGGCGGGCTGAACCCTCGATTCAGATGATCAGTAAATACAATCACTTTTCCATTCTGGGGCTCAGGAGGATTTCTTAACCGGGGACCCTCTAGTGGATGGTTTCTTGGCTCACTAAAGCGCTATTCAAAACGTACCCAGTCAGTTGCTCCTTAGTGACTTGGGAAGGGACCCAATTGCAAGCATAGAACTGTTTCGCCATTTCAATGACAAGTTGGGAAAGAGGATTAAAACCGGTTTACAATTTATGACTGATGTGTATAAACCGGCATCAGGCCGGGGAAGGAGATATCAAAACATATGTGCATTGATAGACCGGATTATGTGATATTAAGGTCAGATTGGCAGTTTAAGAGAGGGCTAATGTTACCTGGCGGATTATCATTTTCTAAGAAGTTAAACCGCCTACAATGGTGTGGGAGTTATAGATCTGACCAAATTCCTAAGTATTGCATAAACAGGTTTTACAAATTGTGACTATAATTTTGGATCTACCGCAGTCTTAAAAAGGAGAAAAATTCAGAAGCCCTAACCGGTGTTAGCGGAAGAGCTAAAGGCTAGATGGGATCTGTTTACTGATAAAAGAGATGCTATGATGAAGAAAAACGAGGTCTTATGGGCGCACAGGAAAAAAGCTCGCGTTGTGTTGAAGGATCCATATGACAGCAATGAACATTGATGAACACTGAAGAACACCGAAGAACAACGAAACCCTAATGGTAGATCTGAGGTGAGGATGAAGAAACCTTACAGAGGTTGAAGGAGTAGCAGAGAGGCGCCGCGTTTCTCTGGTTAGATCAGGTAGATGCAGTGGCCGTTGTCGGTGCAGAGGCAAAGCTCGACGGTGGCGGCTGCGCTCAAGCTCTGAGGTGATGCGAGGAAGACGACGAGGCGAAGGGGCATGAAGGGGAAATGAAAAAATGACCCCTGGTCCTATTTATAAGGTGGAGGGATAAGTGGAAGGCGCGGGAATCGAGGAACCCAAAAAATGGATATGTGACACAGGTGTCGCCTCGGTTTTCAGAGGGTTATTAATAAAAGAAAGCATTTATAGGTTTTAATAAGCAGATGACGTCATGGCGATTTACTGCAATCTGAAGATGACGTCACGGTGGTTTACCAAGTTCATATGGAGATGACGTCATGTTGGTTTACAAGGTTCATATGAGGATGTTCAAGAAGGAGTTTTTTCGAAGTGTTGAAGATTGACATGAACAGGTTCAAATCAATATGGGGCCTAATGTTTGGGATATAACTACTGAGTATAAACAGCCCAGAAGGGGCCGGGTTATGCTCATTCGTATTGAAGCCCATGAAGACAAGGAATATGGCACTTTACTACAGAGACTTAGAGGCCCAGAGCCCAAGGGCGGATTAGGGCCCATAGACGTAAACCGCCATGAGATATGTAACTTGTGTTGTAAGATAAGGAAAGGTAGAAACCGAGCCGGACACGAGTACGAGCCGGCCTCGGTATTCTGTAAACCGTCGGGCGTCAAGCTATGTATATAAAGGGACGACCCGGCGGCGGTTCAGGGACAAGAAACAACAACTCGAGAGATAGGTAAAGCGGATTCGCTCCCTGCTCATCGAGACCCCATCAATTCCACCACCACTAGATCATAGGCTTTTACCTTCACCGCAAGGGGCCGAACTAGTATAAACTCCCCGTGTCCTTTGTTTGGTTTAACCCCTTTAAGATAATCTCGTTGTGATGGCTCCACGACTAAGTCCTTTGACTAGGACATCTGATGTGATAATTCCATGACAGTGTGTGTGTGGGTGTGTGCGTCTGGGGGGTGGCGGGTGGCTCGCAATACACTACGAGTTGTGAGCCACCGTGTGGGTTGGCCGTTTTGTTAGGCAGGTGCCACATTAGAGTTGTGAATTTGTTATTTAAAACATTACACAACCCTTTCATACATACATGTTTTGGCCACATGCAGTCGATGGTTGTCCTACGCGACATTCGATACTCATGTGTGACGCTTTCTGTGGGCCCGCGAGGTCGTCGTCCATCACTTTGACGAACAGCCGGCAATGCGGTTAATTTGACCAGCAAGGTAGAATCTTTTTTGTTTGTGTTATCGTGGTATATAGTACGCGTCGAAGAGGTGGGAGGGGACTAGCATATATACTATATGTGCGCGTCCGTGAACAAGTACACCTCACTCAGTGTCGGGACTTTTCGGTTTCCGAGGCACGTGCCATATCAAAGTTGTGAAATTGGCTATTCAAACATCACACAACACCTCTTTGGGCCACATGCATGCAGGCGGTGGTTATCCTAGCTAGGACACTCACGTGTGACGTTTCCATCTGTGGGCCCACGAGGCCATTGTCGATGCATGCATCACTTTGACCTACATCGGGAGATTTAATTAATTTCAAGGTAGGAGGATTATTTTTGGGTTCTATTACGGTAGGAGCATATAGTATGCGTCGAAGAGGGGGAAGGGGACCATCATATGTAGTACGCTTCATGAACCTCGCTCTCTGTGGGGGGTTTATGGTTTTGGAGGCATGTGGCTCATCAAAGTTGTGCATTTTGGGTATTCAACATATTGCTCAAAGCTCCATTCACAAAACAGCTTTGGGGGATTGTTCTTTGGTATGTGACTCCTCCAATGATCCAATTAGTCTTTGTTCTAGTGCTTTACTCATTGCAAATTTTTGTTGCTTAGGTGACCCTATTCTTGAGCTTGCATGTCAAATTTACTTGGTCCCAAGTAGTTCTAATGCATGATATAGTCTCTAGGAACTTGTGGGAGTAGTTGCTATCAAATTTGTTGAGCTTGGTTCACTTTTATTTCGAGTTACTAAAAATTTCAGAAATTTTCAGAAAATGATGAAGAGATTTTTGAGGGGCTCTTTGAGCCAAAGCTCGAAGGATAAACAAAGTAAGGAGAATAAAAAGCCCAAGTATAATCTCCCTCGCGTCGTGGAAGTTTGACCGTGTGAATGGCCTTGTGATGAGTTCTTGAGAGCAGCCGGGATTCATGATGATTTTTATCATTTGGCTGATAATGCAGGCCTCACCGACTTCCTCCACGACCAGCTCGAACAATATCTCCTACTCACCAATACTTTCGTGCAAAAATTTTACTTTCATGCTAAGAAATCCCCACCTTCAGTGGAGTTTCATTTATATGATGAGGTTAGGGAGATGTCAATACGTGACTTTTGTGGGGTTTGCAAGATACCCTTCGAGGGCAGCCTAGAGGAACCACATCGTAGATATGTGGATGGATTTATTGATATGATTACTGTAGGGGAAACGAGGAAGGTTTCCGATGCTAGAATTACTAGCATACACTTTCCTGTTCCACGTTACTTTGCAATATTTGCTAGTAGATGCTTAATTGGTCGCGGGAACTGTGGAAACCTTAGTGTTCCTGATATTGTTGTTTTGTGCCAGGCTTTATTTCGTGATAACACTGTTAGTTTAGGCGCTATTGTTACTAAACGATTAAGTCTGAACCATACAAAGGGCCCCATCTTTGGAGGCATCTATGCTTCACGCCTTGCTAAACACTTTAGGATACCTATTAGGCATTAGGAGAAAGAGGAAAAGTTGTTGCCCCCTATCATTCTAGATTATAAGAGTATGGTAGCACATGAGTTTATTGTTAAAAATGATGAGAAGATGCTTAAGTATAATTTGAGCCTTCATAAAACTCACAATGAGACTATTATCTTGCGTGCACCCTCTTTGTTTGACTTATCTTCAGGCACGTACCTGGTCTTGTCGGAGGCCGTTTACGCATACCGGAGTTAGTCACCAGCTCCAGAGCCTGAGCCAGAACCACCACTTGACCCTTATCGATAGTCCTCTTATCAGTGGGATCCGGAGGAGATTGCCAGCCAGTGGTACTCAGTCAATACTCCTCAGTACACCAGAGAGAGTAGCTCTAATCCATGGGCATAGACTAACTTAGGCAAAAATCCTAAGCTTGGGGGAGTATGTATTTCCCACCGACATTACATTCATGTTCACACACTCATTCTAGTTGTCGGTGCTCATACTTTTTCATTATACTATCCATGCTAGTTTATTTTCTTTTCTTGCTTTCTTCTTGTGTGTTCGAATAACCTTAAGAAAAACCAAAAAAAATAGCTATAGCTTTTAGCTAGTTTACTTTCCATGCCTATAGTAGTAGTAATTAAAATAAAACCTAAACAGATTTCTCGTACTTCTTTTGCTTGTTGGGAGCTTTCCCGTGTAAATAGTTTTATTTCTTTTCTTTTCTTTGGGGTTGAGAGGAGAAGACCATGATGAAAATGTTGAGTGGCTCTTATATGCATTATTGTTAATTTAACCAAGAGCCCATATTACCTTGTCTTCTCCCTTGAATTGAATGCTTGCAGATTCCAGCTTAGTCCAATGCACGTGCACTATTATTATTATCCACACCATTCGGTCATGGGAGTGAAAGGCAATAATGACGATATATGATGGACCGATTGAGATGAGAGAAGCTGGTATGAACTCGACCTCTCTTGTTTTTGTAAATATGATTAGTTCATCGTTCCTGATTCAGCCAATTATGAATAAACATGTTTGCAATGACAATTAGAGATTATAGGTGCTTATGACATGCTTAATTAGCTAGGAGTTTATAATGGTTTGCCTTGCGTGCCAACATGCTATTAAAATGGTTGTGATGTGGTATGATAGGGGTGGTATCCTCCTTTAAATGATTCGAGTGACTTGACTTGGCACATGTTCGCACATGTAGTTGAAACAAAATCAACATAGCCTTCATGATATTTATGTTCATGGTGGATTATATCCTACTCATGCTTGCACTCAATGTTGATTAATTTTAATGCATGTTCATGACTGTTGTCGCTCTCTAGTTGGTCGCTTCCCAGTCTCTTTCTAGCCTTCACTTGTACTAAGCGGGAATACTGCTTGTGCATCCAAAATCCATAAACCCCAAAGTTATTCCATATGAGTCCACCATACCTTCCTATATGCGGTATCTACCTACCGTTCCAAGTATATTTGTATGTGCCAAACTCCAAACCTTCAAATGAAATTCTGTTTTGTATGCTCGAACAACTCATGTATCAACTAGGGATGTTTGTATCTTCCATGCTAGGTGGGTTATTCTCAAGAGGAGTGGACTCCGCTCCTCACTCACGAGAAAATGGCTGGTCACCGGGATGTCGTCCCATGCTCAAATCAAATAAAAATAATTGCAAAAAAAAAACTCCCCAAGGATTGTTGTTAGTTGGAGGCACCCGTTGTTTCGGGCAAGCCATGGATTGATGATTGTTGGTGGTGGGGGAGTATAAACTTTACCATTCTATTTGGGAACCGCCTATAATGTGTGTAGCATGGAACATATCGAGATCTCTCGGTCGTTATGTTGACAATGAAAGTATGCCACCCAAAATATTATTTATCTCTATTTCAAAATCGAGCTCTGGCACCTCTACAAATCCCTGGTTCCCTTTGCGAAGGGCCTATCTATTTACTTTTATGTTGAGTCATCATCCTCTTATTAAAAAGCACTCGCTGGAGAGCACCGTTCTCATTTGCATGCATTACTATTAATTTATATTGAGTATGACTATGACTGGATCTCTTTTACGATGAATTACAATGTTTAGTCAGTCCTTGATCTTCAGAGGTGCTCTGCATTTATGTTTTGCGGTCTTAGAAAGGGCTAGCGAGATACTATCTTGTTATATCATATTATGATTGTTTTGAGAAAGTGTTGTCATCCGAGATTTATTATTATTGCTAGCTAGTTGATTATGCCATTGATATGAGTAAACATGAGACCTAAGTGTTATTGTGAATATGGTTAGTTTATGATCTTTGCTGAAAACTTGAATGCTGGCTTTACATATTTGCAACTACAAGAGCAAACAGAGTTTGTAAAAGTTTTTCTTTATCACTTTCAGTTTGTCAACTGAATTGCTTGAGGACAAGCAAAAGTTTAAGCTTGGAGGAGTTGATATGTCTCCGTCGTATCTACTTTTCCAAACACTTTTGCCCTTGTTTTGGACTCTAACTTGCATGATTTGAATGGAACTAACCCAGACTGACGCTATTTTCGGCAAAACTGTCGTGGTGTTATTTTTGTGCAGAAATAAAAGTTCTCGGAACGACCTGAGAATCCACAGAGCAACTTTTTGGATTTAATAAAAAATATTGGCGAAAGAATCAACGTCGGGGGGGCCCACACCCTGTCCACGAGGGTGGGGGGGCCCCCCTAGGGCGGGCCCCTGCCTCATGGCCCCCCTGATGCTCCACCGACCTTAACTCCAACTCTATATATTCACGTTCGGGGAGAAAAAAATAAGAGAGAAGGATTCATCGCGTTTTACGATACGGAGCCGTCGCCAAGCCCTAAACTCTCTCGGGAGGGCTGATCTGGAGTCCGTTCAGGGCTCCAGAGAGGGGAATCCGTCATCGTCATAATCATCAACCTTCCTCCATCACCAATTTCATGATGCTCACCGTCGTGCGTGAGTAATTCCATCGTAGGCTTGCTAGACGGTGATGGGTTGGATGAGATTTACCATGTAATCGAGTTAGTTTTGTTAGGTTTGATCCCTAGTATCCATTATGTTCTGAGATTGATGTTGCTATGACTTTGCTATGCTTAAAGCTTGTCACTAGGGCCCGAGTGCCATGATTTCAGATCTAAACCTATTATGTTTTCATTAATATATGTGAGTTCTTGATCCTATGTTGCAAGTCTATAGTCACCTATTATGTGTTATGATCCCTTAACCCCGAAGGGACAATAATCAGGATACTTACCGGTGATGACCGTAGTTTGATGAGTTCATGTATTCACTAAGTGTTTATTCTTTGGTCTGGAACTCTATTAAAAGGAGGCCTTAATATCCCTTAGTTTCCAACAGGACCCCGCTGCAACGGGAGGGTAGGACAAAAGATGTCATGCAAGTTCTTTTCCATAAGCATGTATGACTATATTCGGAATACATGCCTACATTACATTGATGAACTGGAGCTAGTTCGGTGTCATCCTATGTTATAACTATTACATGAGGAATCGCAACCAACATAATTATCCATCACTGATCCAATGCCTATGAGCTTTTCACATATTTCTCTTTGCTTAGTTACTTTATTGTTGCCATTGTTACAATTACTACAAAACTGCTACTGTTACTTTTGCCACTGTTACCGTTACTTCCATATTACTTTGCTACTAAATACTTTGCTGCAGATACTAAGTTATCAAGGTGTGGTTGAATTGACAACTCAACTGCTAATACTTGAGAATATTCTTTGGCTCCCCTTGTGTCGAATCAATAAATTTGGGTTGAATACTCTATCCTCGAAAACTGTTGCGATCCCCAATACTTGTGGGTTATCGACCTGGTGGGTCCGTACTGTCATACTCACAACTATAGTCCTCTCCCAATTCACTATAGTGATACGGACCATTTCCAAAAAAAACTATGTTAACAGGGCCGGACAGCGGCGCCGCGGCGAGCCCACCAAGGTGGAGGATAAAGTGATGTGGCCAATGTGTTGGGCTGGGTTGGACATTCTTATTGAAAAATAAAAATGAATTGGAACTATTTACGATGTTGACTACGATTTGCATGGGTCCGCTGGTTGCAGGAAGAAAATGTTGGGGGAAAGAAGACTAGTCGCTATCTTTGCCTAAGAATAATATCAACTGAATGTAACAACACTATCATAGGAAATAATATCCTCCTGTTAAATCGTGAATTTAAAGAACTGGTGCATGAGCATTTAGCTTTATTTATTTACTTACTTATTTATGTTTAGGGGACCATGAGCATGTACCTGGGCCGGATTCATGTGAGAGCCTCCCTTCCAGTTAATTATGGGCTCCTCTATTGGGCCTTCATCAGTGGGCTGCATGTTATCAACAAGTGGAAAATGTGTTCCATACGAAAAATAGTATGCGCTATGTACGGTACGGGGCACTAAAGGATCGAACAGTGCAACGACTTCCAAAACATTATGTTTGTCGTTCTAAAAACACATTTATTCAACCAACAGACGAAATATACTACTGATTATACATTGAAAACAGCAGCATCAGCAACCAGGGCTGGGGGTGCAACAGAAGCAGAAAGCGGGCCAGAAGAGTGAAGACGCGGCTCTCTCTTCCAAACCAAACATCAGCCATCATTACAAAAGGGCTACCAAAAAAGACAAGTGTATGCATCAAACTAAATAAAGATCCTACTACACCAAGTGTACGTATCTAACTAACTGGCTCAGTTAGACGTTACTATTTATTAAGCTGTGGAGATTGGCTGACGGCTTGAACCAGATGGGTGCCTGACCGGGGAAACTCCAGCCAGCAGGTCGAAGTCTGATATTTGCGACCCTCTCTCCTACTTTGGGCTGCAGAGCGTGGCGGCACATATCAGGGTATGGTGCATGCAGAGACGCATGGTATGCTATGTACACACAGTTTTGCTTGATGAACGAAACCACGCTGCCATCATGATCCTTGTCGTCTGTTATCTCCTGGTTAATCGGATAATTCAGTCCGACAAACAGAGAGCGTGTACCAACTTACCAGCCTCCAGTCAAAAAATCCTGAAGGCCCAGAGAAGCTTGGATCCTGCTCAAAGACCTTGTAGTGACTGTGATTGTATTCCGCGAAACAACACGTCCGGTACGTGCAAACGATTGTCGTCTGATCGACCCAGGAACCACCTGCAACTGCCATGCCGCTTTTTTTTGAAAGGTTCTGGGATTAGGAAGGGTAGGGACACCAGGTGGCCTACAACATCATATCAAGTTGGAGTCAAATAAAAAAAGGCTCTTGATGTAGTCAATCTTAAGAACCGCATGTTATGAGCATGAATATTTTTTCAGTAAATGTTGACAGTAATATAAGCAAGCCATCATGATATCATAGGAAAGTAACATACTGCTGTAACAGCCCTGTCGGTGTACAAAAAGAGGGGTACACTTTTTTGTATCCCTATAATTGTGCACGGGCAGTCCGAGCCATGGACGCCACTGCACCGGGCAAGGCAAGGTAGGTGAGCCAAGGTAAGGCCGAAGCTCAAAAGAAGCAGAACGACACCAAGACCAAGACCACAAAGAGCGAGGGGGACGAAGCGGACTCCCCCGGCAAGATCCTTGCCAGGGGGGGGGGGTTAGCCAATCCGGCAAGACCCTTACCGTGGCAGCTCGCCCCACACCTACAGAGCGAATCACCCTTGAGTTCACTGCCCCCGTGGGGCAAGGATTCGGGAGACATCCCCGTGGTGGCATGCAGATCTTTGTGAAGACATTCAAGATCAGATACACACTATAGAAGATGACGACCCTTGGCGGGATCCCAGCCAAGGGGGACCACAAGGCCCCCGGCAAGAGCCTTGCCAGGGATAACAGCGGGCGCCACGGCAAGACCATTGTCGGAGCCCCGGCAAGACCCTTGCCGGGGCTACGGCGAGGCCCTTGCCAAGGACACCCATAGGGCCACCATTAGGCCCACACCAATTCCAACCTCCACCACCGTTCGCATGCAGCCGCCGACCCAACCAGTTGGGCAGGCACCTGCGTGGCGGCAAGCGGATCTTCGTGGAGACCCACCGTTGCACCACCTCAGCTACCTGCCTGCCTACATGGCGCCACGGGCACCGCTGGCCAGGGCGCGTGTCGACGCGAAAGGGATCGGCGACGGACAAGACTAGGCTCTTCCCCGCCCCCAATAAAGCAAGGACACCTAAGCACGACGCATTAAATGCGCCTTGTCATGTAATGCGAGGGATAAACTCGTATCACTGTGCCCTTTCCACCTCATGTGTGACACTGTGGCAACCCCTTTTCCCTATAAAAGGAGGCCCAAGGCGACAGGAGGGGGATTCGGCTTTTTGGAGCTCCTCACGCCCCATTACTAGCTCAAGAACACAGATAAACAAATCATCAAGGCAGGAGTAGGGTTTTACGCATCCTCGCGGCCCGAACCTTGATAAAGAACCCGTGTGCTATCTGTTTGATCCGCCCTTCTCACAACCCTGCGCCCCGCAATCGTAGTAGGGATTCTCGTGATCCCATAGGTGTCGTCCTTGCACCGACATCTTTGGCGCGCCAGGTAGGGGGCGCAGTTGTGAGAATCGGCTCTAGCAGTTAGTTCGACGCTTCTTCATCGTCATGGCGCCCAAGAAGAATATGACGGTGGCGGTTGGCCCGTCGGGAGCCGGACATTCCGTCCCAACAAGGGCGAGCAGCGGATCGGTCGCGGAAAGGACCCGGGGCGCCGTTCGCGAACACCAACACTGTCCCAGCAGCCGAAGTTTGGGAGGCGGCGACGTTCGTGTGCCTAGTAACGGGCCGCACGCCGCCAAATCCAAAGACGGAGCTAGGCCCTCCGCGGGTGGTGCGGGGCCTTCCAGGATCGCTGCCACCCCGCCCGAAGGCGACGCGAGGGCTTCGAAGACTCCCACGCTGACACCGACGGCGCGCTCCTCTCAAGCGGCGCACGATGAACGGCGTAATCGCACCGAGGACCCCGGGCATCGCCGCGGAAAGAGCCCCGAGTGCCGCTCCCGGGATTTAGAAGACCTGCCCGCCCGCAGGGGCGCTGGTGAAGATGGCATGCGACCACAGGGGTCGTGATAGAGCTCCTTCTGACATGGTCAGAAGTCGAAGCGCGTCGTGATCCGTGCAGGTTTCGCTGCCACCAACGCCAGTAGAAGCCCTGGCGCGCGCGCAGTTGCTCCTCGATTTCCCTCCCACCACGGGGAAACTCGATGAATGGAGAGCCACTATCCGAAGCCTTGTTGCGATGGCCAACAAAGATGAATCTAGTCCGGTGGAGCCCCCAGGTCGACGCTCCGACGGAGTCCCACGCACCAGTGGCAGGGGAGCCGGCGGCACCGCGGCCACGATGCACTCGCCTCCTCCTCGCCCGGTACCACGGACGCCAGCCCGTCGCAACATCACGGGCGACGAGATCTCCGTAGCATCGTCCAACCCGTGGGCCCACTGTGACCAGCGCCAAGTTCTTCGGGAACGAGAACATGAAGACGCTCGAACCACTATCGAGCGTCGGTGCGGAGCGCGCCACCAATCAGACAGGCGAGCAGGGCCTGCTGTGAGCCACCCAGCACCGGGGAGCCCTGGAGGCCTACCTTACGAGGTAGGCTGTCCGGTTTTTACCCGTGAGCTGCGGCAGTTCCAGTGGCCCACTCACCGCACCTTCAAACCCGACGTGGGCGAAAAGTACAGTGGCAAGACTGTGGGGACCGATTCTCCGGGCATTAATTTCCAGAAAATGGCCCTTGTGCTCACCAGCCCCAGGATAACTGTTAGCTGATGAGGCACCAACTTGATACAGAATTTCCAAGCAAGATACAAAATATGTAGTACAAGACCATTCTGGCCTGTGAGTACAACAAATGGTTTCTAATGATTGATGGCGGAAACGGTTTGTGGATCATCAATGTCTATGGGACTCCAATTTCCACAGGAACAACTGACCAGGATAACTCCTATCTTCGTGAGGCTGCTATCACCGCTGCTTAGGTTCCGGGACTATCGGCACGGTCGCTCCTCTCCGCGCAAGAAAATCTGGCCAAGACAATAGCCAGGGACAAGCTAGTGAGTACTTTGAATGTACTCGCAAACATTATGAACACAGGTATAATATAACAATGATGTGCTGAGAATATTTTATGCTCATGACATCAGTCACAAAAGATAAATAAAACTCTGATGCGTGCAAGCATGTTATTTATGAATATGCAATAACATACTAGTATTAAAATTATGAAATAAATAACATAAAGGGGCTTTAAAAGAAATGCCACAGTCGGGCATCTTAGCGACACCACATAAAGGGCTTTAAAAGAAATGCCACAGTCGGGCGTCTTAGCGACACCACATAAAGGGCTTTAAAAGAAATGCCACAGTCGGGCGTCTTAGCGACACCACATAAAGGGCTTTAAAAGAAATGCCACAGTCGGGCGTCTTAGTGACACCACATAAAGGGCTTTAAAATAAATGCCACAGTCGGGCGTCTTAGCGACACCACATAAAGAGCTTTAAAAGAAATGCCACAGTCGGGCATCTTAGCGACACCACATAAAGGGATTTAAAAGAAATGCCACAGTCGGGCGTCTTAGCGACACCACATAAAGGGTTTTAAAAGAATGCCACAGTCGGGTGTCTTAGCGACACCACATAAAGGGCTTTAAAAGAACTGCCACAGTCGGGCGTCTTAGCGACACCACATAAAGGGCTTTAAAAGAAAACATGGTGAATATCCAGGAGGTAGAACCATCCCAGGGATATTCGATAATGCCAATAATATCACGGGTTAGTCCACAACAAAATATTAATCATAAATATCACAAGTCACGAGTTGTGATTCTAGTTTTGGTTTAACAGTTTCACCTCCGAAGACCGACACTAAGACCGACACTTGACCCATCCCATACTGTAGTCCTTAACCATGGACACGGCTATTCGAATAGGTTTAATCTCTGCAGAGGGTGTACTCTTTACCCACGAGTGACGGATTCCTTTAGTCCATCGGGACTAATTCCGTTACGGTCTTTTTGTTGAAAATACACCTAACTTGCACACACCAGCTTAACTCACATGTGTCTGGAATCACCCACGACACCTGTCAAGCAAAACTCTAAGTGGGAAGGCTACAACCTCAACGTAACATGGGATCACAAAATTTATACCGCGCGCAAACTGGGGAGCTACCCCCTTCGGCTACAACCAAAACACCCATGCTCCCGGACCCGGTGGCATGACTACCGGATGCCTCCAGTATCTTCCACCATGGCCTCTCTGTACGGTGTGTGCTAGGAAAGGGGTTGACAACTTACTGAACCGTACCCTACTTGTTGTAGAGATGAGTGGTAGTACGAAGCAAGTATGGGGGTTACTGGCACAAGACTCGATCTACGGTTGACTCAGGAGGTTCAAATATTTCCTGCATGATTAGCATAACAATACATATTCTTCAACCAACAGATAGATACACCACGCGACATACCCCCTCATGCCATACCCGACACGACCGTCTCGACGGAGGACTATGGACAAGACCGTGTCTACCCAAGACAGAGGCCTTCCCGGCTTCCCTTCCGGTATGCATGAAAGGCGTATGACGGTGATTTCCATCATAAATCATGTCAACTTCATCAGCATAAAAATCATTAAACTGCACTCATGAATACGATCACATCCTCACATAAAATAACGCATGCGCGTGTCGGGGTGGTGTTGTCACCGAGTCAAGCAACACACACAAAAATTACACCAGGGTTCAGAATGCTTGCCTTCAGGTCATGGGAAGGCAGGGTGCATTCCAAAACATCTCGAAATCTTCAAAAATCCTATTTGAAATAATATATATGAATTAACACACAAAATTAAAACAGCACAAAAGGTTGTTTTGAAAAAATTTCAAATAAATCTTAAAATAAACTAGATAATATTTGAGAGAGGTAGAAAAAGAATTAATTTATTTGGAGTTGTATTTAATAAGATACAGTCGGTCAAAGTTTGGTCAAAAATCTATTATTTAAATAAAAACAGAAAAGAAAACGTTTCGAATATATATACGTACACGTCGAAGGCGTAATATGGAAATGCGCTTCCACTTAACCCACGTGGACTAGGGCGGGGTCACTGACAGTGGGTCCAGGGGGCCCACTGGTCAGGTTTGACCAGTCCATCCCTCCCTCTTCTTCCTTCGCCCGAACGGAGGCGCGGCGGCGGTGATCAACGCCGGCGAATGGCTGCTCCCCGTGGGCCCCAGAGAGTCAATATGGATCCGCAAGACCGGGGCGGTCCTCTCGGTGGTCGCTGGGTCGGTGGGGGTGGAGGGAGTCGCCGACGGTGAGCTTCGCGGCGGAGGAGGCCTCGGGAGCAAAGTGCTTTTGGGGCTGCGGTGGTTCCCGATCGAAATCGAGTAGGGGAAAGGGTTCATGGGAGGAAGAGAAGGCTCCTGGTGGAGAGAGTGAAGAGGGAGAGGCTCTGGTGGTGCCGGAATGGCCGGGGCGGTGGCGGCGGCAGGAGTTGCCGGAGACGGGGAAGAAAACCTCCCCGGTCGATTGCGAGCTAGGGGAGCGCCATTGGGGTGGCCTGAGGTTGCCTGTGTGCGGGAACGGGCTCGGGGCTTCCTTAAATAGGCGCGTCGAGGCGGTTCGGCGGCGGCCGCGGATAAGGTCGTCGGCGACCGTCTTCTGTAGCTGCAGGACAACGTGGCGAGGCTGGGGATGGCGGTAGGAGCTAGCAGACGAGCGGCTACTGCTCCAAGGGCGAGCTGGCGAGCGGAGGTGGCTTGGACGGTGCTGGCCAGTGCAGGAGCTGTCGGGCGGCGGTGGCGGCTAGCTGCTGGCTTGCCGGAGACGTGGCGAGAGCTGCGGGGCTCGTGGGGTGCAGCAGGCGACACGGTGTGCTGGCTGCGGTCGGTCACGGGCCGGAGTGAGTGCGGGGCGGGACGCGGCGGCTCGGGCGCACGTGCGTGCCAAACGCACGCTCTGGGCGCGCCCAGAGCACGCACGGGACGTGCTCGATGAAATGCTATGGCATGCTAGGGGGTTCCAAACCACAAGAGGGTTAGCAGAGTGGGGTTATAGGCTAGGGCAATTCCATGGGACATGCTGGATAGCTCAGGGGCTCAAGTTCACAATGTAAACTTGAAGTCATGCCAAATTTGCCTATGCACTCAGGGTGTTTGACAAAATGCCAAAGGCACCTAGGCAGTACTTGGGGTGGCCAAATCTCCCAGAGTGGCGTCTCTTTAGAAGAAAGAGGGGGTGGTGAGGTTAGTTTGCAAAAAGGAGAAACTTGCTAGTGCAAGTTTTGCAAAACTGAAATTCTGGACAGGGAGTAGCTGGCATCATTACATGGACCAAAAGTGTTCCAAATAGTGCATGCTCCTAGACTTAGGGGTTTTGCAGGGTTGACTACAAGCATGAGAAAGCACAAGATCACTTGAGCAAGAAAGAATTGGGTTGCAGTACAAAACACAAGTCTGGTCCAGAATAAAAAAGAGGTTGATGCACTTAATTTTTGCAAAGAACAACACTATGTTTTTGCATAAAGTTGGATGGCATGCTACCACTGACATCCCAAAATTTTGGTGGAGGCTCTAGGGAAAGATTTAAATAGGCTATAGTGCAAAAATGTCCACTGGACCAGATTTGGAAAACAGGTGCAAAACTCATAATATGCAATGAAATAAATATATTATTGCACAAAAGTGATTTAGAGACATCACATGACATCTCCAAATTTTGGTTGGAATATTAGTTAAAGTTATCAAATGGTTGTAGTTCAAACAGAGCTCCAAAACTCAAAACAAGTCATTTTAATGATTATAGCTCAGGGTGGAACAATTTAATAAATAATTCTGCTGATTAAGAAAAATGAGAGCGCATAGAAGTCCAATATGTTTGGAAGGATCCACTTGGGTAGAAACTCCCCACAATTAAAAGGAAAAGCTTTGAAATCAACAGAAATATTCCTGTAGGCAAAAAAATTTAAACTCTTGGCAAAATTTTATTATCAAAAATTTGGTTACATTTTTGGGGTGTTACAATTACTACCCCCCTTAAGAAAAATCTTGTCCTCGAGATTTGCTAACGGTTGTAAAACAAAATACTTTTACCTGGTCAAAAGATCATTTTACTAAAGCGGTAAAAAGTGGCTACAGTGAGAGGGCAAAAAGTGGTGAGTAACTACAGTGTGGTATACTGGCGTTGTGTGGAGAAATCCACGTTTAGGAAAACGAGCGATTTCTATGCTGGACGCAGTGAATTTAGAATAAATTCTAAATTCTACAATACGCTGGTCGTACCCGAGAGCACAGTGTTCCCTTTGGCTGACAGGTGGGACCGGGGCCCACTGTCAGTCTCTCCTTCTTCCTCTGGCTCTCTCTTCTTCTTCTCTCCCGCGCGCTTTCCCGGCTTTCTCCACCGGTGATGTCTAGCGCGTAGGGCATCTAGGCCGTACTGCGGTAGTGCGCGGCGTGCTTGCTGCCGGTGCAATGTGCACTCACCTCACGGGCCAGTGCGCTGTCGGCACTGCTCGTGGATTCGCCTCCGAACACCAGCGATCGGGTGACGAGCGATGCTGGTGGACTTCGCCCATCGTACACCGATCTCGAGCTATAAAACGACCGCGGTGCTCCTTCCTCATCTTCGCACTTGGCCTCGTTACTCCTCCTCCTTCTCCTCCATTACTGCTTACCGGAGCTCGAGACGAGGCTCCAATGGCGGAGACGGTGCCGGACTGGTACGTGATTCTGGTGTGTGGAGGGCTGGCGGCAGTGCTGGGGCTCTCTGTGCTCCTGTGCGCGATGATCTTTGATGATCGCCGTGATGCTGCCGCTCGGGTACTGGCTCTCCGCGGTGGTGGTGATCACGGGGATTAGGCGTAATTCCGGTCATCCACTGTTATCGGTGTGCCAGAGGTGATTAGTATCCGGATGATTATCCGCTAATCTCTCCCTTGGAGGCATGTGGAGTGCTTAGGGAGATGGTCGGTGACATGCAACATGGTTGCATGTATTTGCAAGCAGTGTAAGAGTCCGAGTGGTTGTGGGTCTGCAGTTGTGGTGCTGCGTGAATAAAAATAATCCATGCAGTGAGGAAATAAACGATGCAGCAACTCAGGGAAGAGAAATCTCATTCCAGGATTTTCGCGGTTACACAGGTTAATCACGAAGAAAAACTACTCATACTAGTAGAAACTACATACTCGACTTGTCGCACAAATTCGAGGTACCATGCATAAGTTACAACGTAATAATAAATGCTGAAGTAACAAACACAGCAGTGACGTCTAAAATGAGAATGGTAACTAGACAGGGTCTCGAGAAAAAGTCTCTGGCAATAGAATACACTCCTCTTCTATCGGAGGAAGTGGATTGACCAGTCGATGTATGAGTCTCTTCGGGTCGGGTCTCAGTGGTCTGCCGATGGCAATCTGAGGATTCAGATCAGTGAGACTCTGGAGATAATCCATTACTCGCTGGTTCAAATGCTCTTGAGCGATGATGTACTGGATAAGGTTGGCCAGTACTGGGTCTCTCTCAATCCGCCCACCGGGAAAAGATGTTACTCCCCCGAGCGTTGCACGGCTCGAAAAATAATAATATCCTCGTTCGCGGGCATAGGGTACTGCGGATCGAAGACGAGCAATCACTTTGTTTGCAGCAGCTTCTATGGCCAAGTGTGGGGTTGGCATAGATTTCCCCATGAAGGAGACTTCCGTTGGATCTTGGTTGGAGTCTACGGGAGGAATGTGTACTGCTGCCCAATATTCCAAGGTGGAAGGGGTGATTCTCGATTTGAACAGCTCGTACTGGGGTGGCTGGGTAGAACCCATGGTACTGCAGGTAAAGTCCCACAATATTTTGACAAAGCTACCTGGGGTTGCATCTGGGGTTCTCCGATAAATACTAGGGCTCGGCATGGCAAGAAATGGTTGTGAGAGTGTCGGGGGCGATGCTGGTTCCCGCCAATACCTATGGGGACAGGGCCCCTTTTTGGTTCGGTGGGGGGCGGAGAGCGCACAAAGAGCGGATCGAGGCAGTGCACGCGGGGAGATTTTTACCTAGCTTCGGGCCACACGGATGCGTAAAACCCTACTGCTGCTTGTTTGTGTATATTGGATTCTTGCTCAGGAGCGATGGACGCTGCCAGACTGAGCGTAAGAGTGTTTCTGGTGTTGAACGAGCCGAGCTGGCCGAGCCTCTGAACTCTCCGACCCTCGGAACCCTTTCTACGTTGCGCTTGGGCCTCCTTTTATACTCAAGGGGTCACCGACAGGGGGCAACGTAGACAAGAAGGGTAAAAATGGAAAAGGATGCGGTAGGTGCAGCTACCGCTACTGTGGATACAGTGCACCCTACCTAACTCTGACGGCAGGGGACAAGGGCATTAAATGCCTGTCTGAGTCTCCTAAACAGTGCAAAAGGTGACCGTTAGGAGTGCCACCGTTTGCCACGATGGGCTTCTCTTCATCTCCGCTTGCCACCACGTACCCCTAGCTGCACGGCCTCCCGCCACGTGCGCTCTGGGAGAGTCCCAGAGCGACACGTTAGTAGGTGACCTGGAGCGCGGGCACGCAGTGGGGGTTTCCCGCGGCAAGCTCCTTGCCGCGGCCGTCGTCTTGTCGCGTCCGGAAGCTTGTCGCTCGCTGGATCTTACCGGGACGTAGGGCGCGTCGCGGCAAGCTTTCTTGGTATGTCTTGAGTGGCCTTCCCGACAAGCTCCTCTTGCCGGGGTCTTGTCTCTTCCCGGCAAGCTCCTCTTGCCGGGGCCTTGGTTGGCCTTCCCGGCAAGCTCCTCTTACCGGGGCCTTGGTTTGAGTACTTTGTTCTTGAATGGTCTTCAAGGGAACCACGGAGGGTCCTGGCGGTCACCCGGCAAGCCTTGCCGCGGGGCGCTGCAACTGCCCGTGCACGAGTTCGGGGTAATAGGGTACCCCTACTCTAGTACACCGACAGGAGCCCCCGGGCCTGGGCCATACACGGTGCCGAGCGCTGTTGGGCCAGGCCCAAAACAGTGCATGGGCACGCGTGGCCTAGGTCACGCCGAATCTAACTCTGCTCCCACGCCCGGAACGGCACACGTCAAACGCGGCGTCGTGGGAGAGATCGTGGGAGTTTGTTCACTTGGAAGGCCGAAACATCCGCCCCGTCCCTCTTTATAAGCAGGGGAAACAGGGGCATTTCCTCCATCCTCGCCATTCGCTGTTGCAATCTCAGAAGCCTCCGCCGCCCCCCTCCGCTTCCAAAGTCAAAAGAGGGCAGCGCTTGGCTCCCGTCGCCGCCGCCACCACCAGCGTCGTCGATCTCCCCCATCGCCTCCGCCATGCCTCCGAAGCCTGGAAAGGGGAAGGCCATGAAGGCCGCGACCGCGAAAGCTGTGAAGTCGACCGAAGCGCAACGGCTTGAGGCGCTGCGGAAGGAGCGGGCCACTTCCCCCCCCCCCGAGCTCTCCGCGGAGGAGCTAAGGGAGTGGTACTGTCTCTTCTGGTCGACGGAGACGCGGGTGCATCCGCGCACAAAGGTACTCTCCGCCGTCGCCTCGCGAGCAGCTCCAGCTAACGGGTATCCTTTCTTCGCGGTGTTCTTCTACTGCGGGCTCTGCCCGCCATTCTCTGATTTCTTCTGTGATATCATGAACACCTACGGACTCCACCTCCTTGATTTCACCCCCAATGCTGTTCTGACCATGGCAGTTTTCGCCCATCTATGCGAAAACTTTGTCGGAGTCCACCCCAACGTAGCTATCTTCCACCATTTCTTTATGCCTCGTGTCGAGAGAGGGGAACCTCTTGCCGGCGTGATTGCCTGGATCTCGCGGGCCGGCAAGAAGGAGACCTATCTGGAAGGGGAACTCCGCAGCAAGTGGGACGAGTGGAGAGCAGATTGGTGCTGGATTGTAGAAGAGAGCCCGCAGCCGTTCACCGCCCTGCGCCAAGCCTCAGCAGTGCGCGGCAATGACTGGAGTGCTCTGTCCGCGGACGACGACAAGCTGACGATCGCCACCACTCGGATCTTGCATCTCAGGCTTGCCGGGTTGACTGTAGGAGCTGTCGGCGCAGATTTCCTTCGCCGGCGCATCGCCCCTCTGCAGGCGAGGGGGAGACCTGCCTGGGAATTTGGAGGCCCGGCGGATATAATGAGGTTGCGTCCAGGCCTCAACTTCAATTTCACCGTCCTAGAGTTGGACGGGATGCTTAAGGAGATATTCAAGCATGACCCACAGCATCCCGAGTGGTTCAGGTTGCCGGCAGGCGTCGTTCCTCTGTGCAACAACTCCTCGCGCGACCGCATCTGCGCAATGATGCCGTTGTGTGACTCGCACGGGATCGCTCCAACTTGGCAAGAGCCCGCCGGCGACGTCGTGCAGCAGTTCTTTGACAGCCTAGTGGAGGTGGCGGTCAATGCTGACGAGAAGAAGCTCCTCACCCGCGACACCACTGAGCAAGAGATGGAGCGCATCGCCACCAGGGCGGAAGAGGCGGCGGCAGCCGCGGCCGCGGGTGAATTCAGGTTCACCGTGGAGGAAGCGGACGCGGCGTTGGCGATGAGCATTGCCGAACGGGAGCAGCCCGAAGAGGAAGAAGAGCTCGCCGCGCCCGACGCCGAGTCGAACGAGCCCGCCAAGGGTACGAGCGGCCCGCCACCTCCGGGAAGCTTGCCGGGAGCAGGATCCAGAACGCAGCCCCCAGTGCAGCCAAGAAGGCGCCTCAGCAGGATCGGGGATGCAGCAGGGCGGCAAGCTGGTCAACAGCCGCAGCGCCGCACGACGCGCTCCACCGCGGCAAGTACGGTCGCCGCGGGAGCGCCTCCCGTCGCAGTGGCAACTGGGGCGGGGTCGTCTCGGGCTGGCGCCGCAGTCCCCGCCAAGCGGCCAAGGGATCCCACCCCTCCACCTCGCCGCGCCGGAAGTGGGCCGAACTTCGACCTCTCCGCGCTCAGCTCCGATGAGGAAGATGAAGAAGAGTAAGATTCCCTTGCTCGTTCTTGTAGTTCTTCAACTTGCTGATCTTGTCTTGCATCGGATCTGATCCACCCTGGGCCCTCCTTTTCAGGACTCTGGCCCAGAGGGCGGCGAAGAGGGCCAAGGCTCAGGTGGTGGTCATCGAGGATGAGCCCACTGCGACGACAGGAGGCGCGTCCGAGACTACTCTGCCGGACGCGGCCATCACTTCGCAGAGCAGCCCCCAGCGTAAGCATATGGTTTACTTTCTGCTTCTGGATGCGCGTGGTTGCTCTTTTCCTTTGTTGACATCCGATCTCTGTTTTGTTTGTGCAGGAGCAGAACAGCTTGATCAGGAGGGCGTGGTGATTTCCTCCGACTCATCGTCTGCTTCGACTACGCCGCCAAGGGCGGACTCCCCGGCAAGGGAGCGCCCTCTGGTAAGGGAGGAGCCTCCGGCAAGGGAGGAGTCTCCGGCAAGGGACAGCGCTAACGATCCGCCGGTGGTGGAGGCCACGACGGCAGATCCTAGCACAGGTAGCCCTTCTTGCCCGAAACTTTCCTTGTAGTCTTCTGCTGATTTCTCTTCTCGAACACTTGTTTGATTTTTCCTTCTTCTTTGGTCGTCAGACCCACCCTCCACGGATCCGATGGAGACCGAGGCGGGCGGCGAAGAAGACGCGCGCGGCAATACTGATGATGCCGCGGCCACCGAAGAAGGAGCCGGCGCTAACGTGCCCGCCGGTGAAGAGGCCGCCAAGGCTGCCACCGAGGAAGCTGGCGGGGGATCTGGCGATCACACTGACGGCCCTGAGGCCGCAGGAGCGTCAGGCGCTGCACCGACCGCCGATCCCTCCGCCGCTGCTACAGCGCCGGGCTCCGAGGAGCCCCAGCCCGGCGCCTATCTGAAGGCTGGCGAGGGTATCTTCATCAAGCTCCCCTGGGCGTCGAGCTCCAGGGCACCGGTGGAAGGAGAAGCTCTGGATGGGGAGGTGCTTGCCTCCTCCGGGTTGTCGATCGTCGACACGCCGGGAAGCAGCAGTGAAGAGCCCGAGGAGGAGCGGCTGCTGCGGAGGCTGCTGGCGCTCTACCGCGCCTGCCAAGTCAAGTTGGAGTCCCGGGAAGCGCTTGCCGTGAGGGCGAGCGTGGACATAGAGAAGCGCGCGGAGGAGCTCCGGGGTCTTCGTCAAGAAACTCTCCGGGCCTTGGCGGAGGAGCGGGAGCAGCTTGCCGAGGAACGGAAGGCCTTCCTCCTCGAGAAGGCCGAAGCTGAAGAGCAGCAGCGGCTCACCGGCGAGAAGCTGTACGCGCGAGAAGGGGAGCTGACTCAGCGGAAAGTGAACCTCGACA
The DNA here is from genome assembly GCF_002162155.2 of Triticum dicoccoides. Taxonomy (NCBI): domain Eukaryota; kingdom Viridiplantae; phylum Streptophyta; class Magnoliopsida; order Poales; family Poaceae; genus Triticum; species Triticum dicoccoides. The sequence continues at coordinate 125,117,904 of NC_041389.1, forward strand.
GCCACGAGGAGGAGCTTGCCGCGCGCGAACGGGCAATCAGCGGGACGCTCCAAGAGGCAAAGGATACGGCTGCGGCTGCCGAGGCCGCCAAGAAAGAATTGGAGGCAAAGGTGGCGCAGCTAGAAACTGATCTGAAGGGTGGTGGCGAAGAGCTTGCCGCCCTCAAGCTAGAGCGTGAGAAGGACGCCCTTGCCCACGGTGAGCTGCAGGGCCGACTCGCCGAGAGGGGCAAGGAATTGAGCGCCGCCAAGGATTCCAACGCCGATCTGACGCTGAAGCTGGCCACCTTGATGGAGACGTTGGACAGCGCCAGGAAACGGGAGGCAGACTTGAAGAAGGACATCGAGGCCAACGAGGCGCTGCTAGCGAGGGCCGCCGAAACCCAGAATCTTCTCAGCGATACTGTGGAGCTCTGGACGGAGGGCCTCGTGGACATTGCTGCAATTATCAAAGAGGAGTTGGTGCAATTGGGGGTGGAAGGCTTCGGATACTCCTCCGACGAGAACCTCCAACCCAGCGCCAAGCTCACTCTGTTCTTCAAAGGCGTGGCGGCGGCGCTCCAGCAGCTCCGGGAACGGATCCCAAAACAGTTGGCCGATGAGTCACGCTCGATTTGTGCTGGAGTTCTGGAGAAGGTGCTGGTGAAGGTGGCCTTTCGCAATCCGGGCCTCAACCTCACCAACGTCCTCAGGAAGCTGCCGGTGGACGCTGATCTTGACGCACTTAAGGCCCTCGTAGCACCCATCATCGACAGGGTGAACGAGGTCAAAAGGGTTGATGGCGGTCGCGTAGATTAGGCCGTCCGTTTTCTTCTTTTCTTGTCGCTGCCAGTCATGTCACGGGAACACTTTATTAGAGGCGCGACAAGTTATTCTTGTAATATAACTCTATCTTAGGCAACAAATAGATGTGTTACTTCCTTTACTCGACTCTTGGCTTTGTATGGTCTTGCCCTACGCTTTCTAGGGAAACTTGCCGGCGCAGGTACCCTTGCCGCGAGCGCCGAGTGCGGAACTTCAGCAGCCTGCTAGCGGGGTCGCTACCGACAAGCAACCTTATCGCAACTAGTTGCAGCTCACTTAAGTTGTTGAGCGGACTCGAAACAAAGTAAGGGCGCTAGCGGCTCACTTAAGTTGTTGAGCGGACTCGAAGCAAAGTAAGGGCGCTAGCAACTCACTTAAGTTGTTGAGCGGACTCGAAACAAAGTAAGGGCGCTGCTAGCTGTGAATTGGTTCCTCCGCGCACAGGTTTTCCATACAAAGCACGGTCGTTCAAGGAAAATAACTCAAAAACTGATTGCTCAAGCTTTAGCAACTTAGCTTTTCTGTCGTCTGCTTCCCGGCAAGGAGAAACTCTTTTTTTTTTGAACGGCCTGGTCCACACCATTATCCTCTCCTTCCTCCCCGGTAAACCTTGTGGGCGAGGGAACCTTCCTTCTTTTGAGAAAGAGACAGAGAAATAAAACAATGATATGGAGCCTTGGGCTCGTTATCGCTTACCGGGGTCTGGTGCTGCACAAAATGTCAGATAATATATGCGAAAAAGGATCATAGCATAAGGAAACTGACAAGATGTGCGGGGCACATGAACTTTACTAGTGCACGGGGTCTGCGCCCGGCTCTGTACAAAGGATTACATGCAACAGCGGCAAGACTTGTACAGATAGGTGGTTGTCGGACAGGGTCCGACAACCGCGCCTTATGGGTAAAACTTACGAAGATGCTCAATGTTCCAGGAGTTGCTCATGGGAATGCCATCTTCGGTCTCAAGGCGGACAGCGCCGGGCCTAGTGACTCGTTTCACCCGATAAGGGCCTTCCCACCTCGGTGTCAACTTGTTGGAATTCTTGGCCGACTGAACGCGCCGAAGAACAAGGTCGCCTTCCTCGAGACTCCTGGCATTGACTCTGCGGCTATGGTAGCGGCGCAGAGCTTGCTCGTAGCGAGCAGCTCGCGCAGCAGCCTGGAGACGGTCTTCCTCAAGGAGCAGCACGTCATCTTGCCGCAGCTGCTCTTGCTCGAGCTCATCATAAGCGAGCACTCGAGGTGACCCGTATACGAGTTCCGTGGGGAGAACTGCCTCCGCTCCATAGACTAGAGCAAAGGGTGTCTGGCCAGTGGCTCGATTTGGCGTCGTCCTGATCGACCAAAGAACCACCGGCAGCTCCTCGATCCAGTTTCTTCCGCACTTGTGTAGCCTGTCGAAAGTTCTGGTCTTGAGGCCTCGCAGTACTTCAGCGTTTGCCCTCTCCGCTTGACCGTTGCTTCTCGGATGAGCAACAGAAGCGAAGCAGACCTTGGCGCCAAGATCTCGGACGTACTGCATGAAGGTGCGGCTCGTAAATTGCGTGCCGTTGTCGGTGATGATCCTATTCGGGATCCCAAAACGGCAAACAATTGACCTGAAGAACTTGACTGCTGACTGTGATGTCACCTTCCTCACTGGTTCCACTTCCGGCCACTTTGTGAACTTGTCGATTGCAACGTACAAGAACTCAAAGCCCCCGACAACTCGGGGGAAAGGGCCGAGGATGTCGAGCCCCCAGACCAAAAATGGCCAGGATAAAGGGATCGTCTGGAGAGCTTGAGCTGGCTGGTGTATCTGTTTGGAATGGAACTGGCACGCTTCACACTTGGTTACTTGTGCAGTTGCATCCTGGAGGGCTGTCGGCCAGAAGAAGCCTTGTCGGAACGCTTTGCCGACAAGTGCTCTTGCGCCAATGTGGTGACCACATATGCCTCCATGTATTTCTGCCAACAGCTGTTGCCCATCTTCCCGGCGAATGCACTTCAATTTCACACCGTTGAGTCTTATTCTATACAGTGTGTTGTCGACAAACTTGTACATACTTGACTGCCGGGCTACTTTTTCAGCTTCTTCTTGCTCTTCGGGAAGCTCTCCTGTCTGGAGGAAACGGACAATCTGCTGCGCCCATGCTGGAGCTTGCGGCTCGACAACAAGGACTAAAGGCATATCTGTTGCTGCGGGAACATCCGCTTCTACGGCAAGAACCTGTGGTTCTGCCGGAGCGTGATATTCCCCGGCAAGCTTGCCGGAGCAAAACTTGTCGGGAGCGTTTGCTTCGATGGAACAAACCATAAGGTTTGCCGGAGCAGACTGCCCCTCAGCATCGTTGGTGTTGTTCTTGGGGACTTTCTTGGCGGTGGCTTCGGGGTGCTCTGCCGGAAAGTAGTCACCAGAAACCAACTTCCTCTTCTTATTCTGTCCAGTTGATGGTGTCACAGAAGGTTGAGTCAGCTTGAGCACAAAGATCCCTGGTTCCACAGGCAACTTTAGTGCAGCGCATTTTGACAGGCCATCAGCAATGTCATTCTGAGCTCTTGGGATATGCTCCATTTGCAGGCCGTCAAAGCGCTCTTCTAGCTTCCTCACTTCATCAACATATGCTTCCATCAACGGGCTCTGGTAGTCCTTGTTCACTTGGCGGACGACAAGCTGCGAGTCACCCCTGATAATGAGCTTCTTGATCCCAAGGTCGGCTGCTATTCTGAGACCGGCAAGCAATCCTTCATACTCTGCAGTATTGTTGGTTGCTTGCTCTTTGGGAAAGTGCATCTGGACTATGTACTTGAGGTGCTCTCCGGTGGGTGCGATAAGCAGCACGCCAGCACCGGCACCTTGCAGCGAGAAGGCACCATCAAAGTACATCAGCCACTCTTTGCTTGTCTCCTTGACGGGAATGCTCGTCTCTGGAACTTCTTCGTCTGGAGTTGGCGTCCACTCTGCTATGAACTCTGCCAATGCCCTGCTTTGGATAGTTGCAGTGCTCTCAAACTTGAGGCCAAAGCTTGACAGTTCCAAGGCCCACTCGACAATCCTGCCTGTTGCTTCTGGATTCTGCAGTATCCTTTTTAGCAGAAAGCGAGTGACGACTGTGATCTCGTGTGCCTGGCAATCAGCTTGCCGAAGCCGGCAAGCTGGTTGCCAGGAAGGCTTTTGTCTTCAGCAGAGAACTTTGACGTTCTCGATGCCGGCTTCCGGCAAGCTGGTTGCCAGGAAGGCTTTTGTCTTCAGCAGAGAACTTTGACGTTCTCGATGCCGGCTTCCGGCAAGCTGGTTTCCAGGAAGGCTTTTGTCTTCAGCAGAGAACTTTGATGTTCTCGATGCCGGCTTCCGGCAAGCTGGTTGCCAGGAAGGCTTTTGTCTTCAGTAGAGAACTTTTGATGTTCTCGATGCCGGCTTCTGGCAAGCTGATTGCCAGGAAGGCTTTTATCTTCAGCAGAGAACTTTGACGTTCTCGATGCCGGCTTCCGGCAAGCTGGTTGCCAGGAAGGCTTTTGGCGAAGAACTTCGTTGTTCTTGACACCGGCTCCCGGCAAGATCGTTGCCGGAAAGGCTTATGGCGAAGAACTTCGTTGTTCTTGACACCGGCTCCCGGCAAGATCGTTGCCGGAAAGGCTTATGGCGAAGAACTTCGTTGTTCTTGACACCGGCTCCCGGCAAGATCGTTGCCGGAAAGGCTTATGGCGAAGAACTTCATTGTTCTTGACACCGAAAAGATTGGCACTAAGGACGTCGCCAGCCCCCGGGCCATAACTGCGTTCAAACATAGCAAGTGATTAGCGTCCGGAGTGCACTCAACTTGCTTGCGAATTTCGACTTTTGCTGCATATTCCCTATGCCTGCTGGAATGCTTTCCGGTGCGTATGATCCAGCCAGTAGCGCTTGAGGGAACGGGCCCTTAGCGGTTATTCGGGAACAACGCCTCCCGGAAAGGTTTACCTTCTTGGTTCTAGCGCAACCGCACAAGTTACCGAGAGGACTCGAGGCAATCATGGAGCGCAACTAGCCCCGAGAAGGCTCCTCGGCATACAGGTCTATGCAGAAATCTCAAATAAATAACGCATGCTATCTTCCTGTTCAACCCCTCTTTGTACGTCCACCCTACGCTTTCCAGGGAAACTTGCCGGTGCAAGCACCCTTGCCGCGAGCGCCGAGTGCGGAACTTCAGCAGCCTGCTGGCGGGGTCGCTACCGACAAGTAATCTTGTCGCAACTAGTTGCAGCTCGCTTAAGTTGTTGAGCGGACTCGAAACAAAGTAAGGGCGCTAGCAGCTCACTTAAATTGCTGAGCGGACTCGAAGCAAAGTAAGGGCGCTAGTAGCTCACTTAAGTTGTTGAGCGGACTCGAAACAAAGTAAGGGCGCGACTAGCTACGAGTTGATTCCTCCGCGCACAGGTTTTTCGTACAAAGAACAAGATCTCCGAGGCGGATAACTTTATATAGAAAGGAAATATCTAAAGTTTTGCATGACTTAGCTTTTTCTGTTGCCGCACTGGCGTCGTTCTTTTGCTCGCCCGCTCCTTGGGAGCCATGACGATGAGGATTTAGCTTGTGTGCCCACCGGATCGGGTTCGCACGATCTCGACGCTCCCTACCTGGCGCGCCAGGGATGTCGGGGGCGATGCTGGTTCCCGCCAACACCTATGGGGATAGGGCCCCTTTTCGGTTCGGTGGGGGGCAGAGAGCGCACAAAGAGCGGATCGAGGCAGTGCACGCGGGGAGATTTTTACCCAGCTTCGGGCCGCACGGATGCGTAAAACCCTACTGCTGCTTGTTTGTGTATATTGGATTCTTGCTCAGGAGCGATGGACGCTGCCAGACTGAGCGTAAGAGTGTTTCTGGTGTTGAACGAGCCGAGCTGGCCGAGCCTCTGAACTCTCCGACCCTCGAAACCCTTTCTACGTTGCGCTTGGGCCTCCTTTTATACTCAAGGGGTCACCGACAGGGGGCAACGTAGACAAGAAGGGTAAAAATGGAAAAGGATGCGGTAGGTGCAGCTACCGCTACTGTGGATACAGTGCACCCTACCTAACTCTGACGGCAGGGGACAAGGGCATTAAATGCCTGTCTGAGTCTCCTAAACAGTGCAAAAGGTGACCGTTAGGAGTGCCACCGTTTGCCACGATGGGATTCTCTTCATCTCCGCTTGCCACCACGTACCCCTAGCTGCACGGCCTCCCGCCACGTGCGCTCTGGGAGAGTCCCAGAGCGACACGTTAGCAGGTGAGCTGGAGCGCGGGCACGCAGTGGGGGTTTCCCGCGGTAAGCTCCTTGCCGCGGCCGTCGTCTTGTCGCGGCCGGAAGCTTGTCGCTCGCCGGATCTTGCCGGGACGCAGGGCGCGTCGCGGCAAGCTTTCTTGGTATGTCTTGAGTGGCCTTCCCGACAAGCTCCTCTTGTCGGGGTCTTGTCTCTTCCCGGCAAGCTCCTCTTGCCGGGGCCTTGGTTGGCCTTCCCGGCAAGCTCCTCTTACCGGGGCCTTGGTTTGAGTACTTTGTTCTTGAATGGTCTTCAAGGGAACCACGGAGGGTCCTGGCGGTCACCCGGCAAGCCTTGCCGCGGGGCGCTGCAACTGCCCGTGCACGAGTTCGGGGTAATAGGGTACCCCTACTCTAGTACACCGACAGAGAGTGGTGCATGAGGTGAGGGTTGCTGGGTAAGGTCACAAGGTGGCCTTCTTTATATAGCATCTGAGTTGGTTTATTTACCGTGGTGAAAGGTAATAAATATGCCAGATCACCTCCAAAGGTCGGGGTCAGTGTCAGAGATACACATCTCATAAAGAGACATGTTACTGTGGGTGTCGTCGTGGTTGGTTTTTGGTAGCTGTGCCCGGAAAATGTGCAACTATGCGCTGCCAAAATACGCAAGGCTACTATCAAAACTAGGTACAACGACAGGCTGCATTTATACACAAGGTTACACGATTACAAGCGAGGATACACTGAGACTCGGTACTACTCGTACGGCTTAGTCTACCTCGTTTATGTCTAAACAGGCGTGCCTGGTGGATGTCGAGGTTTCTCCACGTGTCTTACTGTCGGGATTAGTCGGAGATGGTGGAGGAACTGCAGGGTCGGGGTAGCGATGATGACCATCGCGGGGATTGTTGGCCACAATTCCGTTGGAGTGTGCTCCCAAAAGGTGACGAAGCACTTCTGGGGTCATCAAGACACCTTGGCCGCTGGCTGGAGCTGACCTCAGGGTCTCGGTCGGGTGTCCGAACAGCACGACTGGGTTGTCGGTGTCGGGCTCGGTTTCCCTGCTTGCCGGGGCTCTGCGAACCAGCTCTCCTCGAGCTGCGATCAGATCAATAGTGATTTGATCGAACAATGCCTCTAGTGCACTTACATAGCGCACTAGGTGCAATAATGCGGGATCCGTCTCGTGATCTCCGTTGGCAACTTGGGGTGGTCTACCATACCCTTCATGCCTGGGGTAGTAGTAGAACGAGCGACAGTTAACTCTGGGCGACAACTGCCGGAGTTGAACTATAGCTTCTCGAGCAGCTAGCTGGATGGCTTGTGGCTCGAAGGAAGTTGTCCTTCCGGTGAACCTGTAGGGGCGTTCTGGCGACAGACCCCTACCGTAGATGTGCACAGTGGCCCAGAATTGGCGGTCCTCACCGCTCATGGGACCTTGGTACACAACATATTCTGGGGGCTCTTCTAACGCATAGGCACGACGGGTGAGGTTTGCGAGTATGGTCATGAAACCTCCAAGATTGGTTGCTGTGGTCTCTTTGTGCACTATCGGGCCAGGCATTGTGGCTAGGTTGGGGGAGAGGCTGTGTTGTGCTGGGTTGAGGCTAGCGTGCCCTTTTTATAGAAAAGGGGACGGAGTCTTCCTTCGCACGCTTGCGAATGAGACATTTTAGCCATCGGTCACTGGTGTGCGATCGATAGGTTAGGCTGATAGGTTGGGCACCGACTACCAAAAGTGTCGGGATCACTGTGTGGCTATCTTGCACGGGAAGTTTGGCTGGGGTTTTGGTTAGGATCTGGTGGGTTGGTTTGCCTAAGTTTTTCGACCTGGCTAAGATAGGATTAGCCAATGGTCAGCCTGGCTCTGGTACCAAGTTTGTGGGGACCGATTCTCCGGGCATTAATTTCCAGAAAATGGCCCTTGTGCTCACCAGCCCCAGGATAACTGTTAGCTGATGAGGCACCAACTTGATACAGAATTTCCAAGGAAGATACAAAATATGTAGTACAAGACCATACTGGCCTGTGAGTACAACAAATGGTTTCTAATGATTCATGGCGGAAGCGGTTTGTGGATCATTAATGTCTATGGGACTCCAATTTCCAAAGGAACATCTGACCAGGATAACTCCTATCTTCGCGAGGCTGCTATCACCGCTGCTTAGGTTCCGGGACTGTCGGCACGGTCGCTCCTCTCCGCGCAAGAAAATCTGGCCAAGACAATAGCCAGGGACAAGCTAGTGAGTACTTTGAATGTACTCGCAAACATTATGAACACAGGTATAATATAACAATGATGTGCTGAGAATATTTTATGCTCATGACGTCAGTCACAAAAGATAAATAAAACTCTGATGCGTGCAAGCATGTTATTTATGAATATGCAATAACATAGTAGTATTAAAAATATGAAATAAATAACATAAAAGGGCTTTAAAAAAATGCCACAGTCGGGCGTCTTAGCGACACCACATAAAGGGCTTTAAAAGAAATTCCATAGTCGGGCGTCTTAGCGACACCACATAAAGGGCTTTAAAAGAAATGCCACAGTCGGGCGTCTTAGCGACACCACATAAAGGGCTTTAAAAGAAATGCCACAGTCGGGCGTCTTAGCGACACCACATAAAAGGCTTTCAAAGAAATGCCACAGTTGGGCGTCTTAGCGACACCACATAAAGGGCTTTAAAAGAAATGCCACAGT
>NC_041389.1:125126745-125174507 GCF_002162155.2 Triticum dicoccoides
GCCACAGTCGGGCGTCTTAGCGACACCACATAAAGGGCTTTAAAAGAAATGCCATAGTCGGGCATCTTAGCGACACCACATAAAGGGTTTTAAAAGAATGCCACAGTCGGGCGTCTTAGCGACACCACATAAAGGGCTTTAAAAGAAATGCCACAGTCGGGCGTCTTAGCGACACCACATAAAGGGCTTTAAAAGAAAACATAGTGAATATCCATGAGGTAGAACCATCCCAGGTATATTCGATAATGCCAATAATATCACGGGTTAGTCCACAACAAAATATTAATCATAAATATCACAAGTCACGAGTTGTGATTCCAGTTTTGGTTTAACAGTTTCACCTCCGAAGACCGACACTAAGACCGACACTTGACCCATCCCAGACTGTAGTCCTTAACCATGGACACGGCTTTTCGAATAGGTTTAATCTCTGCAGAGGGTGTACTCTTTACCCACGAGTGACGGGTTCCTTTAGTCCATCGGGACTAATTCCGTCTACGGTCTTTTTGTTGAAATCACACTTAACTTGCACACACCAGCTTAACTCACATGTGTCTGGAATCACCCACGACACATGTCAAGCAAAACTCTAAGTGGGGAGGCTACAACCTCGACGTAACATGGGATCACAAAATTTATACCGCACGCAAACTGGGGATCTACCCCCTTCGGCTACAACCAAAACACCCATGCTCCCGGACCCGGTGGGATGACTACCGGATGCCTCCAGTATCTTCCACCATGGCCTCTATGTACGGTGTGTGCTAGGAAAGGGGTTGACAACTTACTGAACCGTACCCTACTTGTTGTAGAGACGAGTGGTAGTACGAAGCAAGTATGGGGGTTACTGGCACAAGACTCGATCTACGGTCGACTCAGGAGGTTCAAGTATTTCCTGCATGATTAGCATAACAATACATATTCTTCAACCAACAGATAGAGACACCACGCGACATACCCCCTCATGCCATACCGGACACGACCGTCTCGACGGAGGACTAGGGACAAGACCGTGTCTACCGAAGACAGAGGCCTTCCCGGCTTCTCTTCCGGTATGCATGAAAGGCGTATGACGGTGATTTCCATCACAAATCATGTCAACTTCATCAGCATAAAAATCATTAATATGCACTCATGAATACGATCACATCCTCACATAAAATGACGCATGCGCGTGTCGGGGTGGTGTTGTCACCGAGTCAAGCAACACACACAAAAATTACACCAGGGTTCAGAATGCTTTCCTTCAGGTCATGGGAAGGCAGGGTGCATTCCAAAACATCTTGAAATCTTCAAAAATCCTATTTGAAATAATATATATCAATTAACACACAAAATTAAAATAGCACAAAAAGTTGTTTTGAAAAAAATTTCAAATAAATCTTAAAATAAACTAGATAATATTTGAGAGAGGTAGAAAAAAGAATTAATTTATTTGGAGTTGTATTTAATAAGATACAGCCGGTCAAAGTTTGGTCAAAATCTGTTATTTAAATAAAAACAGAAAAGAAAACATTTCGAATATATATACGTACACGTCGAAGGCGTAATATGGAAATGCGCTTCCACTTGACCCACGTGGACTGGGGCGGGGTCACTGACAGTGGGTCCAGGGGGCCCACTGGTCAGGTTTGACCAGTCCATCCCTCCCTCTTCTTCCTTCGCCCGAACGGAGGCGCGGCGGCGGTGATCAACGCCGGCGAATGGCTGCTCCCCGTGGGCCCCAGAGAGTCAATATGGATCCGCAAGACCGGGGCGGTCCTCTCGGTGGTCGCTGGGTCGGTGGGGGTGGAGGGAGTCGCCGACGGTGAGCTTCGCGGCGGAGGAGGCCTCGGGAGCAAAGTGCTTTTGGGGCTGCGGTGGTTCCCGATCGAAATCGAGTAGGGGAAAGGGTTCACAGGAGGAAGAGAAGGCTCCTGGTGGAGAGAGTGGAGAGGGGGAGGCTCTGGTGGTGCCGGAATGGCCGGGGCGGTGGCGGCGGCAGGAGTTGCCGGAGACGGGGAAGAAAACCTCCCCGGGTCGATTGCGAGCTAGGGGAGCGCCATTGAGATGGCCTGAGGTTGCCTGTGTGCGGGAACGGGCTCGGGGCTTCCTTAAATAGGCGGGTCGAGGCGGTTCGGCGGCGGCCGCGGATAAGGTCGCCGGCGACCGTCTTCTGTAGCTGCAGGGCAAAGTGGCGAGGCTGGGGATGGCGGCAGGAGCTAGCGGACGAGCGGCTACTGCTCCAAGGGCGAGCTGGCGAGCGGAGGTGGCTTGGGCGACGCTGGCCAGCGCAGGAGCTGTCGGGCAGCGATGGAGGCTAGCTGCTGGCCTGCCGGAGACGTGGCGAGAGCGGCGGGGCTCGTGGGGTGCAGCAGGGGACACGGCGTGCTGGCTGCGGTCGGTCACGGGCCGGAGTGAGTGCGGGACGGGACGCAGCGGCTCGGGTGCACGTGCGTGCCAAACGCACGCTCTGGGCGCGCCCAGAGCACGCACGGGACGTGCTCGACGAAATGCTAAGGCATGCTAGGGGGTTCCAAACCACAAGAGGGTTAACAGAGTGGGGTTATAGGCTAGGGCAATTCCATGGGACATGCTGGATAGGTCAGGGGCTCAAGTTCACAATGTAAACTTGAAGTCATGCCAAATCTGGCTATGCACTCAGGGTGTTTGACAAAATGCCAAAGGCACCTGCGCAATACTTGGGGTGGCCAAATCTCCCAGAGTGGGGTCTCTTTAGAAGAAAGAGGGGGTGGTGATGTTAGTTTGCAAAAAGGAGAAACTTGCTAGTGCAAGTTTTGCAAAACTGAAATTCTGGACAGGGAGTAGCTGGCATCATTACATGGACCAAAAGTGTTCCAAATAGTGCATGCTCCTGGACTTAGGGGTTTTGCAGGGTTGACTACAAGCATGAGAAAGCACAAGATCACTTGAGCAAGAAAGAATGGGGTCACAGTACAAAACACAAGTCTGGTCCAGAATAAAAAAGAGGTTGATGCACTTAATTTTTCCAAAGAACAACACTATGTTTTTGCATAAAGTTGGATGGCATGCTACCACTGACATCCCGAAATTTTGGTGGAGGCTCTAGGGAAAGATTTAAATAGTCTATACTGCAAAAATGTCCACTGGACCAGATTTGAAAAACAGGTGCAAAACTCATAATATGCAATGAAATAAATATATTATTGCACAAAAGTGATTTAGAGACATCACATGACATCTCCAAATTTTGGTTGGAATATTAGTTAAAGTTATCAAATGGTTGTAGTTCAAACAGAGCTCCAAAACTCAAAACTAGTCATTTTAATGATTATAGCTCAGGGTGGAACAACTTAATAAATAATTCTGCTGATTAAGAAAAATGAGAGAGCATAGAAGTCCAATATGTTTGGAAGGATCCACTTGGGTAGAAACTCCCCACAATTAAAAGGAAAAGCTTTGAAATCAACAGAAATATTCCTGTAGGCAAAAAAAATTAAACTCTTGGCAAAATTTTATTATCAAAAATTTGGTTAAATTTTTGGGGTGTTACAAAGACCCATCCGTCCGAGTTCCTCAGCGTCTACACCATCGCAATGCAAGCTGCCGGAGCCGGCGACGATAAGGTGCTTGCGAATTACTTTTCGTTGGCGCTTAAACCCAATGCCATGTCATGGTTGATGCACTTGCCGGTAGACTCTATTTCCTCCTGGTCGGATTTGTGCCATGAGTTCGTGGGCGCCTTTACTGGGGGCCACCAAGCCCATGGCCAAGCAAGCGACCTGCACGTCATTCCCCAGAAGGGAGGCGAGAGTCTCCGCAAGTATATTTAGAGGTTCAGCCGGGTACAGTACAATATCCCTGATGTTCACCCTGCCGCCATCATCAGCGTGTTCCAGCAGAACTTGCGTAACCGCAAGATGCGCGAAGAGGTGGCAATGAACAAGGTGAGAGATGTAGAAGAACTCTATGTTCTCACTGACAAATGTGCCCGAGCCGAAGAGGGAAGGAAGTACCCCGGCGAAGATGCCGGCGTGGAAACCGACTCCTCAGATGAGGATACTACCGCCCCGGCGAAGAAAGCCGGCGCCGCAACAGGAAGCGCAAAGGAAAAGCCGTGCTTCCCGTTGAGGGATCCGAAGATGCCGACTCCACCAAGAAAACCAAGGCAGATGACCCCGGCAAGGAGGTTGCCGGGTGTGTCGCCTGCCAGGCCTTGGCGGCTGCCAAGAAGCCGGGAAACTCCGACAAGCGATACTGCAAGATCCATTGCACCAAGGGCCATGCTCTCCAGGACTGCCGACAGGTTGAGCTCCTCGCTGAGAAGCAGAGGGCTGAGTATGAGAGGCGGGACAAGGAGAAGGGCCCAGACGGTGCTGAGGGGTCCGGCAAGAAGCGTGACAGCCAGGCGGGCCGTCGCGGCAAGGATAAGCAACAGGAGAGGCGCGTCCGGGGCCGTGACAGAAAGCCAGAAGACGACGATCACGAAGAGGACGACGAATCCGGCGACCAAGAGTTTCAGAAAGCTACAGAGGACATGTGCATCGACTGCGGCGCCTCGCTGCACACTTCTCACCACTGGATTAAACAGTGGGCGCGAGAGATTACAGCGACAGAGCCGTCGTTTGATGCCCAAAGGCCGCTGAAGTGGTCCAGCACACCTATCATTTTTGACACTGAGGACCACCCTGATCGCACTACTGTAGTCGGATTCTTGCCATTGTTGGTTTCACCAACAATACGTAACCTCAAGGTGACGAAGATGCTAGTCGATGGCGGGGCCGGTCTGAACTTGATCTCGCCTGCCGTGATCGAGAAACTGCAGATTCCTGATGGAGACCTCGAAGAGACGGGCACGTTTCAGGGGGTCAACCCGGGAAGAAGCCAACCCAAGGGAAAGGTCACGCTGCCCGTGACCTTTGGGAGCGACCTGAACTTCAGGACGAAGAGGATCGTGTTCGATGTTGCCAAGATCCCCTTTCCCTACAACGGGATCCTTGGCCGCCCCATGCTGGCCAAGTTCATGGCGGCATCACACTACGCCTACAACACCCTGAAGATGCCAGGACCCATGACGATCATCACCATCCCCTCCGACAAGAAAGATGCGCTGGTTTGCGCTGACCAACTATACCAGCAAGCAGTTGCGGCAGCTGCCGCCGCTAGGGCACTTGCTCCTGCCGCTGGGACCCCGGGAGGGAAGAAGAAGAAGAAGACCGGTGAGACCTCGGACACCCACTCCGACAAGCGCACCTCTTCGGAGTGTAGCGCTGCCGTCGAGGACGTGCCAGAGAGCTCCACCGGCTGTAACAAGAAGCCCAGGGCCATGCCGCCGGGAACCAAGAAGGTCTCTATCAATGAGGACGGCACGGGAGGAGCTTTTACCATAAGCTCCACCCTTGACGAAAAATAGGAAGACGCGCTCGTCACCTTCCTGCGGGCGAATGTCGACGTGTTTGCATGGCAAGCTTCCGACATCCCCGGTGTTCCCAGGGAGGTGATTGAGCACCACCTTGCTGTCTGCCCTCATGCACGGCTCGTCAAGCAGAAGGTCGGAAAGCAAGCTTTGGAATGACAAGAGTTCATTACTAAAGAGATCCGAAAATTGGAAGCAGCGGGTTTGGTAAGAGGAGTGCTCCTTCCGATGTGGTTGGCCAATCCGATCATGGTGCGCAAGGCAAATGGGAAGTGGAGACTTTGTATTGATTACCCAGATATCAATAAGGCTTGCCCTAAAGACCCCTTCCCGTTGCCGTGCATCGACCAGATTGTTGACTCCACGGCTGGGTGTGATCTGCTGTCATTCCTCGACACCTACTCCGGCTACCACCAGATCTTCATGACAAGAGAAGACGAAGAGAAAACAGCATTCATCACCCCATGTGGTACGTATTGTTTCATGCGGATGCCTTTTGGGTTGAAGAGTGCTGGTTCGACGTTTGCAAGGGCGGTCCAGATTGGTTTTGAACCCCAGCTCCATAGAAATATGGAGGCTTATATGGATGACATAGTGGTCAAAACCAAGGACAGGGCAACCCTCATACCAGATTTGCAAGAAACATTTGCAAACCTGCGCAAGATCAATCTCAAGCTGAACCCTGAGAAGTGCGTCTTGGGCGTCCCGTCCGGCAAGCTTCTCGGGTTCTTGGTGTCACAACGTGGGATAGAGGCCAATCCGGACAAAATCGAAGCTATAGAGCAGATTGAAGCACCCAAGCGAATCAAGGATGTTCGTCGGCTTGCTGGTTGCATCGCCGCCATGGGCAGGTTCATTTCCAAGTCTGCCGAGCGTGCCCTTCCCTTTTTCGAGATCCTAAAAAAGGCGGGCCCGATGGAGTGGACGCCAGAAGCCAAGGAAGCATTGCAAGGTTTGAAGAAGTACCTCTCCTCCGCGCCAATACTAGTTGCGCCTAGGCCACAGGAGTCGTTGCTGCTATACCTAGCGGCAACAGACCAGGTGGTCAGCGCCGCGCTGGTTGCACAGAGAGAGGTTAACGACGAGGATATGGCAGCGGCAAAGCCCGACACCACTAATGCAGAGACGACACAGCCAGTTGACGTGCTCCCGAAGAAGAAAATGATGCAGCACCCGGTCTACTTTGCTAGTTCCCTCCTGCATGGGGCTAGATCGAGGTACTCCGGCGTGCAGAAACTGCTCTTCGGCCTTCTTATGGCCTCGAGGAAGCTGCGTCACTACTTCCAGGCTCACGAGATCACTGTCGTCACTCCCTTCCCTCTGCAGCGGATATTGCACAATCCGGATGCGATGGGAAGAATTGTGGAATGGGCACTGGAGCTGTCCAGCTTTGGCCTCAAGTCTGAAAGTACCTCGACAATTCAGAGTCGAGTCCTAGCGGAGTTCATTGCAGAATGGACCACAACGCCTGACGAAGAAGCCCAAGAGACTGCTCTCCCCGGCAAGGAAGCAAGTTGTGATTGGATCATGTACTTTGATGGAGCTTTCTCCTTACAAGGCGCCGGGGCTGGCGTACTACTTGTCGCGCCCACTGGGGAGCACCTCAAGTACGTGATCCAGATGCACTTCCCTAGGGAGGTGTCAACCAACAATACGGCAGAGTACGAAGGGCTGCTTGCCGGTCTTAGGATCGCGGCGGACCTCGGAATCAAGAAACTCATCGTCAGGGGGGACTCGCAGCTTGTCGTCAAGAAAGTCAACAAGGATTACCAGAGCCCATTGATGAAGGCCTACATCGATGAAGTGAGAAAGCTGGAAGAGCGTTTCGACGGTATACAGGCTGAACACATTCCCCGAGCGGAGAACGATATCGCCGATTACCTGTCCAAACGCGCCGCCCTCAAGCTACCTGTGGAACCAGGTACCTTTGTGCTTCAGCTAACTCAGCCATCCGTTGATCCGTCAACAAAGCAGAATAAGAGGAGGAAATCAGGGCCCGGCAAGTACTTTCCCGCTGAGCTTCCCGGAGCCGCCAGCAAGGGTGTTGCCAAGGATACTGAGCCTGCCATGGGATGACTGGCTCCGGCGGAGCGTCAAGCTCTTACCGTCGAGACAGCCGCTCCTATGGCGGAGGAAATGCCTTTAGCCCTCGCCGTCGAGCCCCAGGCTCCAGCATGGGCACAGCATACCCTCCGATTCCTCCAAACAGGGGAACTTCCCGAGGAGCAGGAAGAAGCGGAGAAAGTAGCCCGTCGCTCTACCATGTACCAGTTCGTCGATGACGTCCTATACAGAAAGAGGCCGAACGGTGTGAAATTGAAGTGTATCCCTCAAGAGGAAGGACTGGAGCTATTGGCGGAGATACACGGAGGCATATGTGGATCCCACATTGGGTCAAGGGCCCTTGCCGGCAAGGCATTCCGGCAAGGCTTCTTCTGGCCCACCGCCCTCCAGGATGCGACGACACTAGTCACCAGGTGTGAAGCATGTCAGTTCCATTCAAAGAAGCTCCATCAGCCAGCCCAAGCCCTTCAAACCATTCCTCTCTCCTGGCCCTTCTCGGTCTAGGGGCTCGACATACTGGGCCCTTTCCCCCGCGCTGTCGAGGGCTTTGAGTACTTGTACGTTGCGATCGACAAGTTCACAAAGTGGCCAAAGGTGGAGGCAGTGAGGAAGGTCATAGCTCAGTCAGCCGTCAAGTTCTTCAAGGGACTGGTGTGCCATTTTGGCGTACCTAACAGGGTCATCACCGACAACGGCACCCAGTTCACAAGCCGCACCTTCATGCAATATACCCAAGACCTCGGCAGCAAAGTCTGTTTTGCTTCCGTTGCTCACCCGCGAAGCAATGGTCAAGCTAAGAGGGCAAATGCTGAAGTACTGTGAGGCTTGAGGACCAAGACCTTTGACAGGCTGCACAAGAGTGGAAGGCACTGGATTGATGAGTTGCCGACGGTTCTTTGGTCGATCAAGACGACGCTCAATCGAGCCACTGGCCAGACACCTTTTGCCCTGGTATACGGGGTGGAAGCACTTCTCCCCACTAAACTCATATACGGGTCACCTCGAGTGCTCACTTATGACGAGCTTGAGCAAGAGCAACTGCGGCAAGATGACGCAGTGCTCCTTGAGGAAGATCGTCTTCGGGCGGCTGTAAGAGCGGCACGCTACCAGCAAGCCTTGCGTCGCTACCATAGCCGCAAGGTTCATGCTAGGAGCCTTGAGGAAGGCGACCTTGTCCTTCGGCGCGTTCAATCGGCCAAGAATTACAACAAGTTGACGCCAAAGTGGGAAGGCCCTTATCAGGTAATACGAGTCACCAGGCCCGGCGCAGTCCGACCGGAGACCGAAGATGTTGTTCCGGTGAGTAATTCCTGGAACATTGAGCATCTTCGCAAGTTTTACCCGTGAGGCGCGGCTTGCCGGGCCCCCTGGCAAGCCGCCTTTTGTACAAGCATTGCCGATGATGCATGTAACCCTTTGTACAAAGCCAGGCGCAGACCCTGAGCATAAATAAATGAAGCGCTGGCGCCCTAAGTTATAGCATGCATGCTAGGTCAAGTCTCGTCCTTGGTTAGGGTTGATAGTGCTTAAGCGGCGACTAACCCCTAGCTTAGAGGTCGAGTGTGCGTCTCTTCACTGTTCCTTTGTCTTCTTTGGTTCGTAGGACTCCCAGATATCCTTGCTGGATCACTTGAGGACGAAAAAGAAAAGAAGGACAGACCGGCATCTAGACCCCGGCAAGCCAGTATTGCCGGGGGCTGCAAGTACAAGGATTCTCCCACGACAAACCAGAGTTGCCGGGGGCTACAACTTCAGATAAGTTCTTCATCCCTTATCATGCATTCCCTCATGGACTGAGGTATGTGAAACCTCGTGTTTTCCAAAGCTGTCGTGCTCTCCTAAAAACTCTAGCCCCTAGGGCTCGTTCCTGGGGCCAGGTTTAGTCGTAGTCGCGGCGGCAAAAGGATGAAATGAGGAGCCCGAACCCACCTCATCCCTGCCTCCTCCAAAAGCGTGAGAAGGGTCGAGCGAAGTGGGAAAACGGCAGGGCCTGTTGCCGGGCAAGGAAATGTTTATCTTAAGGATATCAAGGATTTACTCCTTGTCGTGGGTTCTACCCGCAAACAAATGACCCGGCAAGCATCCCTTTGTCATTAAAAACATTCCACTCAGGTACAGCCCATAGGGAATGATAAACATGAATGGCGGGATTACAAGTTTTAAATTCAGCTAAAGCTTAAAGGCTTACAAACTAAAAAGAGATAAGGTGCCCGTAACCCCTTTCTTGTCCCTCTCCTCAGGAGGCAGGTCAAGGAGGCGAAAAGGGCAAAAGGGAGCGCCTAGGCGAGCTACGGGTGGCAGGAGGCACCAAGAGAACATCTCCGTGACCGTCCGAAGGCAGAGCTCGAAGACGAGGCGGCAGGACGTCAGCACACATCGAAGGCATCGGTGCCCGCGTACTCCGATTTGACGGCCTTGCCGCCCGCCCTCTTCCTCTTCCGTAGCCTCCCAACGCCAACCGCCCAAGGAGACGACCCCGAGAAGTTCAGGAAGCCGGCGACGCGGATGATGGGATCGCCGGTGCCGCACGGAGCGGCGCCCAACACCTAGTCGGACCCGTCATCCTGCCACCCGCTACCCTCGTCGTCGCTGCCGCTATCCTCCTCATCACTCCCGCCCAAGGAGGAGTCTTCGCTATCAGAAGAGCTCTCCACGCAGCACCGTGCCCGAGTCCCGAAGCACCCAAAGACCTTGACGGAAAGGAGGCCGTCCTCCATCAGCTTGAAATGGAGGGTGAGCCCCGCCGTCAAGCGGTGGATATGAGTGAACGTCTTCCACCCTTGGCCAAGATACATCACTTGAGGGGCTGGGAAGTCGACGCGAGCTCGCGTACCACTGATCCAACAGCCCCTCATGTGCAACCGCAGGGACTCTGGCGGATCCAGCTCCATCTTGCTCGCGAATGGAGTCGGGAGACGAAGACGACGGCGAGGCGACCGGCGTATTCTGACAAAGAACTCGCAAGGGTCATCCCCAACATGGCCCTCCATGGGGGGAGGAACTACTGGCGAAGGCAAGGCCGGCACGCCGCCCCGTTCTCCTCTTCCCTGAGCACCTGGGCCTCGCCCACGGCCTCGCCCCCTCCCCCTTCCCCTCGCGGCGGGCTCTGCCACCATGGGTAAAGGGGAAGGGAGGACGCATTGTCGAGCAGCGACCCTCGCCACCACCGTTGAAGAACTAGGATTCCCTCTCTCCATGGGGGACGGAGGGAGGGGGAGGGAGCAGAAGCTGAAGGAAAGAGAAGATGGAAGAGTGCGGGACGCCATCTCCTTCCCCCGCTCTTTATAAAGAGCCGGGATGGGGGCTCGGCCACCCCACTCACCCAATCAAGACGCGGAAGGCGCAGGGAACTGGGGCCAACTCGCTGCCCCGGCCCGCGACGGCCCGGTTCCCCGCCTCCACTGTTCGCCACCCTGAGCGCGTGAGAACCACGTGGCAGGCATGCGGACCGAGGCGACAGGTGAGGTGACCTCTTCCCACCCCGTGATCATGGGGGGTGGACGCCTTGAAGACCACGCCCCGGCCCCGTTCAGTAAATGGGCCGAGCCTCCACACCTCCCTCCATTTATGGGGAAGGCGCGAACCGCCCCCTTTTACTACGACATGATGCATGCGCGCAGAGCTCAGCCCCATGCATGCTGCCCATGTCACACACGCCTCCCCACGCCGAGCCACGGGCGGGAGGCATGAGAAGCGCAGCGCGCGAAGAAACTTACCGTGGTAAAACCTACCCCGCCTGCCCGCGCACCGTTTTTGGGCCTAGCCTAATGACGCGATTGCGCTTACGTGTGGCCCGGGCCCGGGGTCTCCTATCGGTGTACAAAAAGAGGGGTACACTTTTTTGTACCCCTATAACTGTGCACGGGCAGTCCGAGCCACGGATGCCACCGCACCGGGCAAGGCAAGGGAGGTGAGCCAAGGTAAGGCCGAAGCTCGAAAGAAGCAGAACGACGCCAAGACCAAGACCACAAAGAGCGAGGGGGACGAAGCGGACTCCCTCGGCAAGATCCTTGCCGGGGGCGGTTTTAGCCAACCCGGCAAGACCCTTGCCGTGGCAGCTCACCCCACACCTACGGCGCGAATCACCCTTGAGTTCACTGCCCCCGTGGGGCAAGGATTCGGGAGACATCCCCGTGGTGGCATGCAGATCTTTGTGAAGACATTCAAGATCAGATACACACTATAGAAGATGACGACCCTTGGCGGGATCCCAGCCTAGGGGGACCACAAGGCCCCCGGCAAGAGCCTTGCCGGGGATAACAGCGGGCGCCACGGCAAGACCATTGCCGGAGCCCCGGCAAGACCCTTGTCGGTGCTACGGCGAGGCCCTTGCCAAGGACACCCGTAGGGCCACCATCAGGCCCACGCCAATTCCAACCTCCACCACCGTTCTCATGCAGCCGCCGACCCAACCAGTTGGGCAGGCACCTGCGTGGCGGCAAGCAGATCTTCATGGAGACCCACCGCTGCACCACCTCAGCTACCTGCCTGCCTACATGGCGCCACGGGCACCGCTGGCCAGGGCGCGTGTCGACGCGAAAGGGATCGGCAACGGACAAGACTGGGCTCTTCCCCGCCCCCGATAAAGCAAGGACACCTAAGCACGATGCATTAAATGCGCCTTGTCATGTAATGCGAGGGATAAACTCATATCACTGTGCCCTTTCCACCTCCTGTGTGTCACTTTGGCAACCCCTTTTCCCTATAAAAGGAGGCCCAAGGCGACCAGGAGGGGGATTCGGCTTTTTGGAGCTCCTCACGCCCCATTACTAGCTCAAGAACACAGATAAACAAATCATCAAGGCAGGAGTAGGGTTTTACGCATCCTCGCGGCCCGAACCTGGATAAAGAACCCGTGTGCTATCTATTTGATCCGCCCTTCTCACAACCCCGCACCCCGCAACCGTAGTAGGGATTCTCGTGATCCCATAGGTGTCGTCCTCGCACCGACAAGCCGTTTGTAGCGATGACTTGAGTAGGCCAGCAATACGTCCAGCCATAGAAGGAGTCGACAGCGTAAATGAAGCCCTTGTGTTCAATGGCATCAGAGAACCATGGAGGATGCATGATCCTACGATGGACGTGCAGATTTATCCACTTACCGCAGTGACATGTCAGATAGGCGAGACCATGGTTGAAGAATGCAATTAGCCTGAAGTCTTTGTAATTTGCAGATCTTGTGGGCACTTGGCAGATTACAACCTTGAGCAAATCAAAATTTGGTATCATGTTGGCTACTGTAAGATTCCGAGTATTCTGGGCTGCCATGCCAAAGCAGTGCAGCGTTAATCGAAGGAAGGGGGGTCAATCGTCGGGTGTAGACCTCCACGAGCATCCAGCTGCCACGACCATCGACGAGCACCATCCAAGACATGTTCATGACGACCCGGTACATACTGTTAATATAGTTGAGGGTGACGGGGATCAGATCGCAGTCAAGGGGGTTGATGCTCGCCACCCTACGATCATTATGTTGCGTGACATGCCGTTTCTGAAAATCAGGCAGCATCAGCAAGCAAGGAGCTGGCTTAAAAAGCTCCGGCCTGAGGGCTTTGAGTAACGGTACAGCCCCGACGAGCACGCGGCGAGCGGCATGGTACTGAGATTTTCCACACGCGAAACAATGAGCTTGATTACCTTTGTGGGGAGCGAATTCCAACCACTCTTTCGGCAGACGCTGCTCGGTTCGGCCATTGTTAGTGCTTGGGTTTCGGACGAGGGGAGAGGCTCCTTAGCGGGGATGGAAGATTGGACGAGATTATGTGCGGACAAAGATGGCGATGCGAATATGTGCTGCGGGAAGTGGACAGGTGATGATGACTACAACATGCCGCTTGACTTACGAGACACATACCAGCAGCATAGGGTCATATCGATGTCAGACAACTTGCTTGAGTGATCACAGTACTGGTACTCCCTACAGTACCTACTACTATGCTGTAACTTGCTTGAGTAGAGTAGTAGTGGAGTAGGACTCTGCTCTACTACTAGCATCGGAGGAGTAGTATATTCTAATCTAAAATAGTTGCAAACTTCAACGCCTGAGCATGGAATGACTACGAACCGCCACCGGTGCTAACTCCAATCCCCAGCAAACATTCGTTGGGAGACATGGCAGTTGCAAACGCCCGCGACGCAGTTACAGTACGTGTGTAAGGGTGGCGGTTTTGTCA
Source organism: Triticum dicoccoides (assembly GCF_002162155.2). Taxonomy (NCBI): domain Eukaryota; kingdom Viridiplantae; phylum Streptophyta; class Magnoliopsida; order Poales; family Poaceae; genus Triticum; species Triticum dicoccoides. The sequence continues at coordinate 125,140,360 of NC_041389.1, forward strand.
AATACTATGGCTTAAAAACAGGCCACCGTCGGATGGAAATCTGACGGTTACGTGGGATTTCCAGGATTGAGCTCGTGCCAAACAATCGCCAGATATCATTACTAAAAGAAGGTTAAAACACCTGGGGCTATAACTTGCACCGGCTGACCACTAACAATGATACTAACATAGTTGTAAAATGGTCAAAGACCGTGTCTATGTGGTGTTTGGAATTATATGCAAAAAAATTAGCAAGATGCCCATGCATTGCTGATGAGCTACAAGTGTAGGGGATCTATCGTAGTCCTTTCGATAAGTAAGAGTGTCGAACCCAACGAGGAGCAGAAGGAAATGACAAGCGGTTTTCAGTAAGGTATTCTCTGCAAGCACTGAAATTATCGGTAACAGATAGTTTTGTGATAAGGTAATTTGTAACGGGTAACAAGCAATGAAAGTAAATACGGTGCAGCAAGGTGGCCCAATCCATTTTGTAGAAAAGGACAAGCCTAGACAAGTTCTTATATAGAGAAAAGCGCTCCTGGGGACACATGGGAATCATCGTCAAGCTAGTTTTAATCATGCTCATATGATTCACGTTCGTTACTTTGATAATTTGATATGTGGGTGGACCGGTGCTTGGGTACTGCCCTTTCTTGGACAAGAATCCAACTTATGATTAACCCCTATTGCAAGCATCCGCAACTACAAAAGAAGTATTAAGGTAAACCTAACCATAGCATGAAACATATGGATCCAAATCAGCCCCCTACGAAGCAACGTGTAAACTAGGGTTTAAGCTTCTGTCACTCTAGCAACCCATCATCTACTTATTACTTCCCAATGCCTCCTCTAGGCCCAAATAATGGTGAAGTGTCATGTAGTCGACGTTCACATAACACCACTAGAGGAGAAACAACATACATCTCATCAAAATATCGAACAAATACCAAATTCACATGACTACTTATAGCAAGACTTCTCCCATGTCCTTAGGAACAAACGTAACTACTGACAAAGCATATTCATGTACATAATCAGAGGGGTATTAATATGCATATAGGATCTGAACATATGATCTTCCACCAAATAAACCAACTAGCATAAACTACAAGGAGTAATCAACACTACTAGCAACCCACAAGTACCAATCTGAGGTTTTGGTACAACGATTGGATACAAGAGATGAACTAGGGTTTGAGAGGAGATGGTGCTGGTGAAGATGTTGATGGAGATTGACCCCCTCCCAATGAGAGGATCGTTGGTGATGATGATGGTGATGATTTCCCCCTCCCGGAGGGATGTTTCCCACACAGAACAGCTCTGCCGGAGCCCTAGATTGGTTCCGCCAAGGTTTCGCCTTGTGGCGGTGGAGTTTCGTCCCGTAAGCTTGCTTATGATTTTTTCCAGGGTAAAACCTTTCATATAGCATAAGATGGCCACCGAAGGGCTGCCAGGGGGCCCATGAGGCAGGGGCGCGCCCAGGGGGTAGGGCGCGCCCCCACCCTCGTGGCCAGGGTGTGGGCACCCTCTGGTACTTCTTCTGCTCAATATTTATTATTAAATCCAAAAATGACTTTCATGGAGTTTCAGGACTTTTGGAGTTGTGCAGAATAGGTCTCTAATATTTGCTCCTTTTCCAGCCTAGAATCCTAGCTGCCGGCATTCTCCCTCTTCATGCAAACCTTTCAAAATAAGAGAGAATAGGCATAAGTATTGTGACATTACGTGTAACAATAGCCCATAATGCAATAAATATCGATATAAAAGCATGATGCAAAATGGATGTATCAATTGCACAGCACTATCATCACCAACTCGGTTTTTTCTCTACGCATACCCCTATAAAAGACTCAGTTGGTGATGATGGAGGCGAGGAGGCGTGTTCAGCCGGGCGTGCAGCGGACGGTGCAGTACTATTTGATTTGTTATAAGAAAACAAAGAAGAGTAGTAGAGATAGAGATAAGAGTAGAGATCGAGATAAGAGTAGAGATAGAGACTTAGGGAGGAGCACCATCTACTGCTTTGTGTGCTACTCCTGCGCTCCATTCGACGGCCGCAACGTCCCCGACAGCCACTCCCTCCTACGCTCCATTCGGCGGGCGCTGTTGAAATTTGGGGAGTGCACCCTCGCAACTGCTGGCTGCCACGACTTCACCGACGACGACTTCTTCCCCGACCTCGGCAACCTCTTCCTCAACGACATGGGCGACAACCTCAACGCCAACGGTGCTGCTCCCGTTGCACCATATGTGTTTTTGTCCTTCCTGTTTGAAATCGTGGTAGAATTCATGTTTCTACTCTGTACCCTACTAGATTCTATCTGTTCATCTACTATGCTAGTCCAAATGATTAGTTTAATCTCTGTTATTGCCGTCATGATTTATTTTGTGCTTATTCAGATTAAATCTCGTAGTAACTTGCTCATATATTCAATTGGCGCAACGTCCCCTACAGCCACTCCCATTTCATGGATGGCCTAGTCAATGCCTCCAAGGAGCACTTCATCTACTGCTATGAGTGCCCAATGCCGTTTTGGGGTTCGCTGGCAGACATCGTGCATCACCTCATGGATGCGTGCAATGGTCACTACTGTCCCTTGGCGGAGAACATCAAGTACGAGACGTGCTACCCATTCACCATGTCGGAGTCGCTGGAGGATCACCGCCGCCTACTAGTCTCGGAGGAGGACGGCAGCGTCTTCCTCTTGATCGTGGGCACCAGCGAGGCCCGCGCAGGCCGCCATCCCGTCTCTGTAGTGTGCGTCAGGGGCGACGCCGCTGACACTGACACTGACACGAGGCTGATGTACGGGTGCATGCTCACTGTTACTACCCCTCCGAGGTATGTGGGCGGCGACACCGGCTCCATCATGCTGACTAGGACTGTGTAGAGCTGGGACCTTCCCATTGATGTGGACATGGGAGATGCATGGTATGATTTACCCCCCAACGCGATGCACGGGGACTCCAAGGAGGTTCACCTGGACATACGCACTATCAAGTTAAATGTTGATCATTAGTCTTCGCTTAGTGTAATCCACTGTCTAAGCATGTGGAGACTTCCATGGATGATCTTGCTCTATTGGAGTATCGCGCATGAATAAAAGTGTATCCATTTATAGTTTAGTCTAGAATCTTCTTTGTATGAATTTTTACTATAGTACTGGTGAAAGACTTACTATGAACCATTTCGTACATCTCCTCTGCCCCTTCCAAGTCATCCTGATTTAATCCCTCCATCTAGGTGTATAAGGGCATGGTTAATACTTAATAGTATAGCCAACTGTTGACTATAAGAAAGTGCCATGTCATAAGTAGCCAACATGTATAACAATTGATACTCAAAAACTAATTCTTAAAGATCATTTCTTGCAAAGCACAATAAGTGTTATTTCTTCACAAGTTTTGGATGCAGGTTGAACAGTTGAACGCTTTTGTTTGCAAAAGATACCTTTTTATCTATTTCACCCGGATGTTTGTGAGCTCTAGAGATGAAATAATATACGAAGAAACCTATCGATGCCTGTTACACAAGAGATGACTCCCACATCCTTTGTCAAAATAAACAACTCCCCGATCAATGCATATCACTCTTCCGTGCAATGCACGGGCACCTTACGACTATAGATTAGTATGACCAAAAATTGAACTAACATTATATATAGTACGATAAATGCTGATGCATGTCATCTAAAACTATATCATTGAAAACTATGTTCAAATACGAATCCAACGATATAGTTTTTGTTGACATGCACTAACATTTTGTCAGTTAAATCTTCAGTCAAATTCAATGGGGGACTAATAAACCACGACCGATGTAGTACAAGTGTAGAGGGCGGCGCTGCATGGGAGTCTCAACCCGCTCGTGGCGCGGCAGTAAAGCCATCATATCACAAAACCCAACCACTGCCAGTAATAAGTGGCCTGGTAAAATAAACGGACAAGCAACCATCACATCCCTCCGTATTTTTTACATGTCATCTCTCTGCATTTACTTTCTCCGGTTCATCTCGCACACTCGATCCCTAGCTACTACTCCTAGTATCCCTAGCTACTACTCCTAGGGCCAGTTCTTTTGGCGGCTTAAAAAATAAGCCGTCTCTACATGCTAGATCGATGTGGCATTGAGTCGGGGTCCTGACAGCGTTGGCATCATATCCGGACTGCCTGTAGGTTCTCCAAGCCAAACTGGTCGATGTTGAGTCTAGAAATGCTATTATATGTAGGGGAATTGATTGTGGGATGGAACGTAAGGCTCTTTTTACTCCTTTACCTCATGGCATTCTGATCTGAGTCAGTCTATTCTTCCACCGGGGGTTAAGGAATTAGGATCTCTTCTCTCTATCAGGTTCACGTGTTACTAATCAGTAGTACCTTATAGGTTTGATGGATACAAGCCTAGTTCAGTTCTACTACCCCATTATGTTGCTAAGATGGACCCAGAACCTTGACATGATGTTGTTGAGTGTCTATGCAATTCTTTGCAAAATGCCTCAAAATCCTTTTTGAGCATTTACAGCCATTATGATGTCCAATTTCTGCTAGAAATTCTAATGTCTTGTGTTATATCATGTTCCAGATGGCTTCCCGTCCTCAGAATCAAGTGGTTCGTTTGACTCGATGCCTAGATGTACCCGGCCATACTGCCATGTTGGTCAGGGTAATGACTGAGGCTAGATACCGTTGGTATCCTGAGTACACGGTCGAAGAGCAATTCCGAGACTTTAATCAAAGTCAATATTTTTGCATTGTCAGGATATTTCCATCTTATCCTAGATCTTCCGAACCCCTTCACTGTTCCTTTGGACTCGGGGTTACTATTGAGATGGCTGTGCAGGATGCTGCCTACTCTATGATGACCATCATGCGAGTCAGGACTAGCCTGTTTCGGAACTCCGATTTCCGATATATGCCAGCTTCACTCCCGGGAGCACAAGGGTATCTCCAGGCTATCTATGCTAACTCCACTCAGGAGGACTCACTAACCCGCTCCAGCTCCGTGACGTGCTTCAAGTGTGGGGAATCGGGCCACTACTTGCGCAAATGTCCCAGTCCAACCCCAACCAGTCTGGAAAAGCTGTTGGTCATGGCAAGCCGACAGGGAAAGTGTTCTACGCCAAGCCGGCCACCGCTGCACGTGGCCATGTCAACTGTATCTCTGCTGAAGAGGATCAAGAGGATCCCAACGTCGTTCTCGGTACGCTCCTTGTTAACTGCCACCCGGCATCTGTTCTTTTCGATACTGGAGGATCTCATTCATTTATATCCGAGAGCTATGCTCGACTGCATAACACCACATTCTATGAGATACCCACCTCTATGGTAATTCAAACCCCGGGATCCAAATGGCAAACTTCTAGAGTAAGCCATGGGAATGAAATTCAAGTCGACAGACTTGTTTTTCTCGCATCTTTGATAGCTCTCAAGTCTCCGGATATTAATATCATCTTGGGTATGGACTGGATGTCAGCCCATCATGCCAAGATTGATTGCTTCTCTAGGACTGTTCAACTCACACATCCTTCGGGAAAGATAGTCAATGTCTTGACCCGAGTAGCCAAGCGACAGCTATATTCTCTTAATGTCAGTCCTTTGCCAGACCTCGAAGACGTTCCGGTAGTCCGTGACTTTCCGGATGTCTTTCCAGAAGAATTGCCAGGTGTTCCACCTGATAGAGATGTCGAGTTCGTGATAGATCTCATTCCAGGAACTGTCCCGATTTCTAGAAGACCCTATAAGATGTCACCACTAGAACTAGCCGAGCTTAAGAAACAACTCGATGAGTCCTTGAAAAAGGGTTTCATCCGTCCTAGTTCGTCTCCATGGGCTTGCCCCGTCCTCTTCGTCAAGAAGAAGGATGGTACGGACCGGATGGTTGTGGATTATCGACCAGTCAACCTGGTCACAATCAAGAACAAGTATCCGCTCCCCAGGATCAACGATCTGTATGATCAGCTCGCTGGATCCTCAATCTTCTCCAAAATGGATTTGAGGTTGGGCTACCATCAAATCAAAATCAGGAACGGGGACATTCCTAAAATGGCCTTTGTTACTCGTTACGGCCAATACGAGTACACCATCATGTCCTTCGGTTTAACCAACGCTCCAGCCACCTTCTCTCGGTTAATGAACTCAATCTTCATGGAGTATTTGGATAAGTTCGTCATGGTTTACCTCGATGATATACTCATCTACTCCAAGAACGAGGAAGAACATGCTGAGCATCTAAGGCTAGTGTTGATGAAACTTCGAGAGCATCGCCTTTACGCCAAATTTTCCAAATGCGAATTTTGGTTGCTAGAAGTGACCTATCTAGGGCATATAATTTCTGGTAAGGGTATTGCTGTCAATCCCGAGTGAGTTCAAGCCGTCCTTAATTGGACTCCACCTGAATCGGTCAAGCAAGTTCGGAGTTTCCTTGGCTTAGCGAGCTATTGTCGCTGCTTTGTCGAGAACTTCTCCAAGGTTGCTAAACCTCTAACTGAACTCCTCAAGAAAGATAAAAAGTTTGAGTGGACTCCACAATGTGAGCACAGCTTTCAGGAACTGAAAAGACGCCTAACATCTGCTCCCGTACTGGTACCACCAGATTTCTCTAAGGACTTTGTTATCTATTGCGACGCCTCGCGACAAGGACTAGGTTGCATTCTTATGCAAATCATCACGTAATTGCTTATGCTTCACGGCAATTGCACCCACATGAGGAAAGTTATCCTACTCATGATCTAGAGCTTGCAGCTGTAGTCCATGCACTTAAAACCTGGCGACATTACCTCCTCGGTAATCGTTGCGAAATCTTCACTGATCACCAAAGTCTGAAGTACATATTCACCCAACCGGATTTGAATCTTAGGCAAAGACGTTGGGTCGAGTTGATCACAGATTTCGACTTAGGGATAACTTACACCCCAGGAAAAGCCAATGTCATGGCTGATGCACTAAGTCGTAAATCTTATTGTAACAATCTGATGTTACAACAAAGTCAACCGCTTCTCCATGAGGAATTTCGGAAGCTTAACCTTCACATCGTTCCTCAAGGATTCCTTTCCACCTTGGTGGCGAAACCTACCCTTATGGATCAAATCATCGCTGCCCAAAAGCGAGATAAAGGGATATCTAGGATCAAGGAGAACATTGCTAGCGGAGATGCTAAATGTTTCTCTACAGATGATCATGGTGTTGTGTACTTTGAGAACCGTCTAGTGGTTCCCAAAAACCAACATTTACGACAGTTGATCCTTCAGGAAGCTCATGAATCTCCTCTCACCATTCATCCCGGCAGCACTAAAATGTATCAGGACCTACGCCAGAGGTTCTGGTGGACTAGGATGAAGAGAGACATTGCTCAGTATGTTGCTAATTGCGACGTCTGTCGTCGTGTAAAAGCAGAGCATCAACGGCCTGCTGGCACCCTTCAACCCTTAGCTATTCCTGAATGGAAATGGGATAAAATTGGTATGGATTTCATCACTGGTTTTCCCAGGACCAAGAGAGGGAATAATGCTATCTTCGTCGTTATTGATCGTCTTTCTAATGTGGCCCATTTCTTGCCTGTTCGCGAGAGTATAACCGCTAGTCAGCTAGTAGACTTGTATATCTCTCGAATAGTGTCCCTCCATGGTGTTCCACTGGAAATTAACTCGGATCGAGGAAGTCTCTTCACCTCTCGATTTTGGGAAAGTTTCCAAAATGCTATGGGAACCCGCCTCTCCTTTAGCACTGCCTTTCACCCTCAATCAAGTGGTCAAGTAGAACGCGTCAACCAGATTCTAGAAGACATGCTTCGAGCTTCTGTTATCTCATTCGGAATGGATTGGGAGAAATGCCTTCCATTTGCCGAATTTGCTTATAACAACAGCTATCAATCTAGCTTGGGTAAAGCCCCTTTTGAAGTTCTATGGACGAAGGTGTCGAACACCCCTTAACTGGTTAGAAACCGGGGAAAGACAATTCTTTGGCTCGGACATGATCCAGGAAGCAGAGGAGCAAGTTCGCATTGTTCGTGAAAAGTTTAAAACAGCCCAATCTCGTCAAAAGAGTCAATATGACCGAAAACATAAGGCTACGACTTTTAAGGTTGATGAGAAGGCTTACCTTCGGGTTACTCCTCTGAAGGGAACCCATCGTTTCGGTATCAAAGGCAAATTGGCTCCTCGCTACATTGGACCCTTTCACATTCTCGCTAAACGAGGAGAAGTTGCCTACCAATTGGAACTACCTCCGCATCTCTCCAGAGTCCACAATGTCTTCCACGTTTCTCAACTCAGGCGTTGCTTCTCGGATCCTATCCGTGGAGTGGACCACGAAACGCTTGATCTTCAAGATAACCTCACGTATCGAGAGTACCCCGTTCATATCCTCGATCAAGCCGAGCATACCACTCGACGTCATAATATAAAGTTTCTCAAGGTTCAATGGTCGCACCATTCTGAGAAGGAAGCAACTTGGGAAAGGGAGGATCGTCTTCGACTCGAGTACCCCGCCTTCTTCCCGGAGGAACCTAAATCTCGAGACGAGATTCTTTTGAGTGGGAGTGAGTTGTCACACCCTAGCTAGTTCATGCATTAGAGTGTTGCATCATGTCTATTTTTTCCAACAGAAACTTGAAATGGGGATGACAGAACCCCCAGACCCTCTGAAACCAACCAGGGTTTACTAAAAATATTTTCAATGAACCTGAAATGCCCTTCTAAAATGTCCATCATTTTTGTCTTGGTTCAGAACCTTTGCCAAAAGTGGTGCACAATTTCCTAGGTCATCCTAAGGTCTTTGAATTAAATCATAAGTATTTGAGTTTGGGCATTTAAATTATATAAAATATTTCAAATGCTCAAATAATCCCAAACTAAAATGTTCCATGCTGGATATATTCCAGTTAGTGTCCATGAGCAGTTTGGTGATTTTTGGAGTTGTCTAGGTATTTTTAGAAAGTCCACAAAGTTACAAAATAATAGAAAAGAGAAATAAAGAGAGAGAGAGAGAGGGAACTAACCTGGCAGCCCACTAGCCAGCCCACCTAGCCGGCCCAGCCCAGCAACCGCTCCAGCGAGCTGCTTGCCTTCGCCAGGCAGGCAGGCAGGTGCTCGATGGCGGCACCAGCGCGCGCCACGCAGCTGCCCGTCGCCCGGCTTCCTCCCCTCGCCTCTCTGCTGGCCTGGACGACCTCCACGTCGCGCTCCGAACCCTGTGGACACATCCATTCGCCCCCTGCCTCTCTCCCTCGCTCTCCCGCTCCATGGCCGACGCCACCGCAGCCGCACCGTCGCCGTAGTCGCGCTCTCTGTCGTCCCTGCGCCGCGCCGTCGTGTCCAGGAGCTCCGCCATCCTCCTCTTCTTCGAGCTAGCTGAGCCCTGAGCACTCGCTTGCCCCGAGGCCTCTGCACCGACCTCGCCCGACTCCGCCATCGCCGGAGGTCCCCTTCACCGTCACCACCGCACCAGCTCGTCCCCGACCACGCTGTCTGCTTCCTCGAGATTGCCATGAGCCCAGCTACCTATCGCCCCTTTCCTTTCTCGCTCTTGAGCCCCGTAGCGACTGCACGAAGCTTCACCGCACGCGCCGCCGCCGAGCTCGTCGCCGACGTGACTCCGGCCACCCACTGGCAACACCACCATGTCCAACACACTCACCGCACTCGTAGGAACCCGTAGCACCTCACCACGAGCCTTGCCGTGTTCCGTAGCTTCGGGTTCATCATCACCCGAACTCTGGCAACCGCCAAAGTCGTTGCTGGCGCCGTTTCCGGCCACCCCGAGCTCAACCAACACCACCAAGAGCTGCGGCTTGCTCCCAGCTACGCGTAGATGCCCTCCGCCGCTCTTTTGGTCGCCGGAATGCACAAAAACACTCTCACCGCCGCGTTCGGCCTCGCCGGCGGCTAAACGCCGGTGAGGTGACCCCGCTGACCCCTCATTTGACCACGGGTGGGCCCAGTTTGACCCCCTGGGTAAATGACAGGTGGGGCCCAGCCTTGTTAACTAATCAGGATTAGTATTAATTAACATTTAGTTAAACTAATTACACTGACACACAGGACCCCCTAGTCATGGTTGACCTGGACTGTTCCATTGACCACTGACGTCATCCTGACGTAATGCTGACGCAGTAATTTATTTAGTGGAATTATTTTATACAGGAAATTCCAGTAAATACCACAAACTTTAAAAAATCATAGAAATTAATCTGTAACTCCAAATGCAAAGTGTTATATATGAAAAATGATCAGAAAAATCCAATCTATCCATCTGTACTGGTTTCATGCATGTTTAAGCAAGCCAATCTGATGTTTAGTGCAGAACAAGATAAATCATTTAAAAGGGCCATTCATGAGTTTGAAACTTGAATCTTTGGTTCAAAATGGTTCAAACCCATCTGGTTTTAGTTGCATTAGCCCAATGCACTCATTTTGCCATGGTTCATGCATGCATCATATTGTTGCATATTGTTTGGTGATGTTTGTGTATCGGTGCTCTATGCGATAGGTTCTGCCCCCGAGGAGTACCACAATTACTCTAACGAAGAACAATACCAGTGCACCAACCCATCAGGCAAGCAACCAACCATTTGATCATATCGATACAATCCCATGTTCTCGCTTCTGCTCTCTTTTACTGCATTAAGACAACACGTTTCAAACTGCTATGTGCTACGGTAGTTGAACCCATTTCCTCTGCATGACCTGTCATTGCCACAGTAACTAGATGAAACCCACTAGCATGTGTAGGAGTTGATTGAGCCATATGTATGTGTTGTTCCTACCTTGCTATGCCTGCTATGCTTAGAGTCGTGTTAGGTCTGGTTCATCTGGGTGATGGGCTAGAGTGAAATGATCATGCCGGTAATGAGAGTGATGTGTTGAACACGATTTGGTAAAGGTATCGATGAGAGGCCATGTAGGAGTACATGGTGGGTTGTTTCATTGAAGCCGACCTTAAGCACTAAGATCTGTATGTGTGATTTAAGATTCAGCTACTACCATGCATTGGGCCCTGAAATATGACCCCGCTCGACTTCTTACCACCCTAGTCCTCTGTCCAGGAGTTGCAAGTAGTTTCTGGTGTTTGTAGCTTACTGGAGGCCGTGGACAGCACTGACCCGCGGGGTGGGCTGTGATGCGGTAGGTACGTGGCACTGTGTACCAGATGCCCGTTAGGTATCTCGGGAACCCTGCACACATCATTCGGGGCCGTATGTGGAAACCTCGGCCGGACTCCCTGCGGATGGAACCTGGATAGGTGATAAACCTGGACTAGAGACTTAGGTGTTTAGGTAGGTCGTGGTCTACACCCACGTCAGCTTTCTCTTGAAGTCTGCCGAGCACATGTCGTGTGCAAACGCTAAGTGGTGGAAACATGTATGAAGAAGTACACCCCTGCAGGGTTAACATTATCTATTCGAATAGCCGTGTCCGCGGTAAAGGACTACTTGGTTGCCTATACAGTTCATAGACAATTAAATGGATACTACTAAAAACCTCAAGATAAGCGTGAGTGCCGAGGATGGCTCTTCCGTAGGATGACGGAGGTGGATCCTCGGTGGTGTATTGAAGTGGTGAGTAGTGGACTCGTGTGCGCAAAACCATTTCAAGTTGGTGTCTCATAGGATAGCTTAGCCAAGAGTCAAAGCTGGCTTGCTGCAATAACCCCACCAACCCTTCTTGATAATGTGCATGTATGTAGGATCTGATGTAAGTCTTGCTGAGTACCTTTGTACTCATGTTGCTTTAATTTACATTTTTCAGAAGACGCTGCAACCCCTTCTGATGGGTTCTTCGTAGACGTTGACATCGATGAGTAGACCGAGGCCCAGGTGGTGATCCTTAGCTTGTGAAGGACCATGTAGTATAGCCAGGCTTCCCCAAGCCTCTTTTATTTTACTAGTTATCTGTACTCAGACAAGTTACTTCCGCTGTTGGCTTGTATGTCTGTATGACTTGAATGCTGGGTCGTGTGACCCTTACTTGTGTGTATGCTATGTACGGCTCTCTGAGCCTTTAAATAAAGTATTTGTGTTGTAGAGTCATGTTGTGATGCCTTGTTGTATTTGCACATATCGAGCATATTGTGTGTATGATTGAAATGCTTGGTATGTGTGGGATCTGACTATCTAGTTGTTTATTCTTAGTAGCCTCTCTTACCGGGAAATGTCTCCTAGTGCTTCCATTGAGCCATGGTAGCTTGCTACCGCTCCGGAACACTTAGGCTGGCCGGCATGTGTACTTCTTCGTTCCTGTGTCTGTCCCTTCGGGGAAATGTCACGCAATGAATACCGGAGTCCTGTTAGCCCGCTACAGCCCGGTTTACCGGAGTCCTGCTAGCCCAGTGCTACAGCCCGGATTCACTTGCTGATGACCGACACGTTCGATGCTGGGTCATGGATGCCTGTCCCTGTAAGTCTGTGCCACTTTGGGTTTATGACTAGCCATGTCAGCCCGGGCTCCTTACCATATGGTTTCTAGCGACACTATCATATACGTGTGCCAAAAGGCGCAAACGGTCCCGGGCAAAGGTAAGGCGACACCCGTGGGAATACCGTGCGTGAGGCCACAAAGTGATATGAGGTGTTACATGCTAGATCGATGTGGCATTGAGTCGGGGTCCTGACACCTACCTTTGTTTAAATATCTACAAGGGTTGGATGAAGAAGCAGATCCTAGTGCCCGGTTCAAGCAAAGAAGCATCGGCGAAGAGGAAGAGGAAGAGGGATGAGGACAAAGTTGAGGATGTGGACTCGGACTCTGAGTAGGTGGCAGTGCCGTCACTCATGCTGGTTCTACTGCAGTGTCAAGCAGACTAGTTGCTTAGTTTATTTTCAAGGGTATGTTGTGCTGAGGCCCTAGTAGAACTATGTTTATGTTCTTTATCGTTATTTGAACTCTTTAGTATGTACAGTAGTACTAGTACTATGTCTTACTACTGTTCTTCTAGGAGTTGGTACTACTACTCGTATCTTCGTGTTCCTACTGTACTTAATACGTTTGTACTAGTAGTATAATTTAGGTCAATCGATTTGTGAAAGAAGTTCGACGGAGCAAAGGAAGAAGACGGCAGAGAAGCTACCACAATATCTATATTAGGGTGGCAGGGTGCCCATGATCTATCTTATGTGTGTTGGGTGTGGAATGCAATTCGCCGGAAAAAATGGATCGTGCCCAGGGTTAAACGGATGGCGGGGGTGGGTAGCATGGTGGTGGTAGGCGGTTCAGGGGAGGTCGGGGCAGGGGCGGCAGGCGGTTAGGCGTGTGGCAGGCTGAGAAGATGAACTGTTGCTACGTCTTGAGCTTGCGTTGGTTTTCCTTGAAGAGGAAAGGGTGATGCAGCAATAGTAGCGTAAGTATTTCCCTCGGTTTTTGAGAACCAAGGTATCAATCCAGTAGGAGGCTCCTCAAAAGTCCCACGCACCTACACAAACAAACAAAGAACTCGCAACCAACGCAATAAAGGGGTTGTCAATCCCTTCATGGCCACTTGCGAAAGCAAGATCTGATAGAGATAGTATGATAAGATAAATATATTTTTGGTATTGTATAATATAGATTGGAAAAGTAAAGATGCAAATAAAAGTAGATTGAAAGCTTATATGATTAAAGATAGACCCGGGGGCCATAGGTTTCACTAGTGGCTTCTCTCAAGATAGCATAAGTATTACGGTGGGTGAACAATTAATGTCGAGCAATTGATAGAAAAGCGAATAATTATGAGATTATCTAGGCATGATCATATATATAGGCATCACGTCCGCAACAAGTAGACCGACTCCTGCCTGCATCTACTACTATTACTCCACACATCGACCGCTATCCAGCATGCATCTAGAGTATTAAGTTCATAAGAACAGAGTAACACATTAAGAAAGATGACATGATGTAGAGGGATAAACTCATGCAATATGATATAAACCCCATCTTTTTATCCTTGATGGCAACAATACAATACGTGCCTTGCAACCCCTATTGTCACTGGGTAAGGACGCCGCCAGATTGAACCCAAAGCTAAGCACTTCTCATTGCAAGAAAGATCAATCTAGTAGGCCAAACCAAACTGATAATTCGAAGAGACTTGCAAAGATAACTCAATCATACATAAAAGAATTCAGAGGAGATTCAAATATTTCTCATAGATAAACTTGATCATAAACCAACAATTCATCGGATCTCGACAAACACACCGCAAAAAGAGTTACATCAAATAGATCTCCACAAGAGAGGGGGAGAACATGGTATTGAGATCCAAAAAGGGAGAAGAAGCCATCTAGCTAATAACTATGGACCCGAAGGTCTGTGGTAAAATACTCACAACTCATCGGAGGGGCTATGGTGTTGATGTAGAAGCCCTCCGTGATCGATTCCCCAATCGACGGAGCACCGACGAAGGCTCCAAGATGGGATCTCGCGGATACAGAAGGTTACGGTGGTGGAAATTGTTTTTTGTTGGCTTCCTAGATGTTTTCGGGGTACGTGGGTATACATAGGAGGAAGAAGTAGGTCGGTGGTTGCCCGAGGGGCCCACGAGATAGGGGCCGTGCCCTGTAGGGGTGGGCGCGCCCTCCACCCTCGTGGCCGCCTCGGCTGCTTCTTGGCTTGCACTCCAAGCCCTCTGGATCACGTTTGTTCCAAAAATCACGCTCCTGAAGGTTTCATTCCGTTTGGACTCCGTTTGATATTCCTTTTCTTCGAAATACTAAAATAGGCAAAAAAACAGCAATACGGGATGGGCCTCCGGTTAGTAGGTTAGTCCCAAAAATGATATAAATGTGTAAAATAAAGCCCATAAACATCCAAAAGGGGTAATATAATAGCATGGAACAATCAAAAATTATAGATACGTTGGAGATGTATCAACCGTGCATCGATTTCGGAGGTTGAAGAAGCCCTTCTAGCCATCCATGTTGCATCAAACGGCTCACAGAGTCGACTGGCCCAAATTGCTCCTTCAGATTGCAGGATCCATGTGGCATTCAAGGTCTCGAAGGTAGATTCCATGTCCGCACCCGGTTTGCAGGCTCCTCCGCGCGGGCGGAGATGACAATGACATGCTAGTTCCACCGCGCGGGCATGCTGGAGCACGCGCTCGTCCTCCTTCGTATGCTGCATGCATAGACGCGGCTCCACCAGCTACTCGCGTGCTTGGAAGTGCGGCGGCATCACGAGGAGGGACTGCAGAGAATGTTAGCGGCGAGCCTTCGGCTTCATGGCACAGGGATGGTGGCGACACGACGGTGATGGGCGAGAAATTTTTGGCCGGAGCAAGCGGGCGCCGGCATGCGCAACGGCGGTGGTGGCATATTGATGACTACGCGTATGGGAGCTTAGTTTAGTTTTATATAGGGTTTGTCAAACTTAAAAGAAATCCATACTAGTACATGTAAACATTAGACTTAGGCAGTGCTTTTATTAGTTACCACAGCCACGATACGGAATCCTGTGCAAGCGCGTGAATCACGGCTGCGCGGTCGATCGAACGGTGCGTCACCGTGTCGCGCTCGAAGGACATCCACCGAACCTTTTTATGTGTGTGAAAACAATCTCCGAATATTACTCAATTTTTTTTCCTGGAAAAGTTCTTGACGCTACAATATTTCCATATATTTAAATTTAGCTGCAGTTCGTGTTTATTTGGATTTGGACGTTTTAGGTGTGCCCTAGTTTTTTTAGTACTGATTTTGTGTGTGTGACTGAGAGAGAACGTGTGTATGTGTCCATATGTGTTTTGTGGCGGAACGGCAATGGGGAGACGGTGTGCGTGTGATAGAGACATAGAGAGGTGTGAATGTGCAAATGATCATGCATGAGTGAGACATAGACAGATGTCGATACATTGTGTATACATGAGAGAATGGTCTTCTATTTTACTTGTGTATCTGTGTGTGTGAGAGAGAGAGAGAGAGATAGAGAGAGAGAGAGAGAGAGAGAGAGGAGCATCCGTAACACAACAACCATCTCTCTCGATTCGTCCGTCCCTCGCACGATCGCATGTAACACATGCATCAACGCGCACATTTTGACACCCTCACCCGGCCCCTGCCCACCTCAAGGCCCGCACATCGCTCTTTTTCTCGCACGCACAATCTCTTCGTGAATACCCTATTTAGCATGTAGCTTTCTGTCACATACACACACATTTCTCTCCTTAGGTTTGTTTTCTCTCAATATCTGACACACACACACACACACGCACACACACAGCACACACACACCCCCTCCCCCGAGCACACAATTCATCCCCATCCATGGTTATATGGCGACCACTCTCGCTTGTGCTTCTCTGCACCCCAGCATGCACAACACCTCAATCTTCAAAGAGGGCATCGAGGAGATCGAAGATGGCGACCACACTGCGCTAGAGAATGTGCGGCCATTTGGAAGTAGGATGATGTGACGACGACTGACTGACTCGTTCCCCCACCCTCTCTCTCTCGCACAAAATTACCAATCCCTCTCTCCCCCGCACAAAATTATCAATCAGCTCTCTCATCAAACCTGTTATCTCTTCTCCTTCCACGTGTACAGAATCCGGATCCACACGCATCTCACGTATATTACATGTCTCCATCTTTCTCACATACCTAACTTCTTCCTCTCTCTCTTTCTCTCTCTATCCCTCTCTCTGTCTTGTTTGGTTTGTCTCCTACTCTCTCGTCCACATACATACAATATTTCCCGCCCTATCTGCTCCATCTTCGCAAGCTCTCTCTGCACGTTTCATTCACACATTGGAATATGTTCAAAATGTTGCTTTTATAATGGTTGATGTAGAGTTATGGTTGGTTTTGTTGCATCCTACAAATTAATAACTATGAAATGCATTTAGATTCTCATTTGACTGGGATTGTTTGAGATTGAGCATGTTGTGAAGTACTATAGACCTCGTATACATCTTGGAATTCGACAATGATTGTAACCATTGAATTGTATAGATCATTACATTCGAAGTCAGTAGCCTAATATACTTATTTCACAATTTCAACAAATGATTAATTCACTACAAACTAACAAAACAAATGTGTACTCCCTCTGTTTTTATTTAAGTCCACGTATTAGCATTGGTCAAAGTCAAGTTTTGTAAACTCTCAGAAAGTTTCTAACAAAAAATATTAACATATACAATAACAAATAAATATCATTAGATTAATTATTGAATGTGCTTTCACATGATACACATTTGTTATGGTAAATGTTTATATTTTTCTATAAAGTTGGTCAAACTTTAGGAAGTTTGACTTCGGTCAAACCTAATATGCAGAGTTTACTAGTACTACTCGCTAGTTGCTTAACCGAATCACCCAACACGCCACATGGGGAGTTCAGTGTCACAAAATTTTGAGGTCGGCGGGAAAATCTCCCGCGACCCTGATTCGAGCAGAGGGAAGTTACCATCATAGCCTTCGGAACAGGCCTACGGGTGACGCTTGGTAGGGGGCTGTTTTCGTAACTTCAGGTTCACCCTACCCAGCCAACCCCACCCCAGCACCCAGTGTAGTACACCTGAATACTCCCCATTTTCTATCCCCACCGCAAAATAGACTTCTCCACGGCACCGCAGCCTTCATGCTCCTCTCCTTCTACATCAGCGTACTCGTCCACCGCAGCGCATCTGCCTCATCGACGACCTCGTACGCCGCACTGGAGCCAGTCGACCATCATCGTCGTACACGGAGCCTCTTCCCCGGCACCGTCTTCCACGGTATCGGATCTGCTTCCCGGAAGCCGACGCCAAGCGCAGAAGCACCACCGTCATGGACAATGAACTGACTCTCGTTGCCGACCATGACTCACAAAGGCCGCCGCGACCATTTTTCTCCTCCTCGATTGGTAATGTGTGTATTGAATCACTTAGCAGTACATGTGCAGTTCCAATTTTGTTCATACCTACCCTTCAAATTTCCTGGGTGCTATTGTTCCCGTAAAACTAATTGGTTATAGCCTCCATTGTCCAACAGAATATCAGCTTGTAATTGTGTGTCGCTCCTGTATCACGCTGTGCTTGGGTAGGTTTTTCATCTGCAACCAGTAGTGTGGCAAATGATGGAAAGTTTTTTAGAACTAGCAAGATGCCCATGCGTTGCACGCATCAAGATGCATTTGTATGAGTAGTTTATCTTGTGGGAGAAAATGATGAATGAGGGAAGGCCTTATTTGCAAATTTGGAGAGGGGTGTGGGTATCTTTTTGCAAAATTGCCATTGTTTCCTTCCTATCTGTCAGATATAAATCGGACGGCCTATATTGCAGGATGGTAGGCACGCCATCATCACCAACTCTATTTTTTATAAGAGTAGAGAAAAAAAGTAGAGAGTAGAGAAGTAGAGATAAAAATTAAATATAAATTAAATATAACAGTAGAGAAGAGAGTAGAGATAGCAGAGACGTCGGAAAAGGATCGCGCGCGCGGGGGGGGGAAAGTGGTCGAGCGTGCGCTAGTTTTGGCGCGCGGCGTCCGGCGCGCTTTATAAAATCCAACGCCCTCCCACCGCTATATGCCTTGCCACCGCTCTCTCCCTGCTCTATGCCTCGCCACCGCTCTCTCCCTACTCTTTCTCGCCTCGCCGCTACGGCGCCACCATGCCGCCACGTCGCCGGGAAACTTGGGGATACCGCAGCGTCCACGCGCGCCCCTCCAGCGACTTCTTTGCTGAGATCCGGTTCCGCAGGATAAGCCTCGGCCTCGCCAATTTTGACACCACCAATGAGGCCGCCCGTGTGTACGACGCAGTGGAGTGGAGCCTCCGGTGGCCTCATAGAACATTGAACTACCCCAACATGCCGACGTGGGAGCGGGCGCAGGAGCTCGCGCCTCTGCCGCGGCTTATCACCGACGAGGATTGTTGTGACAACTAGAGGCGGGAGCACCATCTCGGCATCAACGACATGGACGAGGAAGCCATGGCGTTGTGGTGCCAACGCTTCCCGCAAGACATCATCAACGAGCGCGAGCTCTACGCGCAAAGGAGGGCGGAGAGGGATAAGAGGAGGGCAGAGCGAGCCGCCTATCACGAAGACGTGCGTAGGAGAAAAGCGGACGCTCAATTCAACATGAGGCTAGGAGCAGCGTCGCCCTGGAAATCCGACGATGATCTGTATCTTCACGCCGTTGGAGGAGGACATCACCGAGGAGGAGTCGGATGACGAGGAGTAGTTGAATTATCTATATTTTTATCTATCTATGCTGAGAACTATCCTCTACTCTCTAGTCTCTACTCTCTATCTCTACTTCTCAATCTCAGCACTGTAAACACTTTTTTAAAGCGCCGCGCGTTGCAATTCTGTTGGAGATGCTCTAACATGGCAGACGAGTGCTTTAATGTTGCCCACAAGATGCACGAGTATTAATAGTAGTATATTTTTCTTGCCATGTTGAGATTTTAAAACCATGAGTGCGAACATGCAGATGAGCAATGAAGGCCAAACACGGGATATTGGGGACATCTTCAAGGAGCGTGGCAAGTTAAAGAGGAGCTGCACCGAACCTGTAAAACGAGCTTTGGTAAGTAACACCCTTTCAATTACTTTTGTTTAGCCTCGTGTTCTTCTATGTGTATATGTTGTAGTTTCTGTTTCTCTTAAGCCTCGTGTTCTTCAATGTGTAATAAGAAGAGTCTTAATCGTCCTAATGCTTTCGTTTTTAGCTTGATGTAGGAAGTGGGTGTTCTCATCTTGTAGTCTGTTTTTATTTTTATTTTCTTTTTGATTTCACTTCTCCGAGTTCTGTTGCTCTGAGTATATTGATCTAAAAAAGAAGTAACTTCATGTCAAGATGCAGTTCCTGCGAGGTGGGAAGTATGGTCAACCTCGAGATCATGTTTCCAAAATGAGGCTGGATTACACGCAAGGTGCCAGTTCCCTAATGATGCTGGATTAGACACAAGGTGCAAATTCCTAGATGATGTTGGATTACACACAAGCCAGGTGGAGTCGTCAGTTGTGTGTCCTCGTGGCTCTAGTAAAGGCTGAAACATAGCGTGCAGCAGCCCTTGAGAATGTAGCTGAGTTCCTGAAGAAGCGAAAAGAGCAATAAGATGCTCTCTTCACCCAAGCCAAAGAGGAGATGGAAGAAGCCAGAAATAAGCTAGCAGAGGCAGAGCAGGCTAGGCGTCTCCTGCTATCTAAAATTGTTGTCAATACAAAATTTCCTTCATAATAGCTAGGTTCAAATGTTTATCCAGTCAGCATGCCTGTTGTGATGTCCGTGCATCTACTGATGTGGCACAAAATATTATTTTTTTAGGTCATGTAATAACAACAATTAATTTCCAAACAATAACAGCCAAAGCATTGGACATGGTATAGTTCACGCACAAGCCCGACATTCCAAGTTCAACTTCCACATCAAACTCATGTACATAGATATCTGCACATTCATACATAATGTCCACAACCATGATTCACTACAAAGCCAAAAAAATGTGAGGAGAGTTATAAATAAAGAAAAACCTCTAGTTCCTGCTGCCAGAGCGAGCACAACAAGTCAAGACCATGCGTAATTAATTATATTTTGGTCATTTTTTGTGTTTTAAATTGCTGGCCGGCTCGCGGAAGGACGTGTTGCCGGTACATGCGCGGATTCAATGAAGGCAGGCAGGGTAGTCTGAAGCCGGTTGCATGCGGAGAGGAGGCGTGTTCAGCCGGGCCTGCAGCGAGTGGGATCCTCTTGGCCGGCGTGCCGGTTCAATGCCTGCGCTATGAGAGGTTGTGTCCGTGTTAGAGCAATCACTCCCTCTAGTCCTTTTTTGTTTGGGTATAACAAAATCTTGTTTTCCATTCACATTTTACAAGTAAAATTCATGGACAAACTTTGACCCAAAATACGATGGGGAGTAGTAAACCAGAACAGAGGTAGTAGTTTTTTTAATCAAAGAAGGGTTTCCCCCTTTCGATTTTCATTACTGAAAACCAACATCTAAATCTAAACCATAGTATTTTCTCTAGAACTATCAGGTTCAACATCTCGCAACATAAACCCATACAACCATACGCCAAGGTGGTACATAGTACTATGAATTCCATTTTCGCTCCATACCAATCATTCTAAAAACTACTTAGTACTTATAACGCGCCATTGAAAATCGGAACTCTTAACCCTGCTAAAAGAATGATATTTTAAACGTGGCTACTCGATCTGTGGCAAGTGGCGAGCCACCGCCTCCAAGTCGTTCACCTGTGGTCCCAACCATCAACTCCTACGGATCAAATTATCATGCGAGCTGACTATTCCTACAAAGATGCGCTCCACCACGTACCCGGTACCCGCGAATGCAGCAATCGTGCACCTAGGGTTTTAGGGTTTATTTGTTAATGTTGTCTTTATGTAACACTCATGTGTGCGAGACACCGAGAGACCGACTGCGTGCGTGCACCTCTTCTCTTCGTATATGTACTCCACCGTTTGTCTGGTGTCCAAAAAATTATAATAACTACTAGCAATGTGCCAATGCATTGCCACATGATCAAAATAGATTAATACATATACACCGATTTGATAGAAAAAAGTCTAGTTTTGAAATACGTATATGACTAAAAATATGTTATGTTTCACTCAAAATGTATTCCTTTGGCGGTTTTGATGAGATAAGGGAGGAATGTTGTTGGTTTCAAGATTCGAGAAGTGGTATATGTCTAATTTATACTCTTACTAGCAAGATGCCCGTGCGTTGCATGGAACATCAAGATCTTGTGGGAGAAAAGGATGAACGAGGGAAGGCCTTATCTGCAAATGCGGAGAGGAGTGCGGGTAAATTGCCATAGTTTCCTTCTATCCGTCAGATATAAATCGGACGGCCTATATTGCAGGATGGCAGGCCCACCATCATCACCAACTCTGTTTTTATCCCTACTCTTATAAAAAGCATAGTCGGTGATGATCGTGTGCCTACCATCCTGCAATATAGGCCGTCTGATCTATATCTGATGGATAGGAAGGAAACTATGGCAATTTTGCAAAAAGATACCCACACCCCTCTCCACATTTGCAAATAAGGCCTTCCCTCGTTCATCCTTTTCTCCCACAAGATAAACTACTCATACAAATGCATCTTGATGCTCCGTGCAACGCATGGGCATCTTGCTAGTTGTTGCAAAAGGCCCATGTGTGTGTGAGAGAGAGGGAGAGAGGAGGAGGATGGAGTGCATGTGTGACAAAGACACAAAGAGTGTGTGTGTGAGAGGTATCATCTTAAAATGAGGCGATAGTGTGTGTGTGCACAGTGCACAATCGAGAGGGCGTGTCTCAAGAAGGGAAGAAAAATCTACATAGATACAAGGAGCGGGAGATAGACATGTATGCGATAGTGGAAGCACGAGTGTGCGGGTGTATAAACCTATCTAGAGGCTAGTCGATAAATGTTTGTGAGAGAAATATGAGTCGGGGGTGTGAAAGCGAGAGTTTTGTGTGTGTGAGAGAGAGACGGTAGTCGGGAAGGGGAGTGGAAGCAGGAGTTGTGTGTGTGTGTGTGTGTGTGTGCGTGAGAGAGAGATAGGGGGGAGTTTGTCTGATCGGTAAACAAATGAATAATGTTAGTCTGGGATGGAGACAAAAAGGAGACCGCAACAAATGTTGTGTCTACAGGAGAGAGAGAGAGAGAGAGAGAGAGTAATTTTAGTGGTATGAGCCATATCTAGAGACATATAGGGTGTGCGAGAGAATCCCATAGAGAGAAAGACAAAGTGAAAGACGAGTGGAGACTGTGTGTGTGGCGGTGAAAAAGAAAGCTTAGGTACCTAGTGATACCAGAGAACGGTAGAGACGTGAGAGATAATGAAAATCGTGTAATGTATAATGATAGGGAGAGTGTGACACTTCTCAAGGGAGACGTCGAGAGACCATGTTTGCAAGGATAGGACAAATATGAAGTGAGCGTGCGGGTGATCCGGAGAAAAGAGAGTGATAGCTACATGAAGGAGCATGCATGTGAAAGAGATGGGCGTGAAAGGAGTGAACATAAAAGGGATTCAAATATTTGAATTCGAGATGATGATACATGTAATCCTTACTCGAACCAAAATTGATCTATCAAACATACATACTCATATGAATTCACGTGCATCTATGTTATTTAATATGTAGATATTACTAATCCATATATTTTAGTAGAACATGATTTGGTTTAAATTTTTTGAATTCAACCTTATGATTTTGAGATCATTGTATTTGTAAATCATATTATACATATAAAGAAGCAGAATTCTTTGTTGTGCTTTTGAATGTATATATAAAAAATGATGTATATAGTATTTTATTCCAATTGAAAATGGATCCTGCCCAAAAAAATAGAATACAAACGGGATTCGAATTGAGTTGGCACGGTAAACGTGCACTCTGCAAAATTTGAACGAAGCGGGGAAAGTCGCAGTAACCGCCCGAAACCAAAATCTGTGAGATGGAAATTACTACTGCCTATCCCTGCCACGCAAAGCCTATCTGCTTGATTTCTATAGGTTTCGATAGGGGTAGGTTTGTAATTTCACTCAAACATGACATAACCGCCTCTCACCCGGATTCATACATAGTGGGCGCCAAAACATAGTGTGTCCTCGGCCAAGATCGACTCCCTCGCCGATTCATACACGGTGGGCGCCAAAAACAAACTCTCGTCGGCAAATATTCAGTGTATGCGAGATTACTGTCCTATCCCCAATCGACTAATATTGCTATGATGTAGGAAATTTGAAACGGGGGCTAAGTTTGTAAATTTCCTCGCATTTGAGACAAGCGCGCCCTGAAGACATGGTTCCCCCCTTCTTCTCTACCTCCATTTCCCCATTCATACTCCATGGGTGCCAAAACACCCTCTCCATCCTAGCTTCCTCCGTCCGCCACCCCGTCCACCGTCATCCTCCTCCACCATGCCGGAGCTGATAACCCGACGTTGTCGTCCATTACAAGAGATCGACCTCTCTCATCCACGGCTTCGGACCGGGATCCTTGCATCCCGTCCTCTTGCTTCATCCCCACCGTCGTCCACCTTGTCGGCGCTGCTCCTACAACTATCTCGTCCACCGTGACCCGCCGCCACCGTCTACCCTCCTAGATCTGCTTCCATGCTGCCGACAGTCATCGCTACCGCAGCACCGTCAAATTCTCAGTAGATGCATACACGGCGCCACACCATAGGCGGTACTCTTTCGTATCTGCTCAACTTATTTATCACAGCAAGAAAATAGATCGCCATTGCTTTACTCTGGTTTCTTGTCCATCACTTACTTGCTAGTTGATAGCAAACATTGGTTGTGAAGTTTCCTTTGTCCGGTTTGCACCTTCAGATCCGCCATGTCACGCTCAACACTATACTCCCAATGCTTATGGTTTTCCCCTTTTATATTCCACACTAGTTAAATCACAGTAGACTAAATTTCAAAATTGGGTCAGTCGATTTTTTAGAGCTCGTCGGAGTTCACCGGTGCGAACGAAGGGGCTCGGGTGGGGACGGTGCTTGTGGGGGGCGGTGGTGGGGCCTCGCCAAACAAAGAAAACTCGATGTAGGTGGGGACGGGGGTGGGGGTGGGGGTGGCGGAGGAACACAGGCGATGGGGGCCGGTGGTCCAGCCGGCAGCCCGTGCGGTGTTCTGTATGGGAAGAATCAGAGACGAGGAAGAAGAAGGGTTAGGAGACGTAGGATCTTCATCCAACCGCCTGAAATGGTCGACTGACCCAAATGACAAAAGTCATGCGACTTGCATGCAGACATGCCTTTATATTCAGTACCATCATCGTACCTGCTTAGCACTGCTCCTGAATCCATCAAGCTAAACAATGTGCCACTCATAATTCCAAACTTGTTGCTCAAGTACGAATCTGATATGATGCTGATATTACTAAAACAAATACCATTTAATTGGTCAGGTAATGTTCCTACTTTACTTTTGAAAAGCACGTGCACCACATATAGAGAGACAGCAGGGAGTTGCTTTCTTAATGCGCTCTGGTTCATCATCTGTGGGCACTGCACAACGAACATTTTATTATCCAAAATCTGCTTGCTCTTCTTTAGCATGTTCCTCTTCCGTTCTTCTTTAATAAGTAATCTCTCCTTTCCTAAATACAAGTATTTGTATAGATTCCACCATGGACTACATATGGAGCAAAATGAGTGAATCTACACTCTAAAATGTATCTGGATACATCTGTATGTGATCCATAGTGGAAATCTCTACAAAGACTTATATTTTGGAACGGAGGGAGTATGATAGTAGTACAGTATGTTCCTTGTAGTGAAGATGAGCAGGGCAGTTGCAGTGTAGAGGTATATACGGTCGGTTGTGATGGACACTTTGAACTCTTCGGGCCTCTTTGATTGGTAGGATTTTGTAAACATAGGAATAGGATTTGTAGTGGCCTGCCCACTTGAATCCTATAAGAATAATAAGGAAATGCGGGGAGTTGTGTCTCCTTTGAGAGTTACACTGATATTAATAGTACCGCACCTTCAGTTGAAGAGAGCTGGTATCTGAAGCCTTTCTAGCCGTACCAGTAATACTAGCACATATATTCCAGCAAGTTCCACTTTGCTGATTTTAGTCTGATGCTTACGGTTTTCCCGTTATATCTACACTATGATCTGTGTAGCTGCTTTGTGTTGCACTAGCAGCAGTCCACTCTTGAAGCTAAACACTGCAATGACTTAGAAAATTGGCACCAAGGCATTGAGTGCCATTTTGGATGCAATGAAACTCATACGCTCCCCACCTGCTGATTCTTGTTCAAAATATGATCCTAATGACTATTCTAACCTCGAGGAGTCAAAGGCAGATGGCCTGTCCTGTTCACCCATCAAGGTGTCTGTTCTAATTTGGCAAGGTTTTATTGATTGCGAGTATCTTGCATATGTTGTCTTGCATTTCTTCTACTTTTTTGCACCGCCATCTTCTTAGTTTACTCATAATATATGTCGAGATACCATGCCCATCCATTATCAAGACATATTTCATCTATCATCATACCATGTTTTTTCACTCAAATGTTATCCTTGTGCATCAGACATCAAAAAGGAAGAGGGTAATTGCTGAACCTGAAGGGGCACCAGCAAAGTCCTTGAAAACCGTGCTGGTGCCGAAGAAATCAGACAGAACCCCACTTATATTGGTTGTACAACCAGTGACACAAATCATAGGATCGACTCCAGCAGACTGTACCCATACTTCACTGGCCACACCACTAGCCCCACCACATAGGACCTGCACTCCAGCAAAAGGTATACCGATTTCAGTTGCCATAGCACCAGCCGTACTACAGAAAAATCCCACTCCAGCAAAAAGTACAACAAGTCCACCGGCCGAAGACCTATCCCAACTGCAGAGACGGCCAATTCCTGCAGATTGGAACCCCATTCCAGTTATTCCTAGTTTAAAAGACAATGCTTTCAATGTTGTTAGGGACTACATGCATATATTCCCATCATGGGAAGATTATAGTGAAGACAAACACCATTTTCACATCTTCATGTCCAACTTACGTGTAAGTGCTATTATTCATGGTTATTATTTTCCTATTTTCTGCTGATTGAACACATCAATGATTTACATTACATTGTTGTAAGTAGGCGAGGGTCAATCTGGATAGTCATGACGAGCAAAGCTTGCTTGTGCTTTTCAAGTAAGCATTGCAGCAGTATCAGTGTTACCTGAGGAAATCACACTTAGATGGCAAGTCTATAAACGAATTTCTGGTGAAGTCTCATGTGCTAAATTTAGAAGACACTAAATGCAAAAACCTTGTTATGCACTGGTCTCATTCCCAGGATGAGGTATTATCTATGAAATCACATGACAATTTGAACTTCTACTTTTCCGCATGTGCCTTATGGATCTTTTTTTTGCAGGAAATCTGCTCGAAGAAGGACTCCAGTTTGAAAAGAATGACAGGATATCGCAAATATGCTGCCCGCTGCTTTGCCCTTGTTAGTACATGTTGTCCTATATCACTGTACTTGCATACATACCTGGTTCATTATGTGACAGCAGTATGCATGATAGCTTGCTTATCAATTGTTCGCTCCAAATTATCTGATCTGTATGAATGGTTACATTAGTGTAGAATATATCCAATGCCAATGAATTTTTTTAGCTCTGCATTGTTCTTGTAAGTACTTGTTGTCCTTTATCAGTGTACTTATATTGACAGGTAGTTGTTCGTATACCATCACTCTGCAGCTTATTTTCCTTTGCCCTCCATTTTCTACACATTAGATCTATATTTACTCTTACCATGAGGTTGGATAACACCAGTGGTACTGAAGAAGTTTAGCTGTGCATTGCTCTTGGTTGTACCTTTTGCCTGTATCGCTGTACTTACATTTATAGCTACTTGGTTATGTAGCATCACTCTTCATCTTATCTTAAATATTCTCCATTTTTTTCTTATATTATCACATCTATATTTACTCTTAACAAAATGTAGAATAAGGGTAATGCTTATGAAGAAGATTTTGTGGTAAACTTCTTGAATTGCCCCCCCCCCCCATCAGCATGGACAAGGGCTTTATAGAGCTTGTCTTCACCAATAATGTAAGTTTGTCCTTCTCAAGCCTTCAACTTTTTTGTGTATATTTGGTTTGGCATGACTGCAACAGCTATTTATTTTTGGTGTTTGCATCTAATTGCATGTTTAAAGTTTATTATGTAGTTCATAAACAAAAGTTTGTCCTTCTCAATTTAAGTTTTCAGTTGTACAACCAAGTTTCTTCTTCATACCATATCAATTAAACTATACAGAGCAAGTGATCTTCTTTTGCACTGCATGCATGCTTCTGTTTTTGGTCCATAATCCAGTGATGTGGTCAACCTACCCACTACATCACAATGTCATATTCTGTAATGTTTTAACTATGAACAATGTCATATCATTCTACTATTATTTAAACCGTCTCTTTATTTGCCAATCTGAAATGGGATAAATTCACAGCACACTAACCATTGATACTTATGAGTTCTCGATCTGTAATCTAGTGGTGTCGTGAAGCTGCCAACTCCTTCACAATGTCATTTCCTACCATGTCTTGACCTGAACAATACCATATTGTGTTAATGCAATTTTAAATTATGTCACTTTATTCGTCAGTAAGAAATGTGATGAATTGTCAGCACTGATACTTTTATGTGCAAAACCTGTCATCTGTCTACTTGTTTATCTTTCAGAGTGAGGAGGATATAAGTGTTAAACAAGCGCAGTCTCATCAGCTTGCTCAGCTGCTTGTGCTGCAGCTCCCCAGCAGGGCTAACCTTTCTTGAACTCTATTAAAGTGCTGTCGGTTTTGTATATTATTTTGTCAGCGTGTTTATTTGCACTGGTGGTGATCTTTGATGCCCAGTGTATGTAATTTGTTGTCTGCTTGTGCTTTATTATCATAGTGGCAATTGATGCCCAATGGATGTAATTGTTGGAAATATGCCCTAGAGGCAATAATAAAAGTATTATTATATTTCATTGTTCATGATAATTGTCTTTTATTCATGCTATAACTGTATTATCCGGAAATCGTAATACACGTGTGAATACAAAGACCACAATATGTCCCTAGTGAGCCTCTAGTTGACTAGCTCGTTGTGATCAACAGATAGTCATGGTTTCCTGGCTATGGACATTGGATGTCGTTGATAACGGGATCGCATCATTAGGAGAATGATGTGATGGACAAGACCCAATCCTAAGCATAGCACAAAGATCGTGTAGTTCGTTTGCTAGAGCTTTGCCAATGTCAAGTATCTCTTCCTTAGACCATGAGATCGTGTAACTCCCGGATACCGTAGGAGTGCTTTGGGTGTATCAAACGTCACAACGTAACTGGGTGATTATAAAGGTGCACTACAGGTATCTCCGAAAGTGTCTGTTGGGTTGACACGGATCGAGACTGGGATTTGTCACTCCTTATGACGGAGAGGTATCTCTGGGCCCACTCGGTAATGCATCATCATAATGAGCTCAAGGTGACCAAGGTGTTGGCCACAGGATCATGCATTACGGTACGAGTAAAGTGACTTGCCGGTAACGAGACTGAACAAGGTATTGGGATACCGACGATCGGGTCTCGGGCAAGTAACGTACCGATTGACAAAGGGAATTGTATACGGGGTTTGATCGAATCCTCGACATCGTGGTTCATCCGATGACATCATCGAGGAGCATGTGGGAGCCAACATGGGTATCCAGATCCCGCTGTTGGTTATTGACCGGAGAGTCTCGGTCATGTCTGCATGTCTCCCGAACCCGTAGGGTCTACACACTTAAGGTTTGGTGACGCTAGGGTTATTAGGAAGACAAGCATGTGATTACCGAATGTTTTTCGGAGTCCCGGATGAGATCCCGGACGTCACGAGGAGTTCCGGAATGGTCCGGAGGTAAAGATTTATATATGGAAAGTGGTTAAACGGACACCGGAAAGTTTCGGTGGCATACCGGTATTGTACCGGGGCCACCGGAAGGGTTCCGGGGGTCCACCGGGTGGGGCCACCCCTCCCGGGGGGCCCACATGGGCTGTGTGGGAGAGGGAGCCAGCCCCTAGTGGGCTGGGCACGCCTCCCCACCTAGGCCCATGCGGCTAGGGCAAGGGGGGGAAACCCTAAAGGGGGCGCCCCCTAGCTTGGGGGGCAAGCCACCCTTTTTCCCTCCCCTTTGGCCGCCGCCCCCCTCTAGGGTTTCCCCTAGAGGGCCGGCCCCCCTTGCCCCTCTCCTCCTATATATAGAGGGGTGAGGGAAGGGCTGCGATATACAATTGAAGGCGCAGCCCCTCCCCTCCCCAACACCTCTCTCCTCCGTACGAGCTTGGCGAAGCCCTGTCGGAGTACTGCTGCACCAACTGCACCACGCCGTCGTGCTGCCATTGGAGCTGCCTTCCTCAATCTCTCCTTCCTCCTTGCTGGATCAAGACGGAGGAGACGTCGTCCGTCCTGTACGTGTGTTGAACGCGGAGGTGTTGTCCATTCAGCGCTTGGTCATCGGTGATCCGAATCACGACGAGTACGACTCCATCATCACCATCCCCTTGCAAGCTTCCGCTCGTGATCTACAAGTGGTATGTAGATGCAAACTCACTCCCTTGACTCGTTGCTTAGATGAACTCATAGATGGATCTTGGTGAAACCGTAGGAAAAATTTTAATTTTCTGCAACGTTCCCCAACAGTAATATGTCGTAATTTCTTTATTGTATAGCCTAGGTTTTTTCTTATTCACGATGCTGCAGTTATTTTACTATATATATATATATATATATATATATATATATATATATATATATATATATCCTGTCTTCGCAGTAAACTGGCCAAACCGTAAAATGACTGTACATAATCGGGCTGTCATGCAATCACAATGTATGATCTGCATCATGGGCCCCGTCATCTTGGTCCGTTAAAAGGCCTAATTGTAAACTGGCCCACTAGTAGATTCGGGCCTTTAATAGGCCGAGTAAACCGCCGGCCCTCTTTTCGTAAGAAAACTCAATGGGTTTTAGGAGGTTGAGAATTAGGTTGGGTCTGAAATGTGCCGAACAGCTCACGGGCCGGCAGCAGTCCGAAATGGACCCCGACCCATCATTGTAACAATCAAGTCACGGGCTTTTAACAGGCCAAAATTTTCTCGGTCCTTGTTTGGCCCAATCAGATTATCGGCTGCGAGCAGGCCGGATGCAAACCAGGCTGTAGTTAGGCCCAACTATATGACGGGCTTTTAATAGGCCAAAATTAATATAGGGCCAAAATATTAAATGGGCCCTTAACGGGCCGAAACTAATATCATGCCGAATTACTAAATGGGCCTTTAGCAAGTGGGCCCAAAAGCATAGCATCCAGTTGACGGGCCGAATTTGATATGGGCCATAATTTAGCCCAAAGCCTCTTAAAGGGTCGGACCTGATCTGGGCCGTAATTTGGCCCAGAACGTGGTAGCCTTTTAACGGCTGGATCTCATATGGGCCATTATTAAGCCCGGAACATGGCAGTCCATTAATGGACCGGATCAAATATGGGTTGGCATTTGGCCCAAAACATGGTAGCCAGTTAATGGGCCGACCTATTAGGGTCCTCAAAATCTTGTGGGCCTACAGCTGGGCCGGCCCATTAATGTTGACGAAATCTTGTGGGCCTTTAACTGGGCCGGCCCATTATGGTCCGCAAAAACCTTGTGGGCCTTTACCTGGGTCGGCCCATTATGGCCCGCAAAAATCTTGTGGGCCTTTAGCTGGGCCGGCCCATTATGGCCCGCAAAATCTTGTGGGCCTTTAGCTGGGCCACCCCATTATGGTCCGCAAAATCTCGTGGGCCTTTAGCTGGGCTGGCCCATTATGATCCGTAAAATCTTGTGGGCCTTTAGTTGGGCCGGGCCATTTAAACTTTATGGGTCACTTTTGGGCCGGTCCATGTGTCAACATATCATAGGTGCATCTCACCCATTGGATGAGTGACACTTGTGCCAATGCGGAGCTGACACGTGTTTCCTCCAGCCAATGATGATTTTACACGTGGAAAATCCCCATTGGTCTGGGCTGTTAACGGGTTGTCAGATCCAAAACCGGACCCGATAACTTAACGGCGTTTCATTACGGTGGATGCCACGTGTCGGTCACCCTTAACGAAAGCACTTCTGTGACGCGCGATTTATCATCATGGAAGTGGACACTTCCATGATGATAATTTTGGTAATGTCATGGAACACTTCTACGATAGCACAGGTATGACTATCTTGATTCTGTCATAAAATCGTCATGGATGTACATGCATGGCAGAAAACGCAACCTACTGTGACAAACACGTATCATCACGGAAGTGTATTTTTTTGTAGTGTAAGCATAGCAAAGTCATAGCAACATCAATCTTAGAACATAGTGGATACTAGGGATTAAACCCTAACAAAACTAACTCGATTACATGGTAAATCTCATCCAACCCATCATCGTCCAGCAAGCCTGCGATGGTCTTACTCACGCACGGCGGTGAGCATCATGAAATTGGTGATGGAGGATGCTTGATGATGACAATGGGGACGATTTCCCCTCTCCGGAGCCCAAAACGGACTCCAGATCTGCCCTCCCGAGGAAGAACAGGAGGTGGCGGCGGCTTCGTATCCTAAAACGCGATGAATCCTTCTCTCTGATGTTTTCTCCCCGAACATGAATATATGGAGTTGGAGTTGAGGTCAGTGGAGCTTCGTGGGACCCACAAGACAGGAAGTCGCGCCCAGTGGGATGGGCGCGCCCTCCATCCTAGTGGACAGGTGGTGGGTCCCCTCTGGTTGATTCTTTCGCCAATATTTTTTATTTATTCCAAAAATAATCTCCATGAAGTTTCGGGTCATTCCGTGAATTTATTTCTGCACAAAATAACACCATGGCAATTCTGCTGAAAACAGCACCAGTCCAGGTTAGTTCCATTCAAATCATGCAAATTAGAGTCCAAACCAAGGGCAAAAAGAGTTTGTAAAAGTAGATACAATGGAGATGTATCAACTTTCTCAATAAAATCATTAATATCGGCATTATATTCATAATTCTCATAGCAATATTTAAGTATAACATAGTTTCCAGGTCTGTAAACAGCATCATCAAAATTTTCACACTTCCAAACAAAGATTCAATTTCATAAGCACCCTTAAAAGCAATGAGTTCTTCTATTCGTTCCACATCATAGTAATCATATATACCATTAGCATAATAAGCCAAAGTTCCATTATCATTAAATTTACATGAAAAGGAAAGGTGTGGAGCCTTCATTCTAGAGCAACAAATATAATCATAGCTCAAGCATAAATTCCAAGCATACCAATGCAACCGTTCAATTTGATCCAATAACAGTTTCCCTTTTTGAGTCAAGCGATAATCCCTAAAGCATTCACGTTGATCCAACATGTCTCCAATTATCAAGTTGAATGGGGTTTTCTCAGGATTATCAAAGTAGTGCATAATATATTCCACATAACGAGCATCGAGGGTTTTAGGAGGTTCCCCATTTCCATGAGTAGCAAATACACCTATGTTTTTTGGTATTTCATGTTCCATATCCATAACGAAAGATAGAGAACAACTTAGAACAAAAAATAAAATCTACTTAGTGGTAAAGCAAACAAGCACATACGAGAATATTCACCCCATGCTATTGTTCCCCAGCAACCGCCCTAGAAAAATGTCTTGATAACCCACAAGTATAGGGGATCAATTTAGTCTTTCTCGATAAGTAAGAGTGTCGAACCCAAAGAGGAGCTAAAGGTAGAACAAATATTCCCTCAAGTTCTATCGACCACCGATACAACTCTGCGCACACTTAACGTTTGCTTTACCTAGAACAAGTATGAAACTAGAAGTACTTTGTAGGTGTAAAGGGATAGGTTTACAAGATAATAAAGAGCGCGTAAATGAAATCTAGAGTCTATTTAGATAAAGAAACAATTAAGTTAGTTTTAGTAGCGAGCTTTTTTCACTAGAAAGTTATTTGTCCCTAGGCACTCGATAACTAGACCGGTAATCATTATTGCAATAATATATGAGGGAGAGGCATGAGCTAACATACTTTCTCTACTTGGATCATATGCACTTATGGTTGGAACTCTATCAAGCATCCGCAACTACTAAAGATCATTAAGGTAAAACCCAACCATAGCATTAAGTATCAAGTCCTCTTTACTCCCATACGCAACAACCAACTTATTCGAGTCTGTTCTTCTGTTACTCATGCCACCCACCATAAGCAAATCATAAACATATTGCAACACCCTACAGCAGGGATCCCTCATGCTTGCGCGAGATGGAGAGCACCATAGGATAGCACCAATAATAAAACATACAACTCAAACCAATCATGATCATCAATCAACCCATAGGACAAAACAGATCTACTCAAACATCATAGGATAGCCACATATCATTGGATAATAATATATAGCGTTGAGCACCATCTTTAAGTAGAGATTACAACGGGTAAAAGAGAGGTTACACCGATGTATAGAGGGGGAGGGAGTTGATGATGACGAAGACAAAGTTTTTGGTGTAGATCGCCGTCACGATGATGGCCCCGACGGCGTTCCGGCGCCACCAGGAGAGGGGGGGAGAGAGAGCCCCCCTCCTTCTTCTTCTTCTTCTTCCTTGACCTCGCTCCTAGATGGGAGGAGGATTTCCCCTTTGGTCCATGGCCTCCATGGCGGCGGACGGACGAGAGCCCTCCGAGATTGGATCTCTCTCTCTCTCTCTCTCTCTC
>NC_041389.1:125174604-125246649 GCF_002162155.2 Triticum dicoccoides
TGTGTGTTTTCGTAACTTCGACTGGGCTGAAATTTTAACACGATTTTCTTCTGGATATAGCTTCCTTGCGGCCGAAGGACACCCCCAACTGACCTTCGAGGTGTCCATAAGGGTAGAGGCGCGCCCTTCGAGCTTGTGGGGCCTGTGGGCCACACCTTACGCTGATTCTTCTTCCCAAAAATCACCTATATTCCAAAAAAAATCTCTGTAAATTTTTATCGCGTTTGGACTTCGTTTGATACAGATATCCTATGAAACAAAAAATATGCAACAAACATGAACTGGCACTGGGCACTGGATCAATATGTTAGTCCCAAAAATAATATAACATGTTGCCAAAAGTATATGAAAGTTGTACAATATTGGCACGAAACAATCAAAAATTGTAGATACGATAGAGATGTATCACTACAGCGTCGGCGAGGGTACCAGATGGTGACACGACGCAGGGAGGGAGGCAATCAGCGTTAGTGGGCTGGGCTGCACTGTGACCACTTGATGTTTCTTTTTCCTCTTTTCTTTTTATTCTTTTCTGTTTTTTTTTATTTGCTCTCTGTTTTGCATTTCATTTGGCCTCACTTGATTTTTGTTAATGTGAACTAAGCCACATAAATACTATGCAATAAACTGCATTGCCACAAAAAGTTTGAGGATTATTTGAATCGATTTGAAATTTGGTTTGAATGTAAATTTGATGGATGGGTGCTACTGGGTCATTTCGAAAATAGCTAGGGACATTTTTGGAGTTTAAAAAATGTTGGTTTTATTTTTATAATAGCCTTGGGAACTTTTGCAATATTATGAACACTTTTTGGTTTGCTGCTTGGATAATTAATATTTTGACTTTATATTAATTTGGAATTTGGCTTTGGTTTTTTATCAAGTGACAATTTGGCTTAGTTAAACTTGATGACATGGCACCATTAGTGTGAGGTCACTATAGCATGACACTGAGGGTGTTACACCAATGCTCGCTAGACTTGCTAATCGCCGCCAGAAAATCCCATTGTGTATCAGGGATTCGGGGTAGCTTCATGTAGGTCCGCCCCTATGACTAATCGAGTCATCGAACATGCGCATTTGGCTAGCAGCGGCACGACAATCTCCAATCACGGCATGTCAGATGCACGGCCTTGAGCCACTCGACGATGCACTTCTCATGGAGCCCGTCGTGCCCGCATGCCAAAAAGACGGCTTCCAGTTGACATTGAGCCGGCACAGCGCTTGGCTGACTGTAGGCGTTCTGCAGCAGACAAGTGGGACAAGCTGGTCGGTCTCCGTCCAATACGTGCGCCGGCCCGCAAAGAACTCGACAGCGCGGGCTTGCTGCCGAAGCTGATCATCCGATGTCAGCAGGCACACCCCATTGACTGGAGCAACACCACATGGCGCGCACCGGAGACATTGCCGGAGAGCAAGGGGAAAGAAGATCACAAAGCCGGGGCCGATCTGTGTCGCCAGGGCCTCAACGCCGGCTTCTGCGGCATCCTGCACGGGCGGCGAGGTCTTGGTCGGCTCGCCTCCTTCAGCCGTCACCGCCGCTTGGCTCCTTTAGCCGTGCCTGCCAGTGAGCCGGATGCCCGAATCCCACATTTAGCGGGGAGACGGAGACCCTCCCATAAGCGCAGACCGCCCAACACCAGAATCCCTCCCCTGATGCTAGACCCTGAACCGACTAAGATACATGTCCACACGCACAACCAATGCACGCAACACAGACCACGTGGACCCAGCTACCATCCGTCAGTTCACCCCCTCTCAAATGTTGACCCACACGACTACCACACCACCGATTCACCAGGAGCTTCACAATAATCATGGAAGATTAGTAACTATACGGATAACAATATTTGATTCATAAGAAAAAAAAGCACATATTTAGAAGCTTTTGTAGCTTTTTTACTAAAATGAAAAAGCTACAACAACAAAAGCAAAAGCCCGAACAAACAGGGCTAAAGTCTTATAGCCTGCTTACATAAGATTATTATTGTAATTGCTCTTGGTTTGGCTCCAGGAATGCTCTTAGCCCCATCTAATCAAATTGCACGAGTCTGGACAGGAGCCTGGTGCGAGGTCATCATTTGAAAACGTTCGTGCAGTAACCAACGCAGCGAACGAACAACTTTTCCTCCTCAGACCCCATCAATGCACTAGTGCTAAGATGAGGTGCTAAGTACATTAAAGAGTTAAGCAACTAAAGTTCCCAATGCAAAGGTGCTCAACTTGTTGTAGTTAAGCATTCTTCATTTTATGATTTAGTAACAAAAGTTATCCATGCATTAGCGGTCTTCTTTTATTTAAGTGTTTTTCCTAGGCTCCCGCGTTTGGGATTGTTTCTTTCTAGGTCATCACAGCCATCTCTCTTCTCTTACTTACTTTACCCCATCGTCTTTTTTCCCTACTAGGTAACCAGTTGCGCCAAATGACGCAGAGACCCGCTAAAGACATGTTGTCGATGAAAATAGTTTCATTTTGCAAGGACATATTCAATATTGATAGTAGAAAGCTCATATGTTAAATCATGCTATATTGAAAATATGGTTATGCGCTTGAAAGTATTTGACATGTGCTTGAAAACTGGCGCAGAGACACACTAAATCCATGTTCACATTGAAAAGAAAATTCATGGTTTAGTTGTTTTAGTTGTGGGCAAGCACATATGGTAACAAATTTAACGCATCATAGAGCCCAATTGAAACCATGTGCACGTTGAAATATTTTGCATTTTTCAACAACTTTATGTTTAAGAAAGCACAGATACCATGTCAACTTGAAGTGTTTTGAAAATATTTAACTTTAATATAAGTAGGTTTTAGCAACCACTTAGGGACTAATTCGAACCCTTGAAGATGAAAAATGAAGGATACTTTATCTTTGAAAATATATACTTGAGCATGCATATTATGTGATCTTATTCGAATAACATAGGACCAAATGGCCCAAGAAAAAATTCAAACACGACTGTTTTGAAACCATTTGCGTTTATTTAATATATTTTAAGTTTTAGAAATTATTTAGGTGCATGGTAAAAAATGAGCTAAAAATGCGCCATTCAGACACCATTTTCAACCATTTATGCATGTGATCGTTACATAGAAAAATAAAAGAGGTCACTACCATAGTTAAAATGTAAGGAAAGGTCTGAATGAACAAGCTCTTGTAGGAGCTAGAAATTATATTGTTTTTTGAACAGAGGGATTTTATTAAAATCAACAGCACTTTACAGAAAAAAGGGTGAAAGTATTCATGAAAAGATCAGAGGGGATATCTCTGCCTGGAGAAAGTCCTACATCCTGACATAGACATCTAGGAGTTTGAATTCGATAGTTCCAATTTGATAGTTCCAATGTTCTTGTTAGAGCGGAGGCAAGTTACTATCGATCTTACGGCGGCTTTCCTCCTTCCACTTGTCCCAAATGACCTTTTCAGTTTCGTCTTGCCTACAAAAATAATTTTTGAGAGAACCCTTGCATAAGAAACAAATAAAATCAAGAGAATGAATATACAACTGAAAGACAACATCTTTTCAGAAAGAACTTGTAAGAAACAAATGAAAACAAGACAAATGGATGGGTTCGAATCAGACATAAAAGTGGCTATAACTGAAAAGAAACAAATGCCATATGAACAAACAAATCAAAGGACAATGCAAATGCCTAATATTGCCAGGGTATACACCAGAACATGTAGTACAAAGCATCAGTTTGACATAGTACTACCCTGACATGGAAAATCGGTGTTTTTTCATAATATAATGAAGTGTCAGAGGATTATTGTGTTGGTTTGATCTGTCTTGCCTTATCAGAAGCAGAGGACAAAGCAAAAATACACATGGCAGACAAGGAACAAATGGTTGTGTTCATTCTCATCGGCTGCCAGAAACTAACTGGCATGGTCTATGTAATGTAAGAGGTACATTGCATTTCAAAAGAAAAGGCTTCCCTTGCCTATCTGGATGTGAAGATCCATCACTATAATCTTCGTTTTTGTTTGTTTTGGTCGTTACAACACTGTATTGAGCCTTTTCCCTATTCTCTTATTCCAACATATATTCACATGCAACTCCTCTAATCTCTGACATACTAAAGCCTAGCCAAGCATCATTACATCACCAAGATCTGATGATTGAGCTAGTGCATCTATCTCATGAGCCACCATGTAGCTTCTTGTACACAAGAATTGGAACATTTAACTAACAGTGCCTTAATGTCTTCGAGCTCATGACACAATCTGCAGTGAGAAGGATCAACAATTTTCAGTTTGTTGACACATTAGAAAACTACATGGGAGTTGCACAACTCCAGCGCTAACTGAACAACAAATCTCAGTGCGCAAGCTTTAGCATATCCAGGTAAAGTTCTCAATGAATAGAGTTTGTGATGGACGATTCTTCAGTGAATTGCAAAACCAAGAATTCAAGGTACAGTTCGTCAGAGAACATAAGCAATAGCATTCCTTTTTATCTAAATAAAAAAAGAGGATCGAAAAAATTAACAGAAGAACCGCCTTTTGGTTGGCAAGCATTATTGCATCAGCTTTAAGGTCCGTCAATCAAACAAATCCCAAGCATACGAATTGAACAAACTACTGACAGAAAACTGAAAGAACAAAGTAACCTAAAAACACTTTGACTAAAAAATGTAGACCTACTGTAATCAGCACTCAAACGGTGCAAATATAAAATGATGCCAGCCACTGATTATTCATGAACACAAACCATACAGATGACTAAAGTGCAGAAAACTGAGTGTCCAAACATGCAGAATTATTTGTTTGACCAACAACTCCCCTATTTCAGTTTATTTTGAGGCCGGACCAGGTTTAGAATAACAGCAATACTAGACAAGACGATAATGAGCTTCTGATCATGTTGTCAAGCAGCAAGTAGTCGGAGAAGGCATGGTGGTGATCTCGCGGGCGGGAGGCCTTCCCCACCGACCTCCACATCCTCCTCACGTTGCTCGCTATCTCCATCGCCGTCCTCGTCAACTACTACATCGCCCTTCTTGTCTACCACTCCTTGTCGCCACACCCTGTCCTGCCCTGTCCTAGCAGGAAGAAGCCGATGACGGAGGCCGACCTGCTGCAGCCACATGATGTGATGCAGGTGCTCCTCGCCTCCCCGTTCTCTTTTCCCTCTCTCTTCTCTCCGAGTTTTAGATCTTTCTCAACCATTTGCTGCTGGCGTGTAAGAGATCCATTCAGTTAATCATTTTAACGCTTGAGTAGCTACTGCCTCAAAATATCGTGCTGCAAATTTTACATTGCCCATGAATTCTCAGTTATTACCTTTTGTAGAATAGTGTCCTGGTCAAGGATCTCCTACCAAGAGCAGAAGTACACCAATCCCGAAAAATATCACTTAGATAATACTTCTGGTAATACAAATTCCTTACTTCAGAGGAATCCTGAATAAGTGGATACCATACCATATAGTATGCATTACACATGACAGCAAATAGCAGGTATATGTATTGGTAGGAATAGATATCCGACGGGATGCTTCACGTCAAAGTTTTTCTCCAGTAGATTACTGAAGAGGCGATAAAAGCTCTAGATCAAGATAACCTAGAAAATACTCCATTATAATTCTTGAAGAGTTATAAATCTAAAGAGAAAAAATACAGAACCATCCAAGCTATTAATGTATTAATTAACTATCAGTGGCATCCGGTCAAGTATTTTAGGGAAGAGCCCAAGAGTAAGAAACCAAAGCAGACCCCGCCTCTCCAAGGAAAACATCTTCAGAAAACCTAAACTTCCATCCTATTAATTATAATCTAGAGAACCAGAGAACTATCTGTTTGGATTTGTCCTCAGCAGAACCGGTCAACGCTCTCAAACCAAAGAAATACCTTCACCAGATTTTCATTGGCATCCAACAGACGACTCAAAAACATAGATCCCAAATCATATATTATCTGACAAAAAAAGCCTAGAAAAGTATAACATGACATGAAAGCGATGGATTAATGTCTACATAAAATTTCCTGGAGACATTGAAGCTCATTCATTTGCGCTCATGTGAGAGAATAAATAGATAGTGATGTTTTTCCCATAGGCTGGTAACAAATCTCTGTATACACCAGATTAACAACCAAACAAAACTAAAACCTTGTCTATAAAGAAGGGAAATTTTAAAATTCACTAAAGAACTGGTCTGCATTTTTAGATATTAAACAAAATCAATAGTAAACATATTTTTATATTCTAAAATCCCACTTTGACAAATTTACTGGTCATCAACAAACAATCTTGCATATAATTATTTATTGACAATTATCAGTAACATCGAATGAAAACCTAGGATCTTGCACTTCTCGAAAAATAAATAAAATGGTTTACCATATTCCTTCAATTTTTCACTGTAAAATCTACAGGGAGTAGGCTAGCCTAACCATCATCAATGTAAAACTGTCATAGCATGCTAGCAATTTTATACCTTCATTATATGACAGAGCACACCCACGTGGTCAAAAGGTCCACACACACTAAAATTCAGTGCCACTATCAGTCACCTTAACCTCAAACACCACTCTTCCCCACTCCTCCCTTTGTTCAGCTTGCGTGTACCTTGTCCTGTACCTAACTAATTGGTTTCACTTTCCATTTTCAGAAACAATCAGTGTACTTTGTGTAATTATTTTTTGTCATATAGGAATAGGATCCTCCGAAACTGACCAAAATAGTTGAATCGCCCCTACTTCTAGTTAAGACATATCTACTTCAATAATCCTGAGAAGATGCAATATTCAAAGATACCTTTTAGTCCATCCTGGAGCTTGGAGGGTCATTTTTCCTGTTGATTCTGCAAACACCGCAGGTCTGCTGCCTTCCCATTCATGGACGGCGGCCAACTGTTCTCCCTCAATTTTCTCCCATAGCATTGCTTCATTTTCCATCTCCTTATTGTCCGCACATCCTTCACCTGCAGCCGCAAACCCCTATTCAGAAGAGAGCATTGAGCTAGAAAAGTAATGCAAGACTATTTGTATGATTATATCACACAAACCGTACATGAATCAATCAACACATCATTCTAGTGTAGAGAGAGGTTTTTACCATCCATAGATCATTCAATTCAGAACAAGCACCACTGTTATAAACACCGAGGCAGTGGCAACGTACTTTTTTAACTCAGTTAGATCTTGGTCCTTTTAGATACCCATTCTACTGACCATGTGGAGTTTAAACCTGCAAAAAATGGTTTTCTTAATATAAAGGAGGCATATCACGCATGAAGATATGCATGCATAATTTGTTCTTCGCAGGGTATGAAAGAGGCATATCTTAAGAAAGCTAAATAATAATAGTTGGTATAAGGTAGTATTCATGAATGAATATGGCAACACCAATAACTACCCTTTGAGAATGGCCATGTCTCATGAAACTCGAAAGCGTTGTGTCACAATAAAAAGATCGCCAACATTCATCATTCATGGCGCTACTCTCCCAACCTGCATGTGAACCGACATCAAATAGATAAGACATATATTCAGATAGGAGAGTGTCCAATGGGAAAAATATCAAACTAATCCCAGCAGGATAGATGCATACAAAATACATGACTCGCTGAGATATGAGAACAAGCCAAACTTACCACCGAGCCCTTTCCAGCAGAAGGCACGCATACTTTCCTCTGCACCGTGGAAGCCATCGGCGCCATGAAGAACATATCGAAAAGGAACTGTACCGAGCCACCGTCTAGACCCCGGGATCTCCTCTTCCTCCTCCAGGTTCGGGCCTGCTGCTTTGCAGCACGGAGGGCGAGCCTCCTGGAGAGGCTGTGGCGGCAGCAAGGACGCGAGATGGAGACATGAGGCGTGTCGTGAGGGAGGAGAAGGAAGAAAGGGAGGGGAACCGCAGGAGGATGGGGACCTGGCCGTCGGACGAGACGAGCGAGGACGGGATTGGGTGCAGCGCACGCGGAGAGGATTTGGGCAGGGGCGGCGTGGATCTGGTGGGTGGAGTAACCCTCCTCGCCCACCTCCCCTATCCATTCATCCCGCCACCGAGCTCGCAGGGGCGGCGAGGAATAGCAGGCGGCGAGGCTCCGGGGCGGAGGCCGTGGTGACGCGAGGTGGAGGGATTGAGGCGGGAGATGTTGTGGGGATTGAGGGGAAAGTGGGACGAGGCGAGGATGGATTGGCTGGGGAACGCGGGGTGTGGATTGGGGAAAACCTCCTGCACGCGGGCGCGGCCAACCCAGCCAACGAGCGTGCGAGACGAGCCCACTCGTCATTGGTCAGTAAAAACGACTGCGAGGTGAAAATAGTTTGACCGCAAGGTGAAATCCAACGGGCCAGACAAGCCAGAAAGACAAATCCGATGACCAACCAAGGACCAATCGGGGGAGCCTTGTGGAGGTGAGTTGGCTAGCCTCATTATTGTTTTAAATGTGACAGTCTTTAGCACTGTGCAAGGTGGAGCAGGGCCTCACTATAGCTGGCCAAATGGGCCGGTTTTTTCGGGCCGGCCCGTGAGCACGCCGGCACGGCCCGCCTTGGGGCAGGCACGGCACGGGCTAAATGGGCCGGGCCAGGCACGCGGCACGCCCTGGGCCGTGCCTGGGCCTGGAGGCTGGGCACACGGGCCGGCACGGCACGGCCCGATTACGTTTTTTTATTTTTTTATACATATATATATGGCCCAACATGTAAAAGTAGGCTAAAAACGCTCAGTGCGTCAAATAACAGGCTAAAATTATGCAGCCCACCGTGCTAAACCGGCCAACATGCCGGCCCGTTTACTAACTGGGCCGTGCCTGGGTTGCAGGCTGCAGCACGCGGGCCAGCACGGCACGGCCCGTATAATAATCGTGCCTTGGCGGGCCGGGCCGTGCCAGACACGATTAGGATGGGCCGTGCCGGGCCGGCCCGTTTGGCCAGCTATAGGCCTCACGGCGCTCACCCCACTCCTCTTCCTTTCCCCTCACTTTTCTGCGGTGAGGCACCCTGCCCCGGCTCGCGCGAGCTCCGCCATTCCTCCCGCTTTCACTATCGTCCCGCCCTCCGGCGTACTCTACTCCCGCAGCTCCGCACTCCGCTCCTCCTCGACCTTGCGGACGCTCCTCCGACGGTCGCGACCGTGCATCCGACGCCGCCGGGGCGACCTCCTCCTCCGGGGCGGCGCGATCTCCCGCCCTGAGAGGGGCAGAAAACGGACGGTGAAGCAAGAAGAAATACTCGGGGGAGGCGCAGGACCAGAGGCGGAAGGCGAGAAGGGGAGTGCCAAGGCGACGACGAAGGCGACCACGAGCCACGCCGACCCCCCTGCGGCTCGCTGCCCGCGCCGCGTCCCCCTAGGCCGCCGCCGCCTTTGCAGTGCCGCATGGTCTTCACCGTCGGCACCTCCATCGCCTCCGTCCTCACGTCGTGGGCAGGTACGCCCCTGTTCACTCCCCCTGCCGTGCCCCGCAATTTGTATACTTCATATGCTGTTCTCGGGTTCAGAGTGTATCATTGGCTTGTCTGGTTGATTACCTTTCTGCGTTTCAATTGCTGCTGTATCTGAGGGAGTAAGATAGGGGGTGATGCAGTTGTGCAGCTGCTTGCTGCTGATTGCTGAACCCTTGTTAGTTTGTTTGACTTATGTAAGACTATAGGGCACACCTCAATCGGAACCACAGCTGCACTGGAGCATTTTTGTTTCAGAATGCCCCATTGGTGGTGGTGACTGACTGCAAGTGCACCAGGTTACAGTCTTATTGATGAGTTCTTTTTTCCAATGCTATATACTACTTGTAGTCATTTTTTCAGATGGCAAATTCATTTTCGAGAAATCATGCTTGTGGTTTCTGGCAAGGCAACTAAATTTGGTACAAATTTAATCAAGGGAAGTTTTTTTTAATTTGGACAACTAAATTCGGTAAAAAATTAATCCCCACCAACTCGCGCCGGAACCCGCCAAGAACCTCCAGTACCTTCTCCGCTCCCGTACATTTAGCAGCAAATTTGTCAAAATTGCTAAGGATCCCTTAAATTTTGCCATGTCTCCAATTTTTTCTAATGGCAAAATGTCATGTCTCGGCATTTCTGCCATGGCAAATTGGTTTTTTGTGATTGCAACTTGTCATGTTTTTGTTCCCACGGCAAATAAACATGCCTTGTTCTTTAAGTTTTTTTTTTTACATCCAAAACATGTTCGTATTGCCATGGTCTACAAGAGTTCATCAGAATTATTAAGCAATTCTTC
Source organism: Triticum dicoccoides (assembly GCF_002162155.2). Lineage (NCBI taxonomy): Eukaryota > Viridiplantae > Streptophyta > Magnoliopsida > Poales > Poaceae > Triticum > Triticum dicoccoides. Next base: position 125,184,799 of record NC_041389.1, read on the forward strand.
GTATTGACATACAACCAATCCATGATTCCGTTCCAAAATAGATGACCCAACTTTGTACTAACTTTGTATTAAATTATTATTTAGTACAAAGTTGAGTCATATATTTTGGATCGGAGGGAGTATTTGTCATGGCAAATTGTGCGCTACTTTAGGTTTTCACCCCATGGCAAATTTTAAAGATGTTTGCACATGGCAAATATCATTGCAATTCATAATTAGTTAAAGCTTTTTGTCATGGCAAAAATCTTATAAAACTCTTTTGCAATGTATCGAATCCAATTTTTTGCCATGTAACCAACACAAATTTTTCCATGGCAAAAATGTCATTACTTTTGCCATGCCACCTATAAAATTGTTGCCATGGCAAAAATGTCATTACTTTTTGTCATGCCACCAGTTTTTGTAGGATATATCTTTGTTCGTGTTCTTTATTATTTTTATAGCAAGCGTTTCTGATTTTTTTTTACTTTTTTTTTGAGGGTTTCTGTTTTTTTTACTGACTGTCTGTTTTTGGATTTATTTTAATTTTTTGGCACAAGGTAATACGATGGGGGAGGCCCAGCAAGGGACGCCCAGCAAAGGCTAGCGCCTTATCGGGCCGGTCGCGCTTGGAGGATTGCCCCACCGAACGGAAACGTTCGATCGATCAGACCTTCCAAAATCCTAAAAAAAATTTAAAAAAAATCAAACCTTCCAGATTAAAACGATTCGTTCGCTCGGGCCCAGATCGAACGTCAGCTCTAATAATATACTATTTCCCTTCGGAGTATTATTTCCAAAAACGAAAGATCTGCTTCTGTGCGGATCAGCTTCTCCCTTCGTACGATCTAGATTCCCCTCTCCTCCAGGTCGTTACACGATTGGATCTACATCTCTCTTTCAGCGACAGGAAATTTCAGGATATCAACTGGATCTTCACGCACATGCAACGGATTCAATCCCCTCTGTTAAAGAGTTGGATTGGAATTAGCCTGCAGGCCGATCGAATTGTATCGCACGCGGAAATGCAAATAGCCTCCCAACACGCGTGCGTGTTAGTAATCCAATCCGATTTGCACTGGAAGACGGACACAGGCCCCGCCTCAAGCTTTTGATATATTATCGGCTTTTCTAGCATCTTGGTGGAATTTGCTCCCTCTCCTGAAGTCGAGAACTAAACTAGACAAGTCTAGACATGGATTCTGTCGATCAAGATCGTCTCCTAGATGAGGCTATGATTGAAACGAGAAGAAGGTGGGGGTGGAGCCAGGAACAAATTGACGAGTTTCAGAGGGAAAGGACAAGAGATCGAGAAGAACTGCGCCAGGAACTGGCTGCAGAATTGCGTGAGAGGGAAAGCATGGAATATGAAAGAAGACATAGGGACCGGGCCTCCGGGCCAGCCATGTTGGATCTGTTTGTTCCGGCAGTCGGCGAGACAAGGGAACAAATCTGCGCAGTGTGCCTTGAGGATTTCGTGGAAGGCGGAAAGAAGCTGAGGAGGATGCCCTGCTACCACTCCTTCCATCAGCGCTGCATCTTCGACTGGCTTCGCTTTAACCGTCGCTGCCCAGTGTGCCGCTTTGCGATGACCTCCGTCGAGGAGCAACGTGCCCTTGACCGGGCACAAGCCGAGGCAGCGGCGACATGTGGTGATAGGTCAGAGCCAGCCAAGCGGCAGAGACACAACCCGGCTACTGATTGAGGCAGCCAAGCCCAGTGAATTAGACTCGACACTTGTGATCTGAAGACGATTGCACTCGGCCAAGGACTTTCTCTCGCTTCTGATCTGAACTTGCCTTCAGTACATTTGGCTACTGATTGCATAAGTGGTACTCCAAAGTAGCATGGTGATTTTGGGAGATTAAGGCTAAGATGGGATCTTTGACGGAGTAAACATGATGCATGATTATCTCTGTAACCTGACCTATTTTTAATCTGTGTAACCTGACCCTTTGTTATCTGGGGCTGGGCAACCCCTTTTCTCTTCTGCTCACATGCGGCTGTAACTGCGCCTAGTAGCGTACGCTGTGTACGGCCCGCGTCCTTGTATACTTCTACCTTTTTTATCAATGAAATGACATGCAATCTCGTGTATTGGCAAAAAATGAATCCTAAATGCTAAAAAGCTACTGAGTGCTGGTTGTCACGTTTCAGCACTCACCTTTTATCACCGTCCGATCGGCGCGATCGAGCCCAGGTATTCTTGGTCGGCACGAACGGTTCGTCCTCCTCCCACGGACACGTATTCACCTGGGAGGCCCACCACTACCCACACGCCTTGTCCGTTGGCTCACTGTTCGAAACCGTCGAGACCACCGCCCCAATCCTCCCAATCCGCTCCCCATTCTCTTCCCTTCTCTCCCTCCCTCCTCGACGCCAAGCCCCCCAAGCCGCAGTTCAACCGCGGCCCCCAAGCCATCGACGGCTGCCGGAGAGCGGAGGGCGTGCACGGCGGCGGTGTTTGAGCGACAGAGCTCCGCGAGTGTGCGTAGGTGCGCGTGGCCCCCGGAGAATAAGGCGGAACGGGTTCAATCTCGTCGCGCCCAGGGCCAAAAGGGTGCGTGCTGAAGGTCGCCGACGGCGCTACGTGTCCGGTGGCCTAGTGTTTTGGATGATTCTGGAATCCTGAGGTATGCACCCATCGCCGCCGTTCTCTCTGCTTTCTGCGTGTGCCCGGTTGCGGAGGGTTTGGATTTAGCGTGGATTCATGCGAACATGGAGGTGGATTTAATCACGCGCCCATAGGTTGTAGTGGTTTTCGCTTCAGTTAGGGACGAATCGTGGTGCCTCGTGGTGGGGAATCTCGGGGTCATGCCGTGAGGGATTTGGTGGTGTGCTGTCAGTTATCGTGCCAGATCTGTTTGGTCTGAGATGGGCATTTGTTTTTGGCAGATGTTTGGTGAACTTCGTTTAGGATTTTTTGAGCAGTTGCTTCGATTTTGCGTAGGAGTTGCCTGATTGAGGCTATTTGAGGTGGCGAAATAGAGCTGTCTGAAGAGTTGCTTTGAACAGCTTATGGAGTTGCTTCGACTTTGTGCATGAGTTGCCTGATTGTGGCTATATGAGTTGGCAAATTTAGAGCTGTTTGAACTACTAGGCGTGGGGGCGTTCACCGAGTTGATTTGACATTGTATACAAGTTGCCTGTTCAGCGTTGTTTAAGTTGCTAAAATTTGTTAGAGCTGTCTGAACTACCTGTACTGGGGCTGTTAACCGAGTTGCTTCGACATTTATGTATGGGTTGCTTGATTGAGGCTGGATGAGTTGCGGAAATTTTTAAAGGAGTTTGTTTAGTTCAATTTTCATTGAATAGCGTCGATAGCGGTCGCCATTTGCAACACATATGCTAAAGTATCAGACTACAACTGACCACTTCACGGAATACTTGCTTTTTGTTTAGCCTTGTGTTTGGCACCACACATGGTGCTCCCTGAACCGTGTCTTCCTGTTATACTCATGATAACAATTCGTAGCTGTGTTTTGACAAGTGTTTTTGTTTGTTGTTTTTTGCATGTATCTCTTATGGACATCTATTACTGTGTTGTATATTTCCATCACAATTTTTCCAAACTGCAAAATTGCCAATTCTATAAGAGGATTACAAGCTTTAAGATGCCCAAACTTTTCTTAATATATAAGATGTCTGATCAATGATGGTGTAGTTTGTTGAAATTTACAGATTGTTGGGGCAGCGTTCGAAACATAATTTGTTGGACTTGTTTTTCTAGATTTTTGTTAGGCCCTTTTTTTCTAGTAACTTGCCACAAATCAGCATAGAAATTGTTCGTTAGCCTGAACCAAAGTTGCCTAATCAGTACCTGTGTAAGTTTGTTTTCGTTGCCTAACTTAAGTTTGTGTTGCTTTAATGGTTCATCAGCGAGCTCTAGGAAATGTCTTCTTTCATGTGTTATAAGCAACCTACAGTGTTACAAGTAGTGAAGTCCTTTTTTTATCAGCAACCTGAAAATATTGTATTATGTGTTTGTAGTGTCCAAAATGTCTGAGGCAAGGAAGGAAAGTGATGGTCAGGGTTTACAAGCAAACCAAGAGGGTGTACGAGGAGCAGAGGTAAGAGTTCTGAGCGTGGCACGGTGGAGTGTCTGTCATGTTTGCCATGTTCGAGTTCCGTGACCTTTTTCAATGCGAAACAGATGAACACATTTCCCCCCCAATGCAGGCACACTCACTACAGCAACAGAACCCAACTATGATTGGCTACAAGCGTATGCGCACTAAAGGAATAATTTGTCATGGGAGTCGCCCGTCAGACATAGACAGCAATGTCAGTGCACAAGATGATGAGTAAGAAGGCAAGGAGGTCACAGAGGAGGGTGAATCAAAGCCAAAACGCCGAAAAACATGCAGAAATGAGGTATTCATTCATCATGAATCGAAGTTTTCAGATTCCATTTTTTTCAAGGCAGTATGGATTTTGTGCGTTCTTTTTAGAAGTTGCGAGATGAATGTGTTAATTTTTAGCAATTCTAGGTATGGTTTTTGGCTGTTAAATCGTGCGTAAGAAAGGCCACTAGCAGTTTTGAGCATGTTGAAGTTGTAAGAAGAAATGATGGTATTATGTATAGGACAAACATCACATCATCATGGAAATAATATTGATACTTGCTAATTTCTGTCACACAAAGTTTAACTTAGCCCATTTTTACACACTTGTAGGGTCGCAGGAACAGGGCATCACTAGCAAGGTTGTTCAAACTAAACAAAGATTTAGTGCAATTTCAGAAGGACGAGGTAATTCGAATTGAGTTTGGAGGTTTGTTGCAGATTGCAGCATGTAGCATGCCAGAAGACTTAAGTTAGTGGGTTATGAAGCATTACGACCTCGAAATTTCCCAACTTGTCATCATAGAGAGGGGCAAGATTCCAGTAGATGCAGCAAGTGTTCACAGGATATGGGGTCTACCAAACAGGGGGAGGAAGGTTTGCTACGAGAATAGAGCAGATTACTCATCCAAAATGTACAAAATCTTCAAGATCAATACGAAAGGCTCACCAACACTAACATCTTGGTAATCAAGGATATGGCTGGGGCAGCAAATAACAATTTCCTACGTGCTTGGTTGGCAGTCGCCTTCTCATGTTTCCTTGCTCCTACCACAAGTTTGAACATATCCCCACGGCGTTTTCCTGCTGTGATGCATGTGGATGCGATAACGAAGACGAATGTATGCCAGTTTGTAGTTGATCAATTAAAATTGGCATTCGCGGGAGCAGGTGATAAAAACACAGTCTGCTGTTGCGTCATGCGTTTAGTTGTAAGTCTATCTTGCTCTTTATCTTTTTTTTCATAGTCTTTCATCTTCCTACTCTTGTTGTTCATCTACTCATCTTTTCCGTTTTGTGTTTGATTTGCCTCATGTAGCTGTTATATCTGGACTCATTAGATGTGGACGAACCGATCGCAAGCACGGTTCCAAGAGTGTCGGTTTGGGATTCTGATCTTATTTCCAAGGTCATTAAGAAGGACAAAAAGGGCCGGGGGGAGTTTGGCAAGTTGCGGGTAAGTTTCCTCTTATGTTTGTGAAGCACACGATCATTCAGTCACTTTAGTTTTCTTTCAATTTTGTAAGGAGGTCATATAGAAGTCAGGCAACTTGCCAAGAAATTATCAGGCAACACACTATCATTAACTAGGCAACCACATTTTTTTCCTAAGCAACTCACCAGATGTGTGTTAACCCTAGGCAAAACATGTGTTGTTATTTTGTTAAACCAATCATAGGCAATACAGACTTATACTTTCAGGCAACCATACATTTAATGCTTGGCAACTCACAAATAGCTTGAGTAGAGATAGTTGCATACTCACCAGGGTTTTTTCCCCTTTTTTTGACTTTTTCTTTTTGTTTGCATTTTTCTCACACTTCAAATTATAGCTCAAGACCGAGTTCGCTCGCTTTGCCGATGAAAGCTTATTTGGCAGTCTTGATCACGTCACAAAGTTCGTGGCAGCAAGGCTCCCCAACTCATACGACTCAAATGTGAGTTGCCTTATACATTCCTCTTTTCGCTTGCCTTTTTTGTACCTGTTCTAATATACGTGACCCCAATGTCCTCTCTCTCTCTCTCTCTCTCTCTCTCTCTCTCTCTCTTCTGGTGTGCACAGAAACAAAAGAAGCTTGTCGGGATGGTGCATGAAATATGTTCTGAAATATCACACTCAATGGGCAAGCTCGTACAGGGAATTGGGAAACTTGATGACGATGGCGGCACAACTAGCGTTCCAGCAGCTGACAATGTTGCTCGTCCAAGCAGTTCACGTTCAAGGGAAAGGCGCGACGCCGGTGGAAATGACCCCCACACACTTCCCGGTGATGAAGAATCTTACCAGTCAGGGAGTGACACAGACGATGGCCAAGAAGACGAGAGTGAAGAATCAGACGGTGCTGAAGGTGACTCCGACAACGACGATGATGATGGTGATGGGAACATGCATGGAGAGACCAACAGTGGCGGCGACGATGCCCAGGACCAGGAGAATGAGCAAGAAGAAACACGACGGGAGGAAGCAGAGGTAGATGTTGGAGACCTTGAGACGGAAGATGAGAAGGAGGATGAAGATGGGGAAGAAGAAGAAGATGAGGAGGATGACATGAACAAACATGAGGAGGACAAGGAGGGCGACGATGGCAACGGTGGTGGTGGCGGGAATGGGGGGTCTGGTGACCAGACCACCGGCAGAGGTCATAGTGGTGGCACTAATGAAGATCGGGCCAAGGATGGGAGTCATGAGCCAGCTGAAAACGACTCCGAAAGCGAAGAGGGTGCATCTATGCAGTATTGGATTAAGAGGAAACAAAAAAGTCAAGAGATTGAAAGCCTAGAACCATTTTCGTTGTTGGATCTTGTCAAGCTAGATGTCAGAAAGGAGGGCACCCCTCCCGACATCCCGATGCTGGAAGTTGCCTATGTGTCAGATGGTTTACCTATTGGTTGGGAAATGAAACGGATTTTTAAAGAGCTGATTGACAGTCTGGAATTTAAGAAAACATTTGAATTCAGAATGGAAGATATCTGCCCCCGGAAGACACGAATCGAACTGATGCAACAAGTTTGTGGTTGAAGTCACATGGCCACAGCAGCCGGACATGTGCATCAAGTCGCTGTAGCGGCAGCAAAAAGGCCGCCCACCAAAGCCACCGAAGAAGCAAAGGAAGGTGACCTTCATAGATCAACCAGCCATTGTAACATGTGATGTTTTGGATCAGCTGGGAGCTGAGTACATGAGTAGGAATGAAGCAAGAGGTCAAAGCATGCAAATGTCAGGAACCAGGCAGGTGGGTATAACTCAGAAGGCAACTACAGTAGAGAATCAGGCACCCACCTTTGAAATGCAAGCAACCATGACCAACAGCAAGACAACCCCTGGGTTTGATCATTCAAGCAAACCAAGCATGCCAAGGGAGGACCCAGTTGCACATTCAAGAAACTCAGTACCAGATGCAAGGAAATTGTCTGTTGATGCAAAGGAATCATATGTAAAGCAGCTGCAGGCAAATACCGGTGCAGACTGGGCAATGCAGAACAAGAGTAGTGCAACTCATTGCCATATACATGCAAGTCTGCCAGGGAAGTCAGCTGGCCCACTTGTTACAACAAACAGGGTTCAAAACAAACCTTATGATGGAGGAAAGGAACACGTAAGGGAAATTCACACACATATAGTGGAGCAAACTGCAAATGAAACACTCCTTCCAGTTTTGGCAAGTAAGGGCAATAATGAGGCCAGTGAGGGGCACATTCAACCAAAGGCTATAGTGAAACAACCTGCCCCTGCCCCAATTACTATTTTGAAGAAGTCACCAAGCACTAAGCATCACGCAGCAATGGTACACAAGAGAGAAACACTTGGGGATCTCAATGGTTGTGTCCAACAAAAACAACATGCCATCGAGAAGAAGGAAAAGAGTATTACAAGAACAACCGCAAACAAGGAAAACCAGCCACCAGAAATGCCTAGGATGGAATTGAGTGAAGCAGCAAAAATCGATGATATCCATACAAAGTGCATTGTTACAAGCAGCAAGTTGTATCAAGGTCAGCTGGGCAGTACCATAGGCATGGGGGATAGAAAATCTGGATGCCAACAACCAGAAATACCAGTTGCACACCAAGATCATGATGCACCTGATCAAACACATGCTCAAAGGCCGCAAAGCTCGTGGGATGAATATTGCCCTGCACCTCCTTTCAGTATAGGGCTTGATGAAATTTTTGGATCAAGCATGGTTGAAGAATTGGCAAGGCCTACAGGGATTTTTGACGACTGTTGCCAACCAAATGGTTATGAGTTGGGGTCTGTTGATATTCCGGGAACAAGCATCGATGAAGGTGTGTTGGAAGTTGAACTATCAAAGCAAATCATCGGGGCAAGCAGTGGCAATGTTGACATGTGTCCTGAAGCAAAGGGGAAAACACCCGTGGTCATCGAAATCCCTGATGAAGGTGTGTTGGAAGTTCAACTGTCACAGCAAATCAACAGGGCAAGCAGAAGCATTGTTGACATGTACCCGGAAGCAAAGGAAAAAACATCCATGGTCATCGAAATCCCTGATGATGATTTGTTTTGGGACTTAGAAGAAATTGACTTAGCGTGTGAAGAAGCAAAGAAAAGGGCTCAAGGCAGAAGGACACAGTATAGCATGGAGAACTTATCACCTACCAACTTCCAAACGCCAGAGAAAACAAGTTGGAAGGATGGAGAAGTTGGTTCCAGTAGCAGCTCAGGAGAAATCACGAACAAATTTGAGAGACGCATCATCAAGCCACCAGCATGCAGAGGTCACCTTTTGTGGATTACAACGAGAATAGGCTTTCTCACTGCACCCCAGTAGTAAACAGGCTGTATGCTGCAGTCCTTCTACAAGCAAGATGGAGTGAGGAGGAGTCTGGACTTGAAGACATGAGGTACAGTGCTATCACTGCCTGTCTTACACTCACTATCCCTTTTTATTTTACGGGAAGGCAAGCAAAACAAATATATGTTGTAGGCAAACACCAACCAAAATTCTAGGCAAGTGATGTGTAAACTGTAGGCAACTTTTCTGCACACCATATATGAATGAAACATAGGCAGCTAAAAGGGATAGTGAAATCACAATTCTTATGTAGTTTTTGTTCTTTACTACACCTAATTACCCATACTCTATATGACTTATATGAGTTGCTTTTTTTCATGCAGCCCTACTATTGTTGATTACGACGGTTACCATGCTTCACTTAGAGAACTCGCTGACTCAATGAAGAAGACCGGTCATGTCAAGTCGCACGTGTTCGAACTAATTATCAACGCTATAATGCGGGACTTGCCTGCAAATTCCAAGAAGATAATCATGCCCGTCAGATTTTCGGTACATAACCTCTTTCTCTTGTTTCGCTGGTAGAACTACCACTTTTTGCTCTTAAGCAGTTTGAGCAGCATTTTTCCACTTAAACCAACTTTTTTTCATTATAAATTGCTATAACCCTTTCTTTTTTTGCATTTTGTAAGAATTTCTAGAAGTAAACAAAAATTGCTATAACCCCTTTCTTTTGTAAGAATTGTTATAACCCCTTTCTTATTATCTTTACATACACCAGCCAATTTTCTTAGGATATCCAAAACCCCCTCAGATTGAAAAAATTGACCCCTCCCATTTTTTGCTAGACTTTTACTAACAAGTTGCCCACAACACCAACAAGCTCAACAAAAACTGGCCGGTAGCTCCATTTTGCTAGAACCTTAACAAACAAGTTGCCCTCTTACGATGTGCATTTGCATTTTTATTTTATTTTTATTCTTCATAATTATGGCAGACAAGGCTTCAGCAAATGATTTGGAACACTCAAGAGATAAATGCCACATTCAACAAATCAAATCATTTGGATCGGGAGGATATGGTCAGTACCAAGTACAATGTTGTTGTCTTGTTTACATTTGGCATATATAGCAAAATGTTTCCTGAATTGCTCTTTTTCTTTTGATCACACACTCGTCATGCAGATCATGTTCCCTATTCTGGAGAATCTAGACAGAGCAAATCTTGTATCAGCGAACCACTACTGGCTTTTCAATGTCAATATTAGGGACCGCAGGTTCGAGGTGTTTGATTCATGGAGGAGCCTGGCACAGAGCAAAACTCTTGACGATAACGCTAGATTGATTGCTGCAACAGTGCGTTCATTATGGGACCAGCACTACCATGAATCACGCGTAAGCTTGGATGATTTTCGCTTGAAGGAAATTGATGTTCCAAAACAAGATAATGAGTGAGTTCCTTTCATCATTGCACTGTCTCCATCACAGAAACATGACTTCTTCGTGCTTCTATATATGCTTTTTCATAAAATGGTCAGAAGTTTACACCCATGTTTTCTATATGTTTTTGCAAGTTATGATTGCGGCATTTTCACTTCGACAATAGCGAGTGTGTGGGAAGCGAGGAACTTGCCAAACTTCGGTCTGAAAGACATCCCCAACATCAGGAAGAACATCACGAGTTCTTTAATTAACACAGTTGCCAACAAAGCACCATGGCAGGCTATTTTGAAGCTTTGACTTGGTAGAGGTTTGTCACACAGCAACATATATTTCTTTAGCATGAATAAGGTAGTTTGTAGTACCTTTAAAAAAATTACACTGTCAAGTTATTGTCCAACTTATTGTCTTGAAAAAGAAGGAATCAAAGACCCAAACACCAAGACAGGAATTAGTACAAAGGTCACAAAAATTAAATATTACATATCATACGGCACAAGAGTTGCCTGACATCCAAGCTTAAATTGCCTAACACCCATATATGAGTTGCCTACATGGGGTGTGGGGGGGTGTGGTGGGGGATATGATCTATGGTAATTGCAGAAGAAGACATGAATCTAGTTCTTGATTTAGGAAGAGTTTGCCCCAAACACCAAGACAGGAATCTAGTTGTTGTCATCTGTTTTTCCTTCTTCAAACCAAACGACCAGGGCAATTTGCTGCATTGTGTTCAGATGAATTGCAGAAGGAGCATTTGTTCTTCCTCTTCGGATGCAACTCCAGTGCTGACTGCAACCGTTTACTTTTCGCACGAACTTTAGTTGTTGATTTAGGTGGATCCTTAGGAACCCCCGCAATTGGCGTAGACCACCTTGAGCCTGGTGTTGCTGTAGCAACTAAATTGGCTGCCATAGGACCAGTGGTAGTTGGTGGTATGTGACCAGGGTGTGCCGTACTACGACTCTGAGGTGGTGCAGGACCAACCATGGGCAAAGCAGTCACCTTTTGTTTTTTTTTTCTTGGCCTTGTTGAAATGATTAAGCTCTGTACGCGCCGCCCTCATGTGCTTCCTCAAAATTGCCGCACCAGCATCTGACCCAGAAGCAACTCGAGCTAGACTAGCAAAATCCATTGACAAGTTCGCTTGATGGACTAGCTTCTTCGATTGCGGTGGCATCTCATCCGGCTCTACCTCAATAGAAGGTGCAACACCTGGTATTGCTTGCTGTGTCCACCTTCTCAGTATGTATTGGGCAGGAATTGCATCGACACCAATATGTGTAATTTTTTTCAAAATATGGCAACACAACATTCCATCTTTGGACATCTTGCAACAGTCACATTTGTAGTCACCAGCTTCGACTTCTGCTGTCACATAATAGCTTATAGAACCATAATTAGCAACCCATCCTTCTCTGTTTGGGTAAAGCTCAAACAAACTAGCACCATGTGGACGGACATTGTATTTCCCAATTAGTTCAAACTTGGTTCGGAACTTGAGGTAAATGTCCCTAGTGTAGGCTTCATAGGCTTGTTTCTTGATTGGGAAATCAGACCACAACTCAACCTCCAAGTGGTCTGTCCTATAGTCATTTCCGCCCTCACGGACAAGCACATGTGTCTGTATTTTCTCATATTGCTTAACAAAGTTCAACACAGAGTTGTGCGGGTTCACATAACGCTTAAGAACTGCATTAAAACCTTCGCCTCGCTGGGTAGACTACAAGAAGGAAAAAAACGGTGTTTGAAGTAACACGGCCCCCATGTTGCCCGGTACTCATACATCTTATCAAAGTGGGTTCCAGCAATAAAAGGCCACTTATCCTTGAAGCTTGTCCATTTTGTCTCAAATTCTCCTATGAAGCTAAAGTCAACTATATCATTGAAATCTTTTGACAGTCCTGGGTTCCTTCCAACTAAGCCGCCAAGTTTTTCCTGAGCTTTCTTCATTATGTGCCACCGACATCGACGATGCACAGAAGTAGGGAAAATGTTTTCAATGGATTGTGCCATCGCCCAATCTTGGTCAGTGATTATGTTGTCTGGTGCTAGACCATCCATTGCTTCAAGGAATGTACCAAACAACCAATCAAAACTTGTCTCTAACTCCTGCCTAACAAAGCCACACCCCAACATGAACGTCTGCCCATGACGATTTATCCCAATGAATGGAGAAAACGGCATGTTATACATGTTAGTCATGTATGTCGTGTCAAAGCATATGCAATCATGATAGGCTTCTTTGTAGGCTTTTCGTGCTGGTCCATCAACCTAGAGTATATTCTCAACCTTGTCTTCTGCATCATACTTGACCTTGTAGAAGAATTCTGGATCTGTCTTCTGTATATCTTTCAAATAGGCAACCGTCTCAATCATATCGCCTTCTTTAGTTGCATCCCTGTTCAAGCTTGACTTCAGGTTCGTGATGTGCTTGTCAGTATAAGGAACAATCAACTCTGTGCCATGGTAATCCGACATGATGTGCATCATTCGGCCTGCTCAAAAAAGAAAAACAAGATTGGGCGATTTAAAACCTTCCCAATAGGAAAATGATAGGCAAATTAAAACCCTAGGGCACAAGACTCGCTGAAATGGAGACCACTAGTCTTTTTTCAGGCATTTTTAGTTCAATTTGTTTTATTAATAGCCAACATGGCATGATATGTAACCGCAATGAAATGCATGTCTCTGCTCACAGCATATGTAGGCAATCAGAAACCATTTTTTGACGACACTTTGCTTACCACCCCTGACACACACTTTTTTGAATTCAAGCAGTTATGCCAGAAGGAAATATATAACTGCCACAAAAAAATTAGTTGTTTGCATATGTGCCAACAGTTTGCCTACTCATGCTAGTTCTTGATGCTCAAAACACAAAAACAGAAACATTAGTAAGAAATATATCTACTTTTTCAACCACATCTAGTTGCTTGTATTTTTTACAACAGTTGCTAGAAATCTTAAAAAAAACTTAGAGCATCAAGAACCAGCCAATAGTTGTCTATCATCCATAATAGCCTGCCTCAACAATGAGAAACTTGCGTAACTAGTTTTTTGTCGCACTACTATTGTTTGTCGCCTACCATATGCAAAGCAATAAAACACTGAATTTTTTTAGTTACTTGCATTTGTGACAACAGTTGCCTACTCATGCTCCATACTCATGCTCAAAACAGAAAAACAGAAACATCAGTAAGAAATATATCTACTTTTCAACCAAATCTAGTTGCTTGCATTTTTTTACAACAGTTTGCTAGAAATCTTGAAAAAGACAGAGCATCAAGAACCAGCCAATAATTTGTCTACCATCCACAAATAGTCTGACTTAATAATCAGAAACTTGTGTAACTAGTTTTTGTTGCACTAATATTGTTATCGCCTACCATATGCAAAGCAGTAAAACACTGAATCCAAGCAACTTTTTTCTACTGGCACCCACTCACCTGTAGTTAAGTTGCAATTATGAAGGTTTTTTAGGAACAACTTCTCTTCTGGCGGTATGCCCTGGTGCGATCGCAAATATTTAGTCAATGAAGGTTTCTCAATCAATGGATGCTTATGCTCAGCAATAAAATAAGTGACCTCCCAACGGCCATCAATCAATTTTACTATCATCTTGGCTTTGCACCCAGTCTGTATTATCTTTTCTCTTTTCCGTTTCTTCCTCTTCTTCTTTTTGTCAGCAGCATCATCAGCAAACACAATTACATTGTCTTCTCCATCATCATCATTCCCACCTTCAGAAGGATCTTCTAGCATTTCAACGCTAGGTGCGGTCACAGTACCGTGGTCATCATTTTTGGGTTTGCGAAACTTGTTGCAAACAAACTGGTACTTGTCTATTTCGCCAGTAACAGTAGACCGTCTGGAAGTGTTCATCTTGATTGAAAAACCCACATGCTGAGCATAAGCATTATAGTGTTCTCTTGCACCTTGCAAAGTGTCAAACCTTGTACCTAATGAAGGTTCCTTTGGCTGGGACCACACTTCATCATCGTTGTCAGCGTCTCCCCCTGCACCCTCATGCCCAGCAGTCCCACCTGTTGCACCCAAAGTATCTGTGTCATCAAGTGTGTGCTCTTCTGTGTGCATTGCTTGCATGACAGGGTCAACAACATTCTGTGTGGTTGGAGGGTTTGGAGAGTCAGACACGAACTCATGGATATTGTTCAGTAGGGGTGCCTTTTGCGTAGAAGGTTGTATGCAGTACATGGGCTCAATGTTGTCCACTCCAACATTGGCTGGCAAGTCCCACATCCGACAATTTGTTAAGGTCAATCATCTCCTGCATAATTGGCAAATAATAAACACACAAGTTAGAAGATGGAATCAACTATTGACCAAATAAGTAGGAATAATACATCAACTTTAGGCAACAAAATCAATCAACACACAATGTCTTATTTCATATTTTGCATGCACCAATCAATACAACAGAATCAGAGATGACAAATAACCGTTTTTCTTTTTTTTCAGGTGGAGAAATCAGGGTCAGGGGGAAAGAGGTGCAGATGAATGTTGAGTGGGAGTATTATCAGAAGAACATAAGATGACAATCCCAGTGAATCTCTAGTTTGCAAATGTATTGGAAAGTGTTGATATATTTGTAGTAGTATAACTACTAAATGACTTGTTTTGTGTTTTTGTTCCTCAAATTATGACCAGTTCTGCTTTTTTAATTGGGGTTCTTCACCCCATGTGTTTTAGTGTCATGAGCACAACCGTCCCATGGTTTTCGCCTCGTTTTTTCCCACTTCTTACACACTTGCAGGCTAATAGGGGTCGTGAGCTGGAGCAGCAGAAGGTGGCACCAACCACAAGCTCAAGGTATTGTTATCACAATCTTTGAACATAGCATTTTTCCATCATAGTTGGGCAGCACAAGCACAAGCACAAGGTCACAAACAACAAACACTTTGCTCACCATGCACATTACTTTTGCCTAAGGACATGCATACTTGCCATGAGTAATGTGGCAACATGTGGCATGCCTGGACAGTCCTGAACTTGCTCATACTGACACATTTTCTATAGTTGCTTGCATTATTGGCAACAATTGCCTACTCACTGACACACAATTGCTTGAAACAAAGATGCTAGTAAGAACATGAACCTAGTTGCTTGCATTTTTAACAACAATTGCCCACCAACCTGACATGCTCTACCCATGTTATTTTTTTGCTCGAAACAGAAACGCCAGTCCAAATTTTTTTCCTAGTTCCTTACATTTTAAACAATAATTGCCTACCATTGATGCATACTCTTGCTCAAAAATCCTAAGAAATACATCTACCACATCTACTTTGCCTTCAAGAATTAGAAAACTATTCTGTCTTTTGCACTTTCTGTGTTTGTTGCCTACAATGTGCACCAGATTTGTTTGCCCTAAATATGCTGAACTTGTTTGCTCGTGCTTTGCAATACATTTGCCTACTCATCGCAGATCTCGTTGCTTACTTTTTTATCCTCTTTCTCCTTCTCTACAGAAGAACAATAGAGCATAGACAAGACTCATCTTGGACATATGGTAGGGGGAGGGGAGTGGCAGGGGGTTGGGGGTGGAGGTTGTGGGAGATCCACCATGAAGAAAGAACAGGGAGAAGGGTAAAAAACGCACCTCTATTCACAGAAAACAGTTGATCTTCCAGTTGATCTTTTTCGAAGCTCTAGTGTTTTAGATCCATGGCGATGTGTAGGCAGGAGGTTTCCTTGGGGTAGAAGAAGGGGAGATATGGGGGAGCAGGTGGAGAGAATGGTTCCTTGGGAGAGAAGGATGGGGCAGAGAGGATGGGAAGCACGTGATTGTGAGGGAGGGGCAGGTTGGAGGAGAGATGGTGGCCACCAGTCTCGTCCTCCCATCGCGGCGTGGGATCTCGCGTATATACACTGGTGGGACCAGAAGTTTCCTTTTTTGCTGGGGGGGACCAGAACTTTCCAAATCTGGCAGGTTGCCAGGGATCCTTACCCAGCACTCAGTTGCTGCCTAGACGCTTCCGAAATGAATTTACTGGTTTTCATTAAACCTGCCCGTTACATAGATCCCAAATTTCCAAGAAAATCCAGATAATGGAAGAGTTGGTCAAAAAACCAAGCTCCAGCAGAGTCGTAACCCAATAGCTTACTAAGACGCCCAACAAAATTGCTCCACTTTCGCAATATAAAGGAGAAGCTTATCTTCTCTCAATACTCTCCCTCATATGTCTTTTGAACCGAAACCCATAGAACAATCGTTCTACGGTATATATTAAATGAAAGAAAATATTTACATATAGTTACAAGCAAAAGAAAGCAAAAATTAACCAACCATACTATGTCAAAACCCATCATTTTCAAAAGATTAACTTCAAAACTGATCAATCCAGCTGGAAAGTTGGGCCTCAAACTTGAACTTGATTTTGTGCCGTAGAAGCTGGAGGTCATTTTTCAATAATCCTCTCCAAGATTGAATAGAATATGGCTGTGATCTGAAGATTTTCCCATTCATCTGTATCCAAATGTTCCAACACCCCATGATTAAGATTTCCATAGCAATTGGTGTGGGGAGAGTTTGGGCTAGAAGTGAACCTCCTCATAAAGAGAAACTCCTCTGTGTCGATGACCAAGTAGAGATTCCCAGCAACTAAAAGCAAAAATCACAGTCGCAAAACAAGTGTAGGGAGGTTTTTTCAGTATTGGAGTGATAAAGTTCACAATTATAAGATGGAAGGTGGAACGATTTTCTGTGGAGGAGGTTCCTTGTATTAACTCTGTCATGCAGCAGCAGCCAGAAGAAGATCTTATATCGGAGCACGGTGGCATTCTTCCAAATTTTGGCAAAGATTGGTTGGGCATGATCTCTATGTTTGAGCAGTTTGTACATCTTGAATTCTTGATGGAGGAGAAATCAGCTCCCCATGGGTAAATCCACTTGTCATAACTACTCCCAATCTGAATTTCTTGGGTAATATCTTGTAGCTATAGAAATTGCTGGTGTGCCTCTGTTGAAAGGGGAGTATGAAAGTTGTCTAGAGTGTTATCAGCTTGGAGATACTCCCGAATTGTCAATTTTTCCTTGGAGGAATAAGAAAACAACTCTGGAAATTTCTCTTTGATTGTTCCAGATTCCCAAATCATCTCAGAAAGAAATGGTGCTGCCCTGACCAATCACCCCTCTTGTTACAAGCTTGAATTGAGGAAGAAGCATGAGAATATTCCTCCACCAGAAAGAGCTCATAGGCCTTGCAGGGAGTACCCCTTGAGGATAATAACAATCCCAAATCAGATGGACCCAGGGCAGATCATAATGGTTTAGGAATTTGTGGAGATGTTTCATCAGAAGGCATTTGTTATGAGTTGCAATGTGGAGAACTCCCAATCCACCATGGTCCTTGGGAGTGCAAACTTTGTCCCATGAGATAAGAGTTGTGCCTTATCCTCCATACCATACTTTCTCCAAAAGCAGTGCCTGAGGTACTTGTTAATATGTTCAACAATGCCAGTAAGGAGTTCCAAAGTACTCATGAAAAAGGTGGGGAGACTTGTAAGACTGATTTGATTAGAATGAGCTTGTCTCTATATGACAAAAAAGGTGAATATCCAAAGAGTCTTCTGTCGGTCTTTTTAATTATGGGCACAAAATCCTCTAATTTTGGTTTGGTCAAGCTGAGTGGCAATCGCAAGTATGTGAAAGGGAAGGCACCAATGGTGCAACCCAAGTTGTGAGCCAGAAGTTCCATTTTTGCCTGACTAGTGTTGATTGAGATCATAGCAGATTTTTCAAAGTTGACCCTCAGGCCAGCATAGACTGAGAAGTGCATGAGCAAATTCTTGAGTTGTTCCAATTGAGTGGTGCAAGCTGGCATCAAGAGAATAGTATCATCTGCATATTGTAATACTGGGAAGTCAGGGTAATGATGCCATTCCAGGGGTTTGCTAATGATATTGTTATTCATGGCTTCATTCATAACTGACTGCAGCTGATCAGCAGCTAAGACAAACAACTGAGGGGAGAGGGGACCTCCTTGTTTAACCCCTCTTCTACATATGAACTGTTTACCAGGGACCCCATTTAAGAGCACAAATGAGTATCCAGAGATGAAAATAATAACCATCCACATAATCTACCTTTCTCCAAATCCTCTAGCAATTAGTATCTCTTTAATGGTTTGATGTTCTATGAGGTCGAAAGCCTTTTGGAAATCAAGCCTTAACACCAAGATCTCTTTATCTGAGGAGTTGCATTGATTAATGTATTCATAAGCCCAAGCTAGGAATTCCTGGATGGATCTGTTCTTAATGAAGCCATATTGATTGTTGTGCACCAGTTTGAGAATAAACTTCTGTAGTCTATTAGCAAGCAACTTTGTGATGGCTTTAATTGAGCAATTGAGCAGAGAAGTAGGCATGTAGTCATTTGGAGTAGCTGGGCCATCAATCTTGGAATCAGTGTGATGAAAGAGGAATTAATACTTTGTAAGCTGATCTTCCCATGATAAAAATTATCAATCAATGCATAGGAATCAGGTGCAATAATGTCCCGGAAGGCCTTGACAAAATTAGTGTTAAAACCATTAGGTCATGGTGCCTTCTCGGCGGGAATCTCTTTAATAACAACATTAATTTCTTCTTTGGAGAAAGGGATTTCTAATATGGAGAGGTTGGGTGTTTGTTGATGATCCCTTCTAAGTTTAGCAAATTAAAACTGGGCACTGATGTGTTAATCCTGTCCTTGAAGGCTTTCAGTAGAATGTTTGCTTTGGAGTAATGATCTCTGACTGTGTTACCATTTTCATCTTGCAAACTTGAATGTGATAAACTATGTATTTTAGAGTAGCTTTGGCCTGAAAATACCGAGAATTGGCCTCTCGAAACTTTACCCACCTGATGGTGGCCCTCTGCTGCCAGTAATTTTTCCGCAATTCCAGAAGGTTCAACATGTGTTGTTTTAGAAATTCTCTGCCATTCCATTCAACATCTTGCAAGGTCCTGAACTCCTCAATAGTATCCAAGAAGAAGATCACTTCATTGGTGGCCTTGATTGTGTTGCTTATTTGTGAGATTGATTTTGCCCAATACTTTAAACATTTCCTTAGTCTTTTGAACTTGGCAGTGATTCTGTTAGCACTATCTGTGATATTAATATCTTGTTCCTAATTAGACTTGACAATATCTTTGAAGCCCTGAATTTGTAGCCAGTAATTCTCAAATCTGAAGATTTTTGCTCTTGGGATATGAGTTCCTATCTGGATTAAGTAAGTAACATGATTAGAAACTGGTTTAGCAAGGGGAAGAACCAATGTGTTGGGGAAGTGAGCAGTCCAAGCTTCTGATGTGAACACCCAATCCAACTTCTCAAGCAAGGGGGCACATTGCATATTACTCCAAGTGATACTCCTGCTTTTCAATGGAATTTCCACTAAGGCCAGGGAGTTTATAACATCATTATATTTCATCATGTCAGAGAAATTTTCTCTGGGCCTGCTTCTGTTATGTGGATATCTCATGTAGTTAAAGTCTCCCATTATTATCCATCTAGTGTCATCAGGCATCTGAATATCTTTAAACCAATTGAGGAATCTATTTTTGGCCTCTCCATGACAAGGGCCATATATATTTGAAAGAATCCAGGAGTCACTTGAGAGTTTAGAAGTGAATCTGATGGACAGTGAAAATCATTGTGAAATAAAGTTTCCCCCTCAAATAGAGAGTCATTCTAGGCAACAAGTAGACCACTAGATGCACCAATAGAAGGGAGAAAATCAAATTTGTTAATTCTACTAGGACAAAAGTTCTTGAGATATATGTAGTCAAAGGACTCTTTTTTTGGTTTCATGTAAGCAAATAATGTCAGCATTTATCTCAACAATCTTATTTCTTAAAGCCACCCATTTGGTAGTGTCATTGATTCCCCTGATGCTCCAATTTAGAATGTTCCAATTCCTGTTCATTTATAAGGCAAAGGTTTGAAACTGTGTACTGTGGGTAACTGGCAAGGTGTGTTGGGCTTTAAGTTACAACTCAAGTCAAGCATGACAGAGTGAACAACAAGATCATGATCAAAGTGACAACAAAACATCTTCACATAAGCCAAGCATCTCCAGGATCCCAAAATAGCAGATATACTGAGAGGTTCTAATAGGAGCCATACAAGCAAAAGTACAGGCCAATTGAAAACAAAACCATTAGAAGAGTTGCAAGTTCCATAGGACATAATGACAAGAACCCAATCCTAAAAAGATCGATGCAAAAGGAAGCTATCTGTGTCCAACTAGAGGTAGTAAAGCAGCTACTAGAGATGCAGCTCTTAGGCATCTGGCCCTCTAGATTTCTTTAGGTTTCCCTTTCCAGCAACCTTGCTTTCCTTCTTTTCTTGGGCTAGTGCAGCATGTCCTTAGTGTTGTCCTTAGCAGCAGCCTTGAAAAAGGAGACAAAGAGATTTTTGATGATCTTAGGAGAAATTGCAGGTGGACTGGAGGTACAGGAAAAGCAATTTCTCTCCCTCATATGTCAACCACCTGCACTCTCACATGATACTGCTTTTGCCACAACCGACCACCGCACTGTCGTGGCCGCACGCACATTGTTCCCGTGCCGCCACCACCGCCAACCGTCACGCCACCACCCTCTCCAACCACTAGAAAACCATGTCATCATCGTTGCACCACCAACCACCGAGGGTGTCCCAGAATAAGGAGTCCTAGGGCTACTGGCCTATCTCTCATGGGCCGGACTGGTAGGCCACTCTTGATTTAGCGAAGGAAAGATGAACTACATATGATCCCTTACTCTGTAAGGAAACCTTCAAAGACTTGGCATATCCTCCAGGTCTTGATGGCGTAGTTAGCATGTCTATCCCCTGATGGTAACCGACCATGTGTAACCCTAGATACCCCTGGTGTCTATATAAACCACAGGGTATAGTCCATAGAGGGGGGACCATTATCACCATACCCACCTAGGGTCTAGTTCATTCGATCTCGTGGTAGATCAACTTTGTAATTGTCATACAAACACATCAATACAATCAAGCATGATGTAGGGTTTTACCTCTTCGAGAGGGCCCGAACCTGGGTAAACACTGTCTCTATGCTCCTTGTTATCCATCGATCTAAGATCCATATCTTGGGACCCTCTACCCAAGATCCGCCGGTTTTGACACCGACACCCACCGCCAACTGTCATGCCACTGCCCTCTCCAACCATTAGACAACCACGTCTTCATCGTCGCACCACCACCTACCGCCGCCGACACTAATACGTCTCAAACGTATCTATAATTTTTTTATCGTTTCATGCTATTATATTATCTAGTTTGGATGTTTATATTAACTGGCAAGGTGTGTTGGGCTTTAAGTTACAACTCAAGTCAAGCATGACAGAGTGAACAACAAGATCATGATCAAAGTGACAACAAAACATCTTCACATAAGCCAAGCATCTCCAGGATCCCAAAATAGCAGATATACTGAGAGGTTCTGATAGGAACCATACAAGCAAAAGTACATGCCAATTGAAAACAAACCCATTAGAAGAGTTGCAAGTTCCATAGGACATACTGACAAGAACCCAATCATAAAAAGATCAATGCAAAAGGAAGCTATCTGTGTCCAACTACAGGTAGTAAAGCAGCTACTGGAGATGCAACTCTTAGTCATCTGGCCCTCTAGATTTCTTCAGGTTTCCCTTTCTAGCAACCTTGCTTTCCTTCTTTTCTTGGGCTAGTGCAGCATGTCCTTAGTGTTGTCCTTAGCAGCAGCCTTGCAAAAGGAGACAGAGAGATTTTTGATGATCTTAGGAGAAATTGCAGGTGGACTGGAGGTACAGGAAAAGCAATTTCTCTCCCTCATATTTCAACCACCTGCACTCTCACATGATACTGCTTTTGCCACAACCACGCACATTGTTCCCGTGCCACCGCCACCGCCAACCGTCATGCCACCACCCTCTCCAACCATTAGACAACCATGTCATCATCGTTGCACCACCAACCATTGAGGGTGTCCCGGACTAAGGGGTCCTAGGGCTACCGGCCTATCTCTCATGGGCCGGACTGGTGGGACGCTCTTGATTTATCGAAGGAAAGATGAACTACATATGATCCCTTACTCTGGAAGGAAACCTTCAAAGACTTGGCATATCCTCCAGGTCTTGATGGCGTAATTAGCATGTTTATCCCCTGATGGTAACCGACCATGTGTAACCCTAGGTACCCCTGGTGTTTATATAAACCATAGGGTTTAGTCCATAGAGGGGGGACCATTATCACCATACCCACCTAGGGTCTATTTCATTCGATCTCGTGGTAGATTAACTTTGTAATTGTCATACTAACACTTCAATACAATCAAGCATGACGTAGGTTTTTACCTCTTCGAGAGGGCCCGAACCTGGGTAAACACTGTCTCTATGCTCCTTGTTACCCATCGATCCAAGATCCATATCTTGGGACCCCGTAACCAAGATCCGTCGGTTTTGACACCGACACCCACCGCCAACTGTCATGCCACTGCCCTCTCCAACCATTAGACAACCACGTCGTCATCGTCGCACCACCACCTACCGCCGCCGACACTGATACGTCTCCAACATATCTATATTTTTTTTATTGTTTCATGCTATTATATTATCTGTTTTGGATGTTTTATATGCATTAATATGCTATTTAATATTATTTTTGGGACTAACTTATTAACCTAGAGCCCAGTGCGAGTTTCTATTTTTTCCATGTTTTTGAGTTTTACAGAAAAGGAATATCAAATGGAGTCTAAACATAATAAAACTTTATGATGATTTTTCTTGGACCAGAAGACATCCACATAACCTTGAGAGGGGGGGGGGGTCTGAAGATGGCCGAGGAGGCCACAAGCCCCCCAGGTGCACCCTGGGGGGCGCCACGAGGGCTTGTGGGCCCATCGGTGTCCTCCAACCCTAATTCTTACACTATAAATTCCCGAATATTCCCAAACCAACAGAAGCATCCACGAAAATACTTTTCCACCACCACAAGCCTCTGTTCACGTGAGATCCCATCTTGGGGCCTTTTCCGGCACCCTGCCGGAGGGGGATTCGATCATGGAGGGAATCTACATCAACCTTGCTGCCCTTCCGATGAAGCGTGAGTAGTTTACGACAGACCAACGGATCCATAGCTAGTAGCTAGATGGATTCTTCTCTCTCTATGATCTTCAATACCATGTTCTCCTCGATATTCTTGGAGTTCTATCCGATGTAATATCCTTTTGCGGTGCGTTTGTCGAGATCCGATGAATTGTGGATTTATGATCAAATTATCAATGAATATTATTTGAGACTTTTTTGAACTCTTTTATGCATGATTAAATATCTTTGTATTTCCCTTCGAATTATCGGTTTGGTTTGGCCAACTAGATTGTTTCTTCTTGCAATGGGAGAGGTGCTTAGTTTTGGGTTCAATCTAGCGGTGTCCTCACCCAGTGACAAAGTAGGGGCAGCGAGACACGTATTGTATTATTGGCATCAGGGGTAAAAATATGGGGTTTTCATCATATTGCTTGAGTTTATCCCTCTACATCATGTCATCTTACTTAAGGTGTTACTCTGTTCTTATGAACTTAATACTCTAGATGCATGCTGGATAGCGATCGATGTGTGGAGTAATAGTAGTAGATGCAGACATGAGTCGGTCTACTTGACACGGACGTGATGCCTATATTCATAATCATTGCCTTGGATATCGTCATAAATTTGAAATTTTCTATCAATTGCTCGACAGTAGTTTGTTTACCCACCGTATGTTTTCTTTCAAGAGAGGAGCCTCGAGTGAAATCTGTGGCCTCGGGTCTATTTTCCATCATATATTTTCAGATCTATAAACCAAAAGACCCAAAAATACCTTGCTGCAATTTATTTATATTTACTTTAGTTCGCTCTTTTATTTATCTTTTATACCTATCTCTATTAGATCTCACTCTTGGTCGAGACCGTGAAGGGATTGACAACCCCTTTTTCACGTTGAGTGCAAGTATTTGTTAGTTTGTGCAGGTGCATAGATTGGAGACTTGCTTGTGCCTCCTACTGGACTGATACCTGTGTTCTTAACTGAGGGAAACACTTATATCTACTTTGCTGCATCACCCTTTCCTCTTCAAGGGAAAAATCAACGCAAACTCAAGAAATAGCAGGCACCACCACCGCTGCTCCATCGTTGAGAGAGATAAATGATTGACAAATGGTGCCCATATACCAGGTTTGACATTAGGATGAGATTATTGGGGGCATGGAAAACATCATTACATAATAAACAACAAATATTTTATTATGGAGTCCAATAAGTGATACGTGTGTAAATGTTTTTTCTTAGAGATGTTGAAAATGTTTGATACTCCTCATATATATTTTATGTCTGTAAATGTTGATATGTAATAAAGTGCTTCACCCAGTGGCGGAGCAAGAATTTTTGGGAAGACCGGGCAAGATGGTCCTAAGTGTCTAATCTAGAAATAAAAATTGAGTATTCGAATACACAACATATAATATAGCACCAAACCCCTGAACCACAAATCCACATTAATAACGAAGTTAAAACATATACTCAAACAAAGTAATACGATATGCACACAAATGTAATTTAGTGTGAACCAATATAACGATATCTGTTTCATAGACCAAACAAAGTCAAAGTTGAGACTTGGCAAAAGAAGACACAGAGTCAGCAACGCAGGCAAAATCTCCATGTTGCCATCAAAACTTTAGCTATTCATATCATCCACACGTCCTAGAAGACAATGCAAAATAAAATAAATAAATTTATAATTCAACTAATTTTAATGTTATGAGACGTGAATATATTCAAAATTGAAGTCTTGCAAGAATAGAGATGGCCAAATGGAACATACCAATGGTGTGTTAAATAAAATCACAAGACAAATGCCCCTTTTAAGGATTTCGTTGTAGTAAATGTCTCAGCATTTTTGCCATGGAAAAGGGGAGATAAGAAGATCAGGGGAGTGTTGATCTTTGTATAATTAGGGGAAAGGAAGAAATTAGGGTGAATTTGTTTTGAAAACTGCCTATTCAAGATCCTTTATTTTTTTGTTAAATGCACAAATTTCGTCCTCATGATTGCAAATCTGAGAGATAGGAAGAGCTATTTTAGCTCCATGGGGGTGTGTCTCAGCTCTCTAGTTCGTACGAAGGAGAAAAGTTCTTTGCCTACTCCACTATGTCAACCATCTAGTTTGCAAGTTTGGGTTGGTAGGGAAAACATGGAGAGGAAAGAGGAGGCGCAAATGGAGTTGGGAGAGGGCACGGGTGAAGTGATTACCACGGCGGTGGTGCGGCTTGCGCCGGTAATCAATACGGGGGCGCAACCCAAGTTCTGCCTTCTACATCGGTCAACAAGGGGAAGATGGTGGCACCACTGATCATCAACATGGAGTCCGCGTGGGGGGCTATCAGTCGATCCTTGGTGGCGGGGCGGTTCTTATCGCCCTTCCAAGTGAACCCGTGGATCCTTGTCGATGAACGCCGTGTTTCGGCATGGAAGTTGCAAGGTACGGTCACCGTTTAAGAGGTGGCCAACGTTGACGGTGTTGGATTCTATGGTAGAGTGAGTTGACTGCAAATTAAAATTTTCCTATGCGCAGAACTACCAAGGTACGGTCACCGTTCAAGATATTGTTACCACTAGACGCGCTGTGCCGTGCAGCGGAAGAAGAGTTGGGGCAGCGCGTCCGCGTGGATTGTCTCCTCCTTGTTTGATCTCCCTGGCACAGCCGATCGTCGGATCCCACATACAGGTTCGCCGGAGCGTCGCAAGTGGACTGCCTCTAACGGTATCCACGCGTGCAAGAGGAACATCGTGCGGCGAACTGCTAGGTCCGATCACATAGTCGGTGACGAGTGGAGGTGGCTATTCACAACACATGCAAACCCTAGTGACAACAACGAAGCGATCAACCGAATGAGTGTGCCGCGCCTCCACTTTATATATGAATCCGTCGCAGGCTCAACACTTGGGCTTCGCACGGACCCTAAAGCCCAAAATCTGTTCGGCAAGGGAGTAGGATCACATCTAACTCATGGAGTCGGATCGGGCCTCACAGGTTCCTACCCTTAAGCGCACGAGCCTTGAGGTTCAAGTTGGTTTGGTCGCAGGTCGGATCACCTCCGACCTGCTCGGCTGGTAGCGACCTCTAGCAAGGCGTGCCGACCACCAAGTAGACAATGAAGCCGATTTTCGAACCTGTACATTACACTTCCATTCCTTTTGCCACACGATATATGTTGTCGGGCTCAAGGTGAATCAGTCATCCTTGTGCTAGCCCGACCTCTTTCTCATTCTAGTGATGCCGACCAGAAAGCGGATTATCTCATAATCGTTGTCGCATGGCCATGCTTATCTTGGTCAGATCACATGAGGGGCCTAGAGTATATCTCTCCTGATCGGAGGGGCAAATCCCATCTTGCTCGACCATATCTCGCAGCACGGGTCTGGACAAGCCCGAAACCTACCTTTATAACTACCCAGTCATGGAGTAGCCTTTGGTTGGCCCAAAGCAAGTCTGTCACTATCCTGAGCACATGCGCCAGCTCAGGTCCTAAAACGTAGAACGTATGTTGTACTAGAGACTCACAGATGACATATTGCTCAATCTCATAGTTGGGTCTGTCCAACTCGGACCTTATCTCAACTCGGATCCGACTACGCGCAAACCGAGTCCATATTATCCGGTTAGCATCCAATGCTCCATGGATAGTGATACCAAGCCATCGACCTTGTCATATGCTAGTCTAGTCGGTTGCGCATCCACACAGCCCTTTCGACTAGGGACCTTTTAGGACAGTCATCATACAATGCATAGTCCCACAAACAAGTCACGTACTCATTGATACACATCATTGATAAGGTCCAAGGACTATGTTTATTCATAAACACATATGAAATATCATCATACATGATTGCCTCTAGGGCATATCTCCAACAGACGGGAGGTTCATCCTCAACTTCTCCATTGAGGAAGATAAAATGTTTGTTTTGAAGGTCCAGCCATGGAATTACATGCATGAAGGAATCATCGTCACTGAGTTCGATGGCAAGGGTAACCCGGTGGAGGTCTACCTTGGAGCCATGGCTATATGGGCCCAGGCTCGTAACCTCTCTTTCGAGATAAAAACTAAGAGTATGGGCTGGACTTTAGGGACCCAAATTGGCAAGGTGATTATCGTCTCTCATCGAAATCATTTCATAGTTGAGAAGTTTTTGCATGTACAAGTGAAAATTCCGCTACATGTGCCACTCAAGTATAGGGTAGCATTCACTCCTCTAGGCAACATTAAGAAATTTTAGTTTGATGTACGTTACAAGATATTGTCGTCATACTGTAAGTGTTGTGGACTTGTAGGACATGTTTCTGAGCGGTTCTATAGAATCCCTAAGTACATTTGAGTAGCATCTTTCCCGAAAAATTTGAGTGTAGATGTTTACTAGAAAGGTCAAGTGGCAAGGAAAAGATCCATTCCAACATCAACAATGCTTCCAGGGAACAGAGGGAATGGTGGTCAAGGTGACAAAAGTCGTGAGTGATCTCACGGTGACCGAAAAGGGAGCTGTGGTGACGACCATCTTGGCGACTGGGGGACCAAGCCAAGGGGGCCTCCAGCTCCGCTAGTAGGGCCGGGCCCCTGTGGCTTCTCTGCCGGCCACAATTGGCACTGGTTCTGGTCAGGAGAATCGGATAACAGCCCGGCTGCCCTGATAGGCATGTCCAGGAGGGCCAGAGGCTGGCCGCAACTACCAGCACCCACCTGGGTGTGCTTCTGCTGGGCTAGGAGGGCCAGGACCCTAGGGCACCGCTACATACTGCTCCTGATTAGGAGGATCGGGCAGTAGTGCTGCCTATCCATGAAAGTTTTGTCCAGGAGGGCCAGGGGCTAGCGGTTATGGAGGCCACCCTACCTGGTGTCTTGCCTGGCCAGGAGGGTCAGGGAGAGACGCAGCCAGAGGAACCGAACTACCCCAAGACACGTGCTGCTACTGCTGCTTATCATGTCTGCCCTGTTGTCCAGGAGGACCAGGGTGTCCTGTTGATGGGTGAGGCCAACCATGTCGCTGCTACTACACAAACTGATCAACTTCTGTTCGAACCAGGCATGCTGGAGGCCCTGTCAATGGAGGTTGCTGCAAGACTAGCAGCTCCTGATGCAACTAATGATGCTATGGTTAATTTCAATGCTACAAAGAGTCCTATGCAGGTCTGACCAAAGAGGAAAGGGAAAAAGGAAGGAGGAGTTGAGAGATCGGAGGACGCACAGGAAAACTGTAGGTAAAAAGTGAAGAAACCCATTTGAAGCCCCACCAACAGGTGGTGACTTAGACTTCTCTTTTGCAAAAACTATGGATAGCTAGAGTGCATGTTATATGGCGATGTGGTATGTTTCTGCTAAGCGAGGGTGTACGGTTAGGGTGAAAACAATGACGGATGGAGATGGGGTCACCACACATGTACCGAAGGAGATAGAGGGAAAAGAAGAGGCATAGGTGCAACAGAGGAGGGAATCAGTTGGAGATGATGACGCATCGGTGGCCTCTGAAGAGGAGGTCCGCTAGGCCAAATGAAAATCATAGGTTCGAACTGCCATGGAATGCTCTCCCCTATGGCAGTTCGCGAGCTCTTGGAGCTACATGGGTGGATCAAGGTTGATTTAATCTTTCTTTCAGAGTCACATTTGAATAAATGTAAAGCCAATGATCTATGTCGTGTTTTGAATTTTGATTCGATCACTACTGCAGGATGGTCCTAATGCGACACATGTATAGTTGACCAATCGACCAAACTGTGTGCGATGCATGAATCGCAAACAATATCGTGACAAAACCGTCACCAATAAAATGAACTGTGTGCGATGGCGGAGACATCAAGCATGATTCAGATTAGAGTTGCACATGTGATATGTGGCATATATTTGATCCATATGAACTGTTTGCGATGAGCCAAAATAATAGAAACGATCAATCAAATCAAGGTGTGTGCGATAGACGACATACAATTCACTCGGATGAACTGTTTGCAATGAGTCAAAACAATAAAAATGGTCAGCTAGATCAAGGTGTGTGTGATAGACGACATACAGTTCACTCGAATGAACTGTTTATGATGAGACAAAACAACATAAACAATTCAGGTTAACAAGATGTGTGTGATACCCGAAAAACAGGTCATTAATCTGAATTATGTGGGAAGACCAATATTAACACAGATGATTCCTGCTAATAAGACGTGCGTGTTGTGGGAAAACGCTTGCTGGTATACAATTGTTAGCGATTGATGGAATCATCACTGGTGGGCTCCGTAGTTGAGTCCATGTACGATGTGATTTGTTTGTCTGCACAACATCTATATTCTGTCTAGAGAACAACAACATATATACTTAGAAGAGCATGATTGCATAACCAAATTAAAAATCCAATTACATAAGTGACTATACACAACAATCACACACACCTCAATAAATAGTTACATGCATACTAAACTAGGAGAAACGATCATCTAATGATCTACTTCTTGTGACGCTGCCACCAATGCTCTATGGCTCAATTGCTCACCTGGTGTAGGATGAAGGCACTTCCTCATGTTAATGATCCACATGTACAACTTGTAGCTTGTGTATGCATCTTGGACGCGTACTAGACATGTTCTTTACCCAGTCTCTGCATGTAGGCACTGTGCCAGGCAGTCTTGTTCTTCTTGCTCTCATCCTTCATGTTCCTGTAGTATGGGTCGATGATGGCCGAGGCCAGGTCAACCAGGGAGTCCTTGTTCTTTGTGCTTCCCCAGACCCTGTACCGGCCTTGGATGTCGACAAGCTTCTGGCTGGCCAAGCCCAAAGTCTCGAGCAACTTTAGATCATTACTAGTGTCCACCATAGCGAACCTATAGTAAAGGCTATTAATAAACCTGGCAAAACACTCACAAGGCCTTGTGGTCAGGCATTAGTGGTAGACGAGGACGTGATGGTGCACGCACAACTGGGTGACGACAACCTTCTGATCATACCTAGCACGACTGATAACCCACAAGTATAGGGGATCAATCATAGTCCTTTCGATAAGTAAGGGTGTCAAACCCAATGAGGACAGAAGGAAATGTCAAGCGGTTTTCAGCAAGGTATTTTCTGCAAGCACGGAAATTATCAGCAATAGATAGTTTGATACCAAGGTAATTTGTAATGACTAATAAGTAGAAATAGTAACAAAGGTGCAGCAAGGTAGCCCAATCCTTTTTGTATCAAAGGACAGGCCGAAACTTTCTCTTATAGCAAGTAAAGCGTTCTTGAGGACACATGGGAATTTCATCTAGTCACTTTCATCATGTTTGTTTGATTCGCGTTCGTTACTTTGATAATTTGGTATGTGGGTGGACACGTGCTTGGGTGTTGTTCTTATATTAACAAGATTCCCACTTATGCTTAACCCCTCTAGCAAGCTGATACGTCCATTTTGCATCATGCTTTTATATCGATATTTATTGCATTATGGGCTGTTATTACACGTTATGTCACAATACTTATGCATATTCTCTCTTATTTGACAAGGTTTACATGAAGAGGGAGAATGCCGATAGCTGGGATTCTGGGCTGGAAAAGGAGCAAATATTAGAGACCTATTCTACACAACTTCAAAATTCCTGAAACTCCATGAAAGTCATTTTTGGAATTAATAAAAAATACTAAGCGGAAGAAATACCAGAGGGAGGCCACCCATAGTCCATGAGGGTGGGGGCGCGCCCTACCCCCTGGGCGCGCCCCCTGCCTCGTGGGCCCCCTGGCAGCCTTCCGGTGACCATCTTCTGCTATATGAAGTCTTTTACACTGGAAAAAAAATCATAAGCAAGCTTTCGGGATGAAACACCGCCGCCATGAGGCGGAACCTTGGCGGAACCAATCTAGGGCTCCGGTGGAGCTATTCTGCCAGGGAAACATCCCTCCGGGAGGGTGAAATCATCACCATCGTCATCACCATTGATCCTCTCATCGGGAGGGGATCAATCTCCATCAACATCTTCACCAGCAGCATCTCCTCTCAAACCCTAGTTCATCTCTTGTATCCAATCTTTGTCCCAAAACCTCAGATTGGTACCTGTGGGTTGCTAGTAGTGTTGATTACTCCTTGTAGTTGATGCTAGTTGGTTTATTCGGTGGAAGATCATATGTTCAGATCCTATATGCATATTAATACCCCTCTGATTATGAACATGAATATGCTTTGTGAGTCCTTACGTTTGTTCTTGAGGACATGGGAGAAGTCTTGCTATAAGTAGTCTTGTGAATTTGGTATTCGTTCGATATTTTAATGAGATGTATGTTGTTTCTCCTCTAGTGGTGTTATGTGAACGTCGACTACATGACACTTCACCATTATTTGGGCCTAGAGGAAGGCATTGGGAAGTAATAAGTAGATGATGGGTTGCTAGAGTGACAGAAGCTTAAACCCTAGTTTATGCATTGCTTCATAAGGGGCTGATTTGGATCCATATGTTTCATGCTATGGTTAGGTTTACCTTAATACTTCTTTTGTAGTTGCGGATGCTTGCAATAGGGGTTAATCATAAGTGGGATACTTGTCCAAGAAAGGGCAGTACCCAAGCATCGGTCCACCCACATATCAAATTATCAAAGTAACGAATGCGAATCATATTAGTGTGATGAAAACTAGCTTGACGATAATTCCCATGTGTCCTCGGGAGCGCTTTCTCTATATAAGAACTTGTCCAGGCTTGTCCTTTGCTAAAAAAGGATTGGGCCACCTTGCTGCACCTTATTTACTTTCATTGCTTGTTACTCATTACAAATTACCTTATCACAAAACTATCTGCTACCGATAATTTCAGTGCTTACAGAGAATACCTTACTGAAAGCCGCCTGTCATTTCCTTCTGCTTCTCATTGGGTTCGACACTCTTACTTATCGAAAGGACTATGATAGATCTCCTACACTTGTGGGTCATGAAGACTCTTTTCTGGCGCCATTGCCGGGGAGTGAAGCGCCTTTGGTAAGTGGAACTTGGTAAGGAAAAAATTATATAGTTTGCTGAAATTTACTGTCACTTGTTACTATGGAACATAATCCTTTGAGGGGCTTGTTCGGGGTATCTTCACCCCGACCAGCAGATCAAAGAGTTGCTCCTCAACCTACTGAACCTACTGAAAATGTTTACTTTGAAATTCCTTCAGGTATGATAGAGAAACTGCTAGCTAATCCCTTTACAGGAGATGGAACATTGCACCCCGATTTACACGTAATCTATGTGGATGAAGTTTGGATTATTTAAGCTTGCAGGTATGCCCGACGATGTTATGAAGAAGAAGGTCTTCCATTTATCTTTTAAGGGAGAGGCATTGACATGGTTTAGGCTATGTGATGATATAGGATCATGGAACTACAACCGATTGAAATTGGAATTTCACTAGAAGTTCTATCCTATGCATCTTGTTCATTGTGATCATAATTATATATATAATTTTTGGCCTCATGAAGGAGAAAGCATCGCTCAAGCTTGGGGGAGGCTTAAGTGAATGTTATATTCATGCCCCAATCATGAGCTCCCAAGAGAAATGATTATTCAAAACTTTTATGCTCGGCTTTCTCTCAACAATCGCTCCATGCTCGATACTTCTTGTACTGGCTCTTTTATGATGAAGACTATTGAATTCAGATGGGATTTATTGGAAAGAATTAAACGCAACTCTGAAGATTGGGATCTCGACGAAGGTAAGGAGTCAGGTATGACACCTAAGTTTGATTGTGTTAAAACTTTTATGGACACCGATGCTTTTCATGAATTTAGCACTAAATATGGACTTGACTCTGAGATAGTAGCTTATTTCTGTGAATCATTTGCTACTCATGTTGACCTCCCTAAGGAGAAGTGGTTTAAATACAATACTCCCATTGAAGTAAAAGTAGTTGCACCTATTACAGGTGAAGAAAAGGCTATCACTTATAATGATCCTGTTGTTCCTACTATTTATATTGAGAAACCACCTTTCTCTATTAGGATAAAGGATCATGCTAAAGCTTCAACTATGGTTTGTAAGAGTAATACTAAAACACCTACACCACCTGAGCAAATTAAAGTTGAACCTAGTATTGCTATGGTTAAAGATCTCTTGGCTGATGATATTGATGGGCATGTTATTTACTTCTGTGATGAAGCTGCTAGAATTGCTAGACCTGATACTAAGAATAAACATAGACCTATTGTAGGCATGCCTATTATTTCTGTTAAAATAGGAGATCATTGTTATCATGGCTTATGTGATATGGGTGCAGTGCTAGTGCAAGTGCAATACCCCATTCCTTATACAAAGAAATTATGCATGATATTGCTCCTGCTGAGATAGAAGAAATTGATGTTACAATTAAGATTGCCAATAGAGATACTATTTCACCAGTTGGGATTGTTAGAGATGTTGAAGTCTT
This sequence comes from Triticum dicoccoides, assembly GCF_002162155.2. Taxonomy (NCBI): domain Eukaryota; kingdom Viridiplantae; phylum Streptophyta; class Magnoliopsida; order Poales; family Poaceae; genus Triticum; species Triticum dicoccoides. The sequence goes on from NC_041389.1 coordinate 125,218,474, forward strand.
GTGTGGGAAAGTTAAATATCCTGCTGATTTTCTTGTTATTGGTTCCCCACAAGATAGCTTTTGTCCCATTATATTTGGTAAACCCTTCTTGAATACTGTTAATGCTAAGATAGACTGCAAAAAGGATGTTGTTACAATTGGATTGGGAGATATCTCTCATGATTTTAATTTTGCTAAATTTCGTAGACAGCCCCATGATAAAGAATTACCTAATAAGGATGAAATTATTGGTCTTGCTTATATTGCCGTGCCTCCTAAGGACCCTTTAGAACAATATTTGCTAGACCATGAAAATGATATGTTTATGAATGAAAGAAGGGAGATAGATGAAGTATTCTTTAAACAGGGACCTATTTTGAAGCACAACTTTCCTGTTGAAATTCTAGGGGATCCTCCACCACCCAAGGGTGATCCCGTGTTTGAGCTTAAACATTACCTCATACTCTTAAATATGCTTATCTTGATGAAAAGAAGATATATCCTGTTATTATTAGTGCTAACCTTTCAGAGTAGGAAGAGGAAAGATTATTGAAAACTCTGAAGAAGCACCGTGCTGCTATTGGATATACTCTTGATGATCTTCAGGGCATTAGTCCTACTCCATGCCAACACAAAATAAAATTGGAGAAAGACGCCAAACCAGTTATTGATCACCAAAGATGGTTAAATCCTAAGATGAAAGAAGTGGTAAGAAAAGAAATACTAAAGAGGTATAATTTATCCCATTGCTGATAGTCAGTGGGTAAGTCCTGTCCATTGTGTCCCTAAGAAGGGAGGTATTACTGTCGTTCCTAATGATAAAGATGAATTTATCCCACAAAGAATTGTTACAGGTTATAAGATGGTAATTGATTTCTGCAAATTAAATAAAGCTACTAAAAAGGATCATTACCCTTTGCCTTTTATTGATCAAATGCTAGAAAGATTCTCCAAACATACACATTTTTGCTTTCTAGATGGTTACTCTGGTTTCTCTCAAATACCTGTGTCAGCAGAGGACCAAGAAAAGACCACTTTTACTTGCCCTTTCGGTACCTTTGCTTATAGACGTATGCCTTTTGGTTTATGTAATGCACCTGCTACCTTTTAAAGATGCATGATGGCTATATTCTCTGACTTTTGTGAAAAGGTTGTTGAGGTTTTCATGGACGACTTCTCTGTTTATGGATCTTCTTTTGATGATTGCTTGAGCAACCTTGATTGAGTTTTGCAGAGAAGCGAAGATACTAGTCTTGTCTTGAATTGGGAGAAGTTCCACTTTATGGTTAATGAAGGCATTGTCCTGGGGCATAAAATTTCTGAAAGAGGTATTGAAGTTGATAAAGCTAAGGTTGATGCTATTGAAAAGATGCCATGTCCCAAGGATATTAAAGGTATAAGAAGTTTCCTTGGTCATGCCGGTTTTTATAGGAGGTTCATTAAGGACTTCTCTAAAATTTCTAGGCCTTTGACTAATCTCTTACAAAAAGATATTCCTTTTGTCTTCGATGATGATTGTGTAGAAGCATTTGAAATACTTAAGAAAGCTTTGATCTCTGCACCTATTGTCTAGCCACCTGATTGGAATGTACCCTTTGAAATTATGTGTGATACTAGCGATTATGCTGTAGGTGCTGTTCTAGGACAAAGAGTTGATAAGAAGCTAAATGTTATTCAATATGCTAGTAAAACTCTAGACAGTGCCCAGAGAAATTATGCTACTAGTGAAAAATAATTTTTAGCAGTTGTATTTGCTTGTGATAAGTTTAGACCTTATATTGTTGATTCTAATGTAACTGTTCACACAGATCATGCTTCTATTAAATATCTTATGGATAAGAAAGATGCTAAACCTAGACTCATTAGTTGGGTTCTCTTGCTACAAGAATTTTATTTGCATATTATTGATAGAAAGGGAGCTGAGAATCCCGTTGCAGACAACTTGTCTAGGTTAGAGCATGTTCTCTTTTTTTTGAGAATTTTTTCATTCAAATTACGAATCAGTACAAAGTAGTTGACTCTTACAAGCACACTGAAACGCAAACACAAAGAACCATGAACACCTAGAGTACCCTAAGACAACCATAACACAAGAAGATCTCCGAAGCCTTGTGTCATCATCCCTGAATATTGAGAGAAGACCCCTGCAGCAGAAGGATCTGCAACTAGTCGCAAACAGGTCATCATCTTCGACCACGGTACAATTGCCGCCACGCTGCTTCCTCCTTTCTTGACACCAGCGCTGAGAGGGCATGGACATCAATCCAACACACCTGCAACAGCCGTCGCCATCTTTGGCTTTGAGTACCGCGAAAAGTGTCCCTTCCGAAAGGAAGAGAACTCGAGTCATCCGACCGGTCCAGCACCGCGGCCGGGCCATTTGCCCGGACAAAGCAGGATCTCCCACCAGCATCAGCGCAGAGGAAGGAGAAGAACAGCAGCAGCAAATCATACCAACAAGGAAGAAGAAAGGTCTTCATCTCCCTGCATCCATCGCCCATCTGAGGATCCAAACGGCCAGTGCCGATGGACCTCCAACCACCATAGCCCGTGACCTCGACGAGATCCGGGGATACCCAACACCGCTGGCTCCTAGACGAAGCCAAAAGCCTCGCCTGACCACGAACGGAGCCCGGAGAAACTTATTCCGACGCGACACCACCGCAACGGCCTCGGCAGTGTCTCCCTCAACCCTAACCCTACCACACACCCACCTAGCGAACAGACCCGGGGTTCCCCCTCCCTCCCGCCGCCGGAGCGTTCGACGGAGAGAGAGGGTACCGGCGGCGTCACCGGCGGCGCGCAAGGGATCCCGGTCGCCTTCTTGATCGCCTGATGCGATCCTGGTTAGAGAATGTTCTTGATGACCCACTACCTATTGATGATAGCTTTCCTGATGAACATTTAGCTGCCATAAATACTTCTCGTACAGCTCCATGGTTTGCTGATTATGCTAATTACATTGTTGCTAAATTTATACCACCTAGTTTCACATACCAGCAAAAGAAAAGGTTTTTCTATGATTTAAGACATTACTTCTGGCATGACCCATACCTTTATAAAGAAGGAGTAGATGGTGTTCTTAGACATTGTGTACCTGAGCATGAACAGGAACAGATCCTACGCAAGTGTCACTCCGAGGCTTATGGAGGACACCACGCTGGAGATAGAACTGAACATAAGGTATTGCAATCCGGCTTCTATTGGCCTACTCTCTTCAAAGATGCCCGTAAGTTTGTCTTGTCTTGTGATGAATGTCAAAGAATTGGTAATTTAGTAGACGTCAAGAAATGCCTATGAATTATTCTCTTGTTATTGAACCATTTGATTTTTGGGGCTTTGATTATATGGGACCGTTTCCTTCCTCTAATGGTAGTTGCTGTTGATTACGTTACTAAGTGGGTAGAAGCTATTCCAACTAGTAGTGCTGATCATAACACCTCTATTAAGATGCTTAAAGAAGTTATTTTTCCGAGGTTTAGAGTCCCTAGATACCTAATGACTGATGGTGGTTCACATTTTATTCATGGTGCTTTTCGTAAAATGCTTGGTAAGTATGATGTTAATCATAGAATTGCATCTCCATATCACCCACAGTCTAGTGGCTAAGTAGAACTTAGCAATAGAGAGCTCAAGTTAATTTTGAAAAAACTGTTAATAGATCTAGAAAGAATTGGTCCAAGAAACATGATGATGCATTATGGGCTTATAGAACTGCATATAAAAATCCTATGGGTATGTCTCCATATAAAATGGTTTATGGAAAAGCATGTCACTTACCTCTCGAACTAGAACATAAGGCATATTGGGCCATTAAAGAGCTCAATTATGATTTCAAACTTGTCGGTGAGAAGAGGTTATTTGACATTAGCTCACTTGATGAGTGGAGAACTCAAGCCTATGAGAATGCCAAACTATTTAAAGAAAAGGTTAAGAGATGGCATGACAAAATGATACAAAAGCGTGAGTTTAATGTAGGTGATTATGTGTTGCTTTTCAACTCTCGTTTAAGATTTTTTGCAGAAAAACTCCTCTCTAAATGGGAAGGCCCTTATGTTATCGAGGAGGTCTATCGTTCCGGTTCCATAAAAATCAACAACTTCAAAGGCACAAGTCCGAGCGTGGTGAACGGTCAAAGAATCAAATATTATATCTCAGGTAATCCGATAAATGTTGAAACTAATGTTATTGAAACCGTGACCCCGGTGGAATACATAAGGGACACTTTCCAAAACGTTTCAGACTCCAAAAAGGAATAGGTATGTGGTACGGTAAGTAAACTGACTCAAAAAAAGTTCTAATAGTAATTTTTCTCCATTTTGGAATATTTAAGAAAATAGGAAAATAAGAAGTAGTCCGGGAAGGACACAAGGCGTCCACGAGGGTGGAGGGTGCGCCCTACCCCCCTGGGCGTGCCCCCTACCTCATGGGCACCTTGTGTGCTCTCCGGACTCCGTTTTCTTGCACGATACTTCTTTCGGTCCGTAAAAATTCATTATATAATCTCGCGAAGGTTTTGACCACCGTATCACGCAAATATCCTCTGTCTTTGTTTCGAGCTGTTTTTCTGACAGATCTAGATCACCCTGACGTCTTCAAGCGCCCCCAAGGACAAGTTTTTCGAGAAGGTCATCAACCCCTACCTCGCGGAGGTGCTGCATCACCCTCAAACCATTGAGAGGCGTGAGAGGGTGCTGCACATTCGCGATGTTGAGGGACCAAGGAGGACCGGAAGCGTGGAGACAAGACTCGAAGAAATGGAACAACAAGTTTTCAAGTGCCAAGGGATGGTGGAACACGGACTAAACGCCAACCAGATGATGATCGCGGAGTTCACCAACAACCACAAGCTGGATGCCAAGAACATTGGGGAGACCATCTTCAAGCTTCATGAGAAAATTGAGCACCTCCAAGCCCAGATCGATGACCCGCAAAACCAAAACTATGAGTATGAATATAGATTCAAGAGGATGAGTTTGGCCGCAGATTTTAGGATCCGGAGACTCGATCATCCTTCAATGATGGTGAGCCTATGCCTTGCAAGATGGACGACAAGCCTACATCATCAACAATTCCATCACCACCACCTTCTTCACCAACAAAGGAGACATAATCACATGGGTATGGGCACTCTCCTTGGCAATTGCCAAGCTTGGGGGAGGTGCCCCGATATCGTATCTGTCGGATTTCGGGATCCGACAACCCTTGAGAGGTTCGAACTCTGGGGTGCGTGCGGAGATCTCAACCTGCCCAGTCTGCCTACTCGCGATCCTCCCTAGCCTAGCGCGTCGAGCTCAAAGAAACACAAAGACACAGAGATTTATACTGGTTCGGGCCACCGTTGTGGTGTAATACCCTATTCCAGTGTGGTGTGGTGGATTGCCTCGAGGGGCTATGGATGAACTAGTACAAAGGATGAACAAGCCTCAGGAGGTGAGGTGTTCTTGAGATGGTGTGGTGTTCTACTTGTTCTGATCTCGGTCCACTTCTATGGTGGTGGCTAAGTCCTGTATATAGTGGCCTTGGTCCTCTTCCCAAATATGAGCGGAAAGGGATTCCACAACGGCGGGATTTGAAAGGGGACAAGTAGTATAGTCTATCCTGACAAAAGTAGTCTTCGCCTGCGAAAATCCTCTAGTCGTGACGCTGCGGTTGCGGTGGGCTCGGTGATGGCCTCTGTCCTGCCGTCCTAGCGGTATTGGTCTTGTTGCACCAGAATGGAAACCTTTGGCTGATTCCTCAGGACTCCGCGCTTGTGGCTTGCCTCCCTTGCACCGAAGAGGAAACCTGCGCTCTGCACCTGCCTGGCGCCCGCCTGGCCTTGGTCGTCATGGCTCACGTTAGCTGAGCCTCATGAGGTAGATGCATAGAATTCTCTACCCCTCAGGAGCCCTCCTGAGGAGGCCAACTCCTTCGGGGGTCTTGGCGTCGTCCGCCTCACGAGGCTTGGCCCCTCGCGAGGGTCTTGCTGTGTTGGTGTTGAAGCTGGGCCGTACAAGGCCGTTGATGGAGACACGTGGTGGGCCGCAGGCAGGCAGGACTGGATACACCCAAGTCTAGGACGTCGACAGTAGCCCCCGGGTCCAAGGCGCACTCGGACTTGGCTTCCAAGCGAAGCCAAAGGGTAAGGCGGAGCACCGTGGGCCCTATCATCTTGCGGCCCTGAGGACACGTGGCGGTTGATGGGACGTGGGCGTCTCCACTTCCCCACGCCGCCTTGATATCCGGTAGACCCATCAGCCGCCCGATGTCAGTGAAACTCGCCCTTCATGGTGTATCGTGCCTGGCTCTTGTTTCCTCCTTCCCAATCTTGCCGCCGCATCCATAGATCTGGTGCTGGCGCCTTGCTCTCTCTTGGTATTCGCCATGGCTCCCAAGCCAAGAAAGAAGAAGGTGAAGCCGCGCGCGCCGGCCGGTCCTTTGCCGGCCTTGGAGCCAGCCCTTGAACAGTCGATGGTGATCAATAAGGAGGGGCTGGACAAGGTTCTCCATGTGCTTGCCACCAATTACAATGAGGGGAGGGCGAAGGCTCTCCGCCCTGCGTCTTGGCGAACTAGAGAGATGAGTGCCACTGAGATTACCATCCATCTCCATGCTCTTGTTGCTGGGTTGATTCCTCCCTTCTCCCCTTTCTTCAACACCGTGATCTCGCATTACCAGATCCATCTGCTGCATCTGGACCCTCGCTCCGTCATCCTCCTCACCGTCTTCGCCTTCCTCTACGAGGCCATGGAGGGCATCACTTCCTTCGTGTTCTTGTTTCAACATTTCTTCCTGCTCCCGCTGGCGGACGCTCGACAACGCTCCGGCTGTGCGACCTTCAAGGCTGTGGCCACGAACGCTAGCTCGGGGATCGACTTTGAGCTCTCGCCTGCCGGGAAGGGATTCCGGAAGCAGTGGCTCCCGATGGACGCCCGCGCATTCAGCCCCCTCCTCACGATTCCTGGGTCGCCGGCTTCGCCGAGCTCTGGATGGTGTCATGAGAAGCTTACTGACCGGCGTCTTGCTTTCATCTGGAAGAGGTTGGGGAGGCTCCAGGAACTTGGGGTGATGGCGCTAATGGTGGTGAAGGAATTCGTGAAGCAATGCATTGCTCCCCTCCAGCGCCATGCTCACTCGATGTGGGACTTCACCAGCGCCGAGGATCTGATGAGGCTGGAGAAGCCGTCGCTTGCTGCTGACACCTTGAGTGTGGTGCTCAAGCTACTGACTGGTGAGCCCGAGCCTGCTGACCTTCCGGGGGTGGCTGTCTTCTTTATCTATGCTCGAACAAGGAGGCGTTCGCAGGGTAGATGCCTCTGTTCGATGAGTGTGGGTTGCTTCCCGAGGGCACTGAGGGGCCCTGTGAGAATCCCGTCTTTGTGGCTCCTCTCCTGATCAACCCTGCCGCGTGTGCCTCGAGTGTGGAGGCAGGGGGCGCGCGCCTCCGTCATCTGTCAAGAGCTGCTCCGGAGGCTCAGCCTCGTTAGAGGCTCAAGAGGCTCAGGCTTCTGGGGTCCCGGAGGGGGCTACTATAGAGCCTGCGCAACACCAGGCTCCGGAGGCATGAGCCTCTGACGCCCGGGACGGTGGCTCCAGAGTGGCCGCTTGCGATGAGGAGCCCACCAATGGCCCCGGAGTTTGCTACCTCTTGAGCACAGCCTTGGTTTTCCATTGAAGAGGAAAGGGTGATGCAGCAAAGTAGCATAAGTATTTCCCTCAGTTTTTGAGAACCAAGGTATCAATCCAGTGGGAGGCTTCACGCAAGTCCCTCGTACCAACACAAACAAACAAGAACCTCGCAGCCAACGCGATAAAGGGGTTGTCAATCCCTTCACGGCCACTTGCGAAAGTGAGATCTGATAGAGATAATAAGATAAGATAAATATTTTTGGTATTTTTATGATATAGATTGGAAAGTAAAGATTGCAAAATAAAGTAGATCGAAAACTTATATGATGGAAAATAGACCCGGGGGCTATAGGTTTCACTAGCGGCTTCTCTCAAGATAGCATAAGTATTATGGTGGGTGAACAAATTACTGTCGAGCAATTGATAGAAAAGTGCATAGTTATGAGAATATCTAGGCATGATCATGTATATAGGCATCACGTCCGCGACAAGTAGACCGACTCCTGCCTGCATCTACTACTATTACTCCACACATCGACCGCTATCCAGCATGCATCTAGAGTATTAAGTTCATAAGAACAGAGTAACGCATTAGGCAACATGACATGATGTAGAGGGACAAACTCAAGCAATATGATATAAACCCCCTCTTTTTATCCTCGATGGCAACAATACAATACGTGCCTTGCTGCCCCTGCTGTCACTGGGAAAGGACACCACAAGATTGAACCCAAAGCTAAGCACTTCTCCCATTGCAAGAAAGATCAATCTAGTAGGCCAAATCAAACTAATAATTCGAAGAGACTTGCAAAGATAACAAATCATACATCAAATAATTCAGAGGAGATTCAAATATTTCTCATAGATAAACTTGATCATAAACCCTCAATTCATCGGATCTCGACAAACACACCACGAAAAGAGTTACATAGAATAGATCTCCAAGAAGACCGAGGAGAACTTTGTATTGAGATTTAAAGAGAGAGAAGAAGCCATCTAGCTAATAACTATGGACCCAAAGGTTTGTGGTAAACTACCTCACAACTCATCGGAGAGGATATGGTGTTGATTTAGAAGCCCTCCGTGATTGATTCCCCCTCCAGGGGAGCGCTGGAAAAGGCCCCAAGATGGGATCTCACGGGTACAGAAGGTTGCGGCAGTGGAAATAGGGTTTCGTGGTGCTCCTTGATGTTTCCAGGGTACGGAGGTATATATAGGCAAAGGAGGTCAGTCAGGGGATCCACGACGGGCCCACGAGGGTGGGGGGCGCGCCCTCCTGTCTCGTGTCCTCCTTGACTGCTTCTTGACGTCCACTCCAAGTCTCCTGGATTGCGTTTGTTCCAAAAATATTCCTCCCAAAGGTTTCATTCCGTTTGGACTCCGTTTGATATTCCTTTTCTTCGAAACACTGAAATAGGCAAAAAACAACAATTTGGGCTGGGCCTTTGGTTAATAGGTTAGTCCCAAAAATGATATAAAAGTGTATAGTAAAGCCCATAAACATCCAAAACAAGTAATATAGTAGCATGGAACAATCAAAAATTATGGATACATTGGAGACGTATCAAGCATCCCCAAGCTTAATTCCCGCTCGTCCTCGAGTAGGTAAATGATAAAAACAGAATTTTTGATGTGGAGTGCTACCTAGCATATTTCTCAATGTAATTTTCTTTATTGTGGCATTAACGTTCAGATCCAAATGATTCAAGATAAAAGTTCATATTGACATAAAAATAGTAGTACTTCAAGCATACTAACAAGTAATCATGTCTTCTCAAAATAACATGGCCAAAGAAAGCTTATCCCTACAAAATCATATAGTTAGGCTATGCTTCATTTTCGTCACACAAAATACTCCCATCATGCACAACCCCGGTTCCAGCCAAGCAATTGGTTCATACTTTTTAACGCGCTTCAGCCTTTTTCAACTCTCACGCAATACATGAGCGTAAGCCATGGATATAGCACTATGGGTGGAATAGAATATGATGATGGAGGTTGTGTGGAGAAGACAAAAATGGAGAAAGTCTCACATTGACGAGGCTAATCAACGGGCTATGGAGATGCCCATCAGTGGATGTCAACATGAGGAGTAGGGATTGCCATGCAATGGATGCACTAGAGCTATAAATGTATGAAAGCTCAACAAAAGAAACTAAGTGGGTGTGCATCCAACTTGCTTGCTCATGAAGACCTAGGGCACTTTTTGGAATCCCATCGTTGGAATATACAAGCCAAGTTCTATAATGAAAAATTCCCACTAGTATATGAAAGTGACAACATAGGAGACTCTCTATCATGAAGATCATGGTGCTACTTTGAAGCACAAGTGTGGAAAAGGATAGTAACATTATCCCTTTTTTTTCTTTTTTGGGCCTTCCTTTTTTATTTGGCCTTTCTCTTTTTTTATTTGGCCTTTATTTGGCCTTTATTTTCAAGGGACAATGCTCTAATAATGATGATCATCACACTTCTATTTACTTACAACTCATGGATTACAACTCGATACTAGAACAAAATATGACTCTATATGAATGCCTCCGGCGGTGTACCGAAATATGCAATGAATCAAGAGTGACATGTATGAAAGAATTATGAAGGTGGCTTTGCCACAAATACGATGTCAACTACATGATCATGCAAAAGAAATATGATAATGATGGAACGTGTCATAATAAACGGAACGATGGAAAGTTGCATGGCAATATATCTTGGAATGGCTATGGAAATGCCATAATAGGTAGGTATGGTGTCTGTTTTGAGGAAGATATAAGGAGGTTTATGTGTGATAGAGCGTATCGTATCACGGGGTTTGGATGCACCGGCGAAGTTTGCACCAACTCTCAAGGTGAGAAAGGGCAATGCACGGTACCGTAGAGGCTAGCAATGATGGAAGGTTAAGAGTGCGTATAATCCATGGACTCACATTAGTCATAAAGAACTCATATACTTATTTCAAAAGTTTTATTAGCCCTTGAAGCAAAGTACTACTACGCATGCTCCTAGGGGAAGGGTTGGTAGGAGTTAACCATCGCACGATCCTGACCTCCACTCATACGGAAGGCAATCAAAAGAGCATCCCATGCTACAAATTTGTTACACAACTTTTACCATACGTGCATGCTACGGGACTTGCCAACTTCAACACAAGTATTTCTCAATTTCATAATTACCCAACTAGCATGACTCTAACATTACCACCTCTATATCTCAAAACAGTAATCAAGCATCAAATTGATCATAGCATCCAATTCACTTTCTATGATAGTTTTTATTATACCCAACTTGGATGCCCATCATTCTACGACCAATTTTATAACCATAACAAATACCATGCTGTTCTAAAACACTCTCAAAATAATATAAGTTAAGCATGAGTGATCAATAATTTCTACAAAATAAAACCACCACCGTGCTCTAAAAATATATAAGTGAAGCACATAGAGTATTCTAATAAATTCCAAATAATGGGTGTCTCTCCCCAAAAGGTGTGTACAGCAAGGATGATTGTGGTAAACTAAAAAGAAAAGACTCATATCATACAAGACGCTCCAAGCAAAACACATATCATGTGGTGAATAAAAATATTGCTCCAAGTAAAGTTTCTGATAAACGAAGACGAAAGAGGGGATGCCTTCTGGGGCATCCCGAAGCTTAGGCTTTTGGTTGTCCTTGAATTATCTTGGGGTGCCATGGGCATCCCCAAGCTTAGGCTTTTGGTTGTCCTTGAATTATCTTGGGGTGCCATGGGAATCCCCAAGCTTAGGCTCTTGCCACTCCTTATTCCATAGTCCATCAAATCTTAACCCAAAAATTGAAAACTTCACAACACAAAACTCAACAGGAAATCTCATGAGCTCCGTTAGGGCAAGAAAGAAAAACCACCACTTAAGGCACTGTAATGAAATCATTCTTTATTTATACTGGTGTTAAACCTACTGTATTCCAACTTCTTTATGGTTCATACCCCCCGATGCTAGCCATAGATTCATCAAAATAAGAAAACAACACATGAAAAACAGAATATGTCAAAAACAGAACAATCTGTAGCAATCTGTAACTTTTGAATACTTTTGGAACTCTAAAAATCCTACAAAACTAGGAAGTCCTAGGAAATTTGTCTATTGATCTACGTAAAAAATTCAAATAAAAATCACGTTTCTGTGATTTATTAAAATTATTCTCGTGCGCGCAAAAGTTTCTGTTTTTCAGCAAGATCAAATTAACTATCACCGTAGGTTATCGTATAGGTTCTACTTGGCACAAACACTAATTAAAACATAAAATCACATCTAAACAGGAGCTAGATGATTTATTTATTACTAAACAGGAGCAAAAAGCAAGGGACAAAAATAAAATTGGGGTGCCTCCCAACAAGCACTATCGTTTAACGCCCCTAGCTAGGCATAAAAGTGAGGATAGATCTAAGTATTGCCATCTTTGGTATTCAATTCATAAATGGCTCTCATAATAGATTCATAAGGTAATTTGATTTTCTTTCTAGGAAATTGTTCCATGCCTTTCCTTAATGGAAATTGGAATCTAATATTTCCTTCCTTCATATCAATAATTGCACCAATCGTTCTAAGGAAAGGTCTACCAAGAATAATAGGACATGAAAATTGCTATCTATATCAAGAAAGATAAAATCTACGGGCACATAATTCCTATTTGCAACAATAAGAACGTCATTAATCCTTCCCATAGGTTTCTTAATGGTGGAATCCGCAAGGTGCAAGTTTAAAGAACAATTATCAAATTCACGGAAACCTAGCACATCACATAAAGTTTTTGGAATTGTGGAAACACTAGCACCCAAATCACATAAAGCATAGCATTCATGATCTTTAATCTTAATTTTAATAGTAGGTTCCCACTCATCACAAAGTTTTCTAGGGATAGAAACTTCTAATTCAAGTTTTTCATCATAAGATTGCATCAATGCATCAACGATATGCTTGGTAAAAGTTTTATTTGACTATAAGCATGAGGAGAATTCAACATGGATTGCAACAAGGAAATACAATCTACTAAAGAACAATCATCATAATTAAATTCCTTGAAATCCAAAATAGTGGGTTCATTGCTATGTAAAGTTTTGACCTCTCCAATCCTACTTTTACCAAATTTAGCATCAAGATCTAGAAACTCCGAATCATTGGGATGCCTTCTAACTAAAGTTGACTCATCTCTAGTCCCGTCATTATCAAGATTCATATTTAGATCTTCATCATTATTTTCATGGAAACTAGAAGAGCATGCTTTTACAAAGCAATCTTTCTTAGCATGCATCCTAGCGGTTCTTTCTTTGCACTCATCAATGGAAATTCTCATGGATTTGAGAGACTCATTGATATCATGCCTAGGTGGAATAGATCTAAGTTTCAAAGAATCAACATCAAGAGAAATTCTATCCATGTTCCTAGCCAGTTCATCAACCTTAAGCATTTTTTCTTCAAGCAAAGCATTGAAATTCTTTTGAGAGATCATAAATTCTTTAACACTATTCTCAAAATCAGAGGGCATCTTATTAAAATTTCTGTAAGAGTTGTTGTAGAAATTACCATAATTATTAGAGGAATTACTAGGGAACGGCCTAAGATTAAAGTTTCCTCTATACGCGTTGTTACCAAAATTATTCCTACCAACAAAATTCACATCCATAGATTCATTATTATTATCAATCAAAGTAGACAAAGGCATATCATTAGGATCAATAGGAGCACTCTTATTAGCAAACAATTTCATAAGTTCATCCATCTTTCCACTCAAAACATTAATCTCTTCTATCGCATGAACTTTTTTACTAGTAGATCTTTCGGTGTGCCATTGAGAATAATTAACCATAATATTATATAGGAGTTTAGTAGTTTCTCCTAAAGTGATTTTTTATAAAAGTGCCTCCCGCGGCCGAATCTAAAAGATTTCTAGAAGCAATGTTCAATCTGACATAAAATTTTTGTATGATCATCCATAAATTTAATCCATGAGTAGGGCAATTGCAAATCATTAATTTCATCCTCTCCCAAGATTGTGCAACATGTTCATGATCAAGTTTCTTAAAATTCATAATATCGTTCCTAAGGGAGATGATCTTAGCGGGAGGAAAAAACTTAGAGATAAAAGAATCTTTGCACTTATTCCAAGAATCAATACTAGTTTTAGGAAAAGACGAAAACCAAGTTTTAGCATGATCTCTAAGTGAAAACCGAAATAAGTTCAATTTAACAATATCACTATCCATGTCTTTCTTCTTTTGCATATCACACAAATCAACAAAGTTGTTTAGATGAGTAGCGGCATCTTCACTAGGAAGGCCGGAGAATTGATCTTTCATAACAAGATTTAACAAAGCAGCATTGATTTCACAAGATTCAGCATTGTTAAGAGGAGTAATCGGAGTGCTAAGGAAATCATTATTGTTGGTATTGGAAAAGTCACACAATTTAGTATTATCTTGAGCCATCGTGACAAGCAAACCAACACACAAGCACACAAGGGGCAAGCAAAAAAGAGGCAAAGGGAAAAGAGAGGGCGAATAAAACGGCAAGGATGGAGTGGGGGAGAAGAAAACGAGAGGCAAATGGCAAATAATGTAATGCGAGGGAGATGAGTTTGTGATGGGTACTTGGTATGTCTTGACTTGTGCGAAGACCTCCCCGGCAACGGCGCCGGAAATCCTTCTTGCTACCTCTTGAGCACTGTGTTGGTTTTCCCTTGAAGAGGAAAGGGTGATGCAGCAAAGTAGCGTAAGTAGTTCCCTCAGTTTTTGAGAACCAAGGTATCAATCCAGTAGGAGGCTTCACGCTAGTACCTCGTACATACACACACAAACAAGAACCTCACAACCAACGCAATAAAGGGGTTGTCGATCCCTTCACGGCCACTTGCAAAAGTGAGATCTGATAGAGATAATAAGATAAGATAAATATTTTTGATATAGATTGGAAAGTAAAGATTGCAAAATAAAGTAGATCGGAAACTTATACGATGGAAAATAGACCCGGGGCCATAGGTTTCACTAGTGGCTTCTCTCAAGATAGCATAAGTATTACGGTGGGTGAACAAATTACTATCGAGCAATTGATAGAAAAGTGCATAGTTATGAGAATATCTAGGCATGATCATGTATATAGCCATCACGTCCGCGACAAGTAGACCGACTCCTGCCTGCATCTACTACTATTACTCCACACATCGACCGCTATCTAGCATGCATCTAGAGTATTAAGTTCATAAGAACAGAGTAACACATTAGGCAAGATGACATGATGTAGAGGGATAAACTCAAGCAATGTGATATAAACCCCATCTTTTTATCCTCGATGGCAACAATACAATACATGCCTTGCTTCCCCTGCTGTCACTGGGAAAGGACACCGCAAGATTGAACCCAAAGCAAAGCACTTCTCCCATTGCAAGAAAGATCAATCTCGTAG
Organism: Triticum dicoccoides; assembly: GCF_002162155.2. Taxonomy (NCBI): domain Eukaryota; kingdom Viridiplantae; phylum Streptophyta; class Magnoliopsida; order Poales; family Poaceae; genus Triticum; species Triticum dicoccoides. The sequence continues at coordinate 125,233,503 of NC_041389.1, forward strand.
ACCAAACCAAACTGATAATTCGAAGAGACTTGCAAAGATAACCAATCATACATAAAAGAATTCAGAGGAGATTCAAATATTTCTCATAGATAAACTTGATCATAAACCCACAATTCATCGGATCTCGACAAACACACCGCAAAAAGAGTTACATCAAATAGATCTCTAAGAAGATTGAGGAGAACTTTGTATTGAGATTCAAAGAGAGAGAATAAGCCATCTTATTAATAACTATGGACCCGAAGGTCTGTCGTAAACTACTCACAACTCATCAGAGAGGCTATGGTGTTGATGTAGAAGCCCTCCATGATCGATTCCCCCACCGGGGGAGCGCCGGAAAAGGCCCCAAGATGGGATCTCATGAGTACAGAAGGTTGCGGCGGTGAAAATAAGGTTTCGTGGTGCTCCTTGATGTTTCCAGGGTACGGATGTATATATAGGCGAAGGAGGTCGGTCAGGGGAGCCACGAGGGGCCCACGAGGATGGGGGTGCGCCCTCCTGCCTCATGGCCGCCTCGGCTGCTTCTTGATTTCCACTCGAAGTCTCCTGGATTACGTTTGTTCCAAAAAGATCACTCCCAAAGGTTTCATTCCGTTTGGACTCCATTTGATATTCCTTTTCTTCGAAACACTGAAATAGGCAAAAAAAACAGCAATTTGGGCTGGGCCTCCGGTTAATAGGTTAGTCCCAAAAATGATATAAAAGTGTATAGTAAAGCCCATAAACATCCAAAACAAGTAATATAATACCATGGAAAAATCAAAAATTATAGATATGTTGGAGACGTATCAGAGTCGTGAGCCAGGAAATCTCGCCGGGTGCCCCTGTCCTTGGGACCCCTACTCCAGGTATCACGCTAGGCGCTCCCCCTCCCGAGAATCGCCCGTCGGGACCGGGTCGGTGCCACCTCTGCCTCGAGTCGCTCCTGAAGAGGAAGAGGTCCCTGTGCCGCGATGATGGCACCTGTCGGCAGCTGAAGCCGAGGAGATACGTGGCGGCCGATGAGTAAGTATCTTCGCTCTTGATCCCCCAGCGCGCCGCATTTTCTCATGGCTAGGGTTTTTGCAGGATCTCCATGAAGACGAAACCTCGGGAGGCGGGCACCCCCAAGGATTCTAGCTCAGCGCATGCCTGCAGCCCCCAGTGCCCCGAGCCTGCGCAGGGTGCGAGTCCAACTCCATCTAGCACGACGCCACGAGGCTGCCCCGGAGCCGGGCCCCATGTTCTCTCCCCCCCGCGACTCTGCCCCCGAGGCGAGGGGTGCGCCGGTGATCCTCCCTCTTGTCGTTGCCGGCAAGGGGGCGTCCTCTCGGCAACCTTCATCTTCAAACTGTGGGGCTACGCCAGCCAACCCCCTGCTAGCGACTGGCGGAGCACCCAACGCCTCCCGAGCAACTTCTGGAGCCGGTGAAGATCTTTGAAATGAGCTCGCGTTTGCCCGCGGGCGTAGCGCGGTGCGCTTCGGGTTTTTTGGTGAGGCGATGCATGCGATGGTCCATCTTGGCAGGGAGCTTGCCAACGTCGACACCAGGCTCGAGGCAGAAAACCGTCGCTTGGAGGATGAGTGGCAATGGCTGAAGGTGGCCATCAACCTTGGGAAGATTCGGCGTGACGAGGCTGAAGCGCGCGCGGTGGTCTCGCTCGCGGCTTCTCGTGAAACTTGAGCCCGCGCCATGGAAGAGGCTGAGGCATCCAACCTCCATCGTGAGGCGGCTGAGGAACGTGAGCGAGATCTCCTGTCTTCAAATGCAGCCCTACTGCATGAATCGAGGAGCGCCGTGCCCTGCTGGCCACCTCCTCAGGTGAGGTGGAGCACCTGAGGCGCCATGAGGACTTGGCGCTGGAGGCCGTGGAACACAGCTTGGCACTGGAGAGGCTGGAGGTGAGGGAGTGACAGGCCGCCATGGCTGAGGACGCCATCACCGCCCGAGAAGCTCAGGTCCAAGTGGAGGTGGAGAAGAGGGTGGCGAAGGCACGTGCCGAGCAGTATGGAAGGCATCGCCTGGACTTGGAGTTGCTCAAGGCCGAGTTTGAGGGCCGGACCTCCATCCTGAAGACCAAGCTACAGGCTGTGGAGCAGCGCGAGGGCACTACCTGGGAGGCCCTGGCTTCTTCCGACTCTGCCCTGGATTCTGCCTGCGCCAAAATATCCTCTCTCCGGAAGCAAGCCGAAGACACCACCTCCCTCCCGGAGAACGCTTTGAGTGAAAAGTGCCGCCACCTGACTCTGGAGCGCGAGCATGGCCCCATGCTCCAAGGTCTGCGCATCAGAGCCAACAACGCCTTGGGTGCTATTTGTGATGAGAGCGCTCCTCACCCACACGAGAATGACTACGCCAACCATCTTCGCTTCTTAACTAATGTTGTGACCCGCCTAGAGGATCAAGCCGCAAAAGCCTACCACCTCGTTGAGGAGAGGAGCCGGGGCCTCCGTGGGCGCGTGCTCTCGTGCATCTTCAGCAACCTCCTGAACCTTGACTCCCACTTCGATTTCGGCACCGTGCTAGCCCCCGTGCCCGCGGCCACCCAAGACAAGCTTGCCAAGTGGGTGGACGGTCATGTGGATGCTTTGGTGAAGGAGCTGACTGTCACGCCCAATATGCGATCCTATCCAAAAGGAACTCGAAGGTCCCACCAAGGATAGACCCGCATATTGAAACGCTTTTGCAAGGTGGATATCATTACATCAACATTACATAATAGATAGAGATACATACAAAAGGCATACAATGCCACACGAATACAACATCACAATACATCAGAGCACCATCTGACTATGGATGAAACACAAACAGAAACTCAAACGACATCCACCCTGCTAGCCCAGGCTGCCGACCTGGAACCTATCCCCTGATCGAAGCAGAAGCAGAAGAAGAACTCCAACACAAGCAAACATCGCTCTCGCGTCATGATCATCGCATAACCTGTACCTGCAACTGTTGTTGTAGTAATATGTGAGCCACGAGGACTCAGCAATCCCATTACCATGGGTATCAAGACTAGCAAAGCTTAATGGGAAAGGAAGGGGTAAAGTGGTGAGGTTGCAGCAGCGACTAAGCATATATGATGGCTAACATACGCAAATAAGAGCGAGAAGAGAGCAAGCGGAACGGTCGTGAATCTAGCAATGATCAAGAAGTGATCCTGAACTCCTACTTACGTCAAACATAACCCAAAACTGTGTTCACTTCCTGGACTCCGCCGAAAAGAGACCATCACGGCTACACACATGGTTGATGCATTTTAAATCGGATCTGGTGTCAAGTTATCTACAACCGGACATTAACAAATTCCCATCTACCTATAACCGCAGGCACGGCTTTCAAAAGATTATACCCTGCAGGGGTGTCCCAACTTAGCCCATGATAAGCTCTCGCGATCAACGAAGGATATACCTTCTCCCAGGAAGACCCAATCAGACTCGGAATCCCGGTTTACAAGACATTTCGACAATGGTAAAACAAGACCAGCAAAGCCGCCCGATGCACCGACAAATCCCGATAGGAGCTGCACATATCTCGTTCTCAGGGGCAACACCGGATGAGACTAGCTACGAGTAAAACCAACCCTCAAGTTGCTCCGAGGTGGCCCCGCAGGCAGCTCAGTTCGGACCAACACTTAGACAAGCACTGGCCCCGGGGGGGGGGGGCTAAAATAAAGATGACCCTAGGGCTCCGGAAACCCAAGGGAAAAAGGGCTAGGTGAGGCAAATGGTAAAACCAAAGTTGGGCCTTGCTGGAGGAGTTTTATTCAAAGCGAACTGTCAAGGGGGTCCCATAAATCACCCAACCGCATAAGGAACGCAAAATCCGGGAACATAACACCGGTATGACGGAAACTAAGGCGACAAGAGTGGAACAAAACACCAGGCATAAGGCCAAGTCTTCCACTCTTTACCAAGTATATAGATGCATTAATAATATAAGAGATATTGTGATATCCCAACATAATCCTGTCCACCAAGGAGCAATCTTCAACTTCACCTGCAACTAACAACGCTATAAGAGGGGCTGAGCAAAGCGGTAACATAGCCAAACAACGGTTTGCTAGGAAGGGTGAAAAGGTTAGAGGTTCATGGCAATTTGGGAGGCTTGATGAGCAAAAGATAGGTAGCGCAACAAAGCGATAGAATGAAGCAACTAGCATAGCAATGATAGTAGTGAGATCCAGGGTAGCGGTCATCTTGCCTGAAATCCCGCAAGGAAGAAGAACGAGTCCATGAAGAAGACAAGCAGAAGTAGTCGAACGGATCCTCACAACTCCGGAACGAAACCGAAGGCAACCCGGAAAGAAGCAAACAACATGGTAAACACACAAGCATAATCATGGCATGATGCACAAACAAATATGATGCATGACCGGTTTAATAAGGCATGGCATGGCAAAGTGCAACAAACAATACTACAAGTTAAGTGGAGCTCAATATGCAACGAGTTGCATATTGACGAAACACCACAAGCAATTATTTAGTTGATCTCGTTTAAGCTACAAACAATATTAAATGTTGTTAAACATGGCAAGAGGTGAAACAAGAGAAAACTACCTATCTAGGCAAGTTTAAATGAGGCCGGAAGTTACAAACAAAAATTCTGAAAAATCCTCATGTGCATATTTTAGATTTGGTACTGTTCTGCCCTAAAACCTATTTTAAAGTTGTTAAACAGGCAAATAAACTGGACCATGTTAAACTAGGCATTTTTCGACCCCATTTACATATAAAGTTTATTTAAAACGGAGCTACGGTTATTTAGTTATGAAATAAATCATTTTAACATGGCATTTAAGCAAATTTAATCAAACAGCAATTTAAACATTTTAAATATGGATGAAAGTGGCATATTATTAATCTACACAAAATTCTAAGCATTTTACATATATAAAACATTTTTATCCGATGCACGGTTGTGGAGTTATTATATGCATGATATTTGAGGGTTTTTCTGCAAAACTGGTAAAACCTGGATAATAGCTAAATTCGTCCCGAGGAAAAAAACATGCATTGGGCCGAAACTTGCTGGGCCAACAGTGCACAGGAGGGGCTAGGGGTGGCCCCACCATGGGCTCTGGCCCAGTCGGTGGAGATGGGAGCCGGGACAGGCCGTCTGGACCGTGGGGCTTGGTCAACGGGTGAGCGAACCAGCGAGGGGCTTGTCTCCCTTGCACAGGAGGCAATAGGCAACAACGGCAGCGCTCCGGCTTGGCGAGGGACTTGGCGGCAGGGACGTCGCGGGGATGACCGGATCCAAGGTGGGGAGGCACGACGGGAAGCAGGGGCGGCTGGATCTGGGCGAGGACGGCGTTCTCCGGCGAGACGCCAGATCCAGGCGGCTGCAAGGGAGCTCCTGGGGCTGTCCATGGCTGCTAGTCTCCTGTAGAGAGAGATGTGTGAGAGAGAGGAAACGACAGAGGAAGAAAGAGAGAGGGCAGGAGGAGGTCCTCGGTGTTGAGAGCTCGGACGAGCTGGTCCGGCGGCCGGACTCCGGCGAGGCGCGCATGGATTGGGACGAGGAGGCACTCGGGTGGAGGGTTTGAGCGACGGGAGGAGCGGGCGGCGGCACGGTTTGGGCACAGATGGGCTTCCAGGGCCTCGATCTGGGTTCCGCGGGCCCTGCGCGAGGAGGGAGACAGGGCGCGTGCTTGGCGGCGCGACCGGTGGCTGCGCGCCAAGTGGCGGTGGGGCAGTGGGGAAGAAGGGCTAGGGGTTAGGGTTTCCGAAAATGGAGGAGTAGGGTGTCTATATATAGTAGGAGGGGGTGACCGAGGGCTGTTTGGAGCCCTCCGATCGAGATCGGACAGCTTCGAAATGTGTAACAACTAGGTGGGTTTAGAAGATCAAGATTTGGACAGATCGCAGACGTCCGATCGAGATCAAAGGTTCAGAATAGATAGGCTAGGAGAGTTCAAATAAGAAACCAAAGATGTTTTGGGGATGATTCGGACCCAACAGTCATGACAACCAGGTTCGAGTTCGGGGAGTTTTGGACACGCACGTGGGGGGGGGGGTTGAGAGAGGTCGACGAAGACAAGAGGGCTTGACAAAAGGTCAACAGAGAAAGAGAGAAGCGGCACTATGAATGACTAACAGTTTTATAAAAACATGCGGATGCAATGCGGATGATGCGATGATGAAATGCACGACATGAAACAAAAAGCAAAACGAAAGACAAAAACCCAACCATGGAGGAAATGACATATCGCATCTCCGGAAAAGGCAAGAGTTGGAGTTACGAATATGGAAAGTTGCATCCGGGGCGTTACAACACTCCACCACTACGAGAGGATCTCGTCCCGAGATCTGGGATGGCACCGGAGGGAAACGGAAGAGGAAGATAAGAGGTAAAACTAAGTTGCTTCTTCGACAAATGAGTGAAACCACGAACCTTGAGAGGTTGAGAAAAAATGAAAGAAAGAAAACAACAAAGATGAGCAAAGTTGAAAACACTCCATTAGAAAAGAGGAACAAGGGATATGACGAGAACTAAGAGGTTTAGTGATAAGATAGATATTGAAACCACTCCGGTTAAAACTAGATAGAGAAGGAATAAGATTGATATAATTTGGGCAGCACTCCGACTGATAGAAGAAGGAAAACTTGATAATATGAAAAGAACTTGAAGAGAAGACATAACACTCCGGTTAAATGGATAAGCACGAAAAGAACACGATCCTCACAATTCGAGATGATGAATGAAAAGGGCAACATCACAATGCCTCCGGAAGAAAGAATAGAAGATAGACCATTGGAATAACAGAATGTAGGAGAAAATGCCAACTTCTGCCACAAATGAGCTTGGAAAGCACCCTTCCAAGAAGGTTATAACGTAGTTGTTGCAAAACCAACAACGAAAAGAATAAGCTTGTAGTGGGCTTATGGAAACATCTCAACACTTGAGGTGAAATTCTGCCACTAACGAAAAACAATTGCTTGTTTGAGATCAACGAAGAGATGAAGAACCTCTTTCACCGAGAAGGATATGGAGAAAGCTTGGATCAATGATAAGCACCACAAATAGCAACATTCCCAATGGAAGGCTTTAGGTGAAATATGACACAAGATAACTCCAACGAAGAGATAAATATGGGTTGAAACAATCTCCTGAACGAAGAGAAAATGATGGATTTAAAATATCTCATTCTTGACAACTTGAATCACGAAGGGAAATTGTCAAGAGTGACATAACACCACCTCAAAAGATATTGCAGAAGGAATTGCACTTTGAAATGCAAGAAGAAGAATACTTGAACGCGTCAAAACAAAACATGTGTTGAGAACCATGTTTAATTTTGAGTATAGCTTCCCGGATCATAACTTTGAGAGAAATCTTGAAGAACAATTGAAGAGTGAAAGGGATCCTTGATGAACCACCATGTAGAGCCTCTATGAAGAACTCCGGTAATAAAAGGATGATAGAAAGAAAGAGAAGTTGAAAACACAAGGTGAAGCCTTGCGATGATTTAGATGGAGCTTTGCGACGATATAACCGAGAAAACTTGGAACTCCGGAAACAAAAAGATGAAACATCTCGAACCGGGAAATGTGACTTGATGAACAACTCTGGAAAGAAGAAACTAGATCACTTGAAACAATAATAAGAATTACGTTATGCGTATCCTTCACCAATTTAAATTGATGACAAGCAACGGATTTGGCATACTACTTATTCTCGTAGAAAGGATTAAGAGGGATATAGCGTAACCTTGAGAAGATATTGATGGAATCACCGGTGGGATTTGGAAACAACGAATATTTGATATGATAACGAAGGAAGTGAAATCTTGAACGAACCACCATAAGAATTGAAAATGAAAGTAGCAAAGGCACAATTCACCGGGAAGAATTGGAAAACGAATGAAGATACTTGAGGGGATTTAGATCCAAGAGAACGGGAAGAACTCGAGCTGATTAAAGAACATTTGAACGAAGCGCCGGGATAAAGAGAGAACGATAGCTGAAATGTGAGGATGAAGAATTCTTCTGGAATGATGGCCTTCGGTGAAAAGAAATGGAAAAACAACTCCTGACATAGTCCGGATGGTTAAGAAAAGAATATCTGACGAATGGAATATTTCGAGACTGAAAACATGAAGCTAGAACCACAAATCTTCAAGAGAACGCGCAAAATTTAGAGGAAAACTCTTCTTCGGTCTTCAAAATTCAAGAATGACGACGAGAAACACCACCATGAATTGTCGAGATGCTCCGGGAGAATGAAAAACAAAGAGGTTGAGCCAACAATGAAAATGATTTGAAAGCGATCTTGGAGAAGGAATATGACTGATGAGAATTCATTCTTACGTCAAACTTGGAAAAGAATTTGGGAATGGCTCGAGGAAAATTAGAAGAGTTAGGTAAGATCCTGGGAAAAGACCTGTGGGTTAGGGCCCACTAAAAGAAAACACCGTTGAACGAGATTGAAAGGGGGGGTTGCACCGGTTGAATTAAATGGCTTGAATGAGATGACAACCTCAAAATAACTTGAACAGATAGAGAATGGCAGCACGAATCTTCCGAGATATCTTCAGCACTCCGGATATGAACTGGGAGAGGTGAATAAATAATAGAGCCTTGGATAAGAAATTCACATGGGAAGATATGTGAAACAAGAGGAAGAGATATGATAACACCGAGATTTGAAATCAATCCACCGGAGAAGAAAAGAGATGAAGAATAATGAACTTGAAGCTCCATTAGTATCTTCGTGAGAATCACCGGATAAGAACATAGGCGGAAAGGAATGGAGAGACTTCACATCCACAAGATGGGTACTTGATTAAGATATCTGAGTCGTTGAAGAAAAAGGGTGGGAGGGCAGGGAAAACAAAGACAACTTGGGATGGATGAAACAAACACCGGTGAGAAAACTTAGAGTTGATCTTGCGGATGTTGAAAATGATCGGATCCACTTGAAGAGAAGCACACCGGTTGGAAAAGAATTGACATGAAAACCTCAATGATCAAGAAGGATTAGCACTCCCATAGAAATATGAGAACACTGCTTGAAAGGTATGGAATCAACACTTGACATTGAAGCAACTCAAATACCACAACTCAAAAAAAAAACAAAGGATTGGCTTGCAGAATAAGGTGGAACAAATACATATGATAGAGATTTACCCAATCCCATATCATGCATCTGTCGGAAAGATATTCTAGGAGCTACTTGAATTCCCACCTATAAACTCCCGAAACTTTCTGGTTATGCAATCTGGTGTTGAGGATACATGGGAAGCAATATATCTCACCCAAACTAACAATATCTACATCCAGCTGTATCCATCCGTCAACACATAACCAAGAAACCTTTGGAAATCGTGTACCTCAACCTTCGAAAAGCATCCATTATACAAGCTATGGCAATACTCCCGAACTCCCCAGTACTGGGTGACGTCGAGGTTATCTCACCAACAACTGCATAAAAGAGATTTTCGATGTCGACAAAACTTAGGTATTCCAGAACTGCAACGATAAAATTGTGACGACAACACCTCGGAGCTCAACTCCCCGGGTCAATGCCACATAATAGACAGGAGGCACCAAAAACAATGTTCTCGTCACAAAACCATCGGAACGATTCCAAGATACCCGCATGATCCTAAATTTTTTTTAGTGAAATTTGAGGAGAGGAAAGTCAAAACATCTACATTAGGAGACCTCACCAGAGCGACGAAGGGGGCTGAGGAGTAAAAAGAATCCTACTCTCCAATATATATAATCCTAAGACTCAAAATAGTTTTCTTCTAGACTCAACAACGGCCAACAATCAAGGGGGCTCCTATGGTCGGTCGAGGCTCTGACTACCAACTTGTCACGCCCAATATGCGACCCTATCCAAAAGGAACTCGAAGGTCCCACCAAGGATAGACCCGCATATTGAAACGCTTTTGCAAGGTGGATATCATTACATCAACATTACATAATAGATAGAGATACATACAAAAGGCATACAATGCCACACGAATACAACATCACAATACATCAGAGCACCATGTGACTACGGATGAAACACAAACAGAAACTCAAACGACATCCACCCTGCTAGCCCAGGCTGCCGACCTGGAACCTATCCCCTGATCGAAGCAGAAGCAGAAGAAGAACTCCAACACAAGCAAACATCGCTCTCGCGTCATGATCATCGCATAACCTGTACCTGCAACTATTGTTGTAGTAATCTGTGAGCCACGAGGACTCAGCAATCCCATTACCATGGGTATCAAGACTAGCAAAGCTTAATGGGAAAGGAAGGGGTAAAGTGGTGAGGTTGCAGCAGCGACTAAGCATATATGGTGGCTAACATACGCAAATAAGAGCAAGAAGAGAGCAAGCGGAATGGTCGTGAAGCTAGCAATGATCAAGAAGTGATCCTGAACTCCTACTTACGTCAAACATAACCCAAAACCGTGTTCACTTCCCGGACTCCGCCGAAAAGAGACCATCACGGCTACACACATGGTTGATGCATTTTAAATCGGATCTGGTGTCAAGTTATCTACAACCGGACATTAACAAATTCCCATCTGCCTATAACCGCAGGCACGGCTTTCAAAAGATTATACCCTGCAGGGGTGTCCCAACTTAGCCCATGATAAGCTCTCGCGATCAACGAAGGATATACCTTCTCCCAGGAAGACCCGATCAGACTCGGAATCCCGGTTTACAAGACATTTCGACAATGGTAAAACAAGACCAGCAAAGCCGCCCGATGCACCGACAAATCCCGATAGGAGCTGCACATATCTCGTTCTCAGGGCAACACCGGATGAGACTAGCTACGAGTAAAACCAACCCTCAAGTTACCCCGAGGTGGCCCCGCAGGCAGCTCAGTTCGGACCAACACTTAGACAAGCACTGGCCCCGGGGGGGGGGGGGGCTAAAATAAAGATGACCCTAGGGCTCCGGAAACCCAAGGGAAAAAGGGCTAGGTGAGGCAAATGGTAAAACCAAAGTTGGGCCTTGCTGGAGGAGTTTTATTCAAAGCGAACTGTCAAGGGGGTCCCATAAATCACCCAACCACGTAAGGAACGCAAAATCCGGGAACATAACACCGGTATGACGGAAACTAAGGCGACAAGAGTGGAACAAAACACCAGGCATAAGGCCAAGTCTTCCACCCTTTACCAAGTATATAGATGCATTAATAATATAAGAGATATTGTGATATCCCAACATAATCCTGTCCACCAAGGAGCAATCTTCAACTTCACCTGCAACTAACAACGCTATAAGAGGGGCTGAGCAAAGCGGTAACATAGCCAAACAACGGTTTGCTAGGAAGGGTGAAAAGGTTAGAGGTTCATGGCAATTTGGGAGGCTTGATGAGCAGAAGATAGGTAGCGCAACAAAGCGATAGAATGAAGCAACTAGCATAGCAATGATAGTAGTGAGATCCAGGGTAGCGGTCATCTTGCCTGAAATCCCGCAAGGAAGAAGAACGAGTCCATGAAGAAGACAAGCAGAAGTAGTCGAACGGATCCTCACAACTCCGGAACGAAACCGAAGGCAACCCGGAAAGAAGAAAACAACATGGTAAACACACAAGCATAATCATGGCATGATGCACAAACAAATATGATGCATGACCGGTTTAATAAGGCATGGCATGGCAAAGTGCAACAAACAATACTACAAGTTAAGTGGAGCTCAATATGCAACGAGTTGCATATTGACGAAACACCACAAGCAATTATTTAGTTGATCTCATTTAAGCTACCAAACAATGATAAATGTTGTTAAACATGGCAAGAGGTGAAACAAGAGAAAACTACCTATCTAGGCAAGTTTAAATGAGGCCGGAAGTTACAAACAACAATTCCGGAAAATCCTCATGTGCATATTTTAGATTTGGTACTGTTCTGACCTAAAACCTATTTTAAAGTTGTTAAACAGGCAAATAAACTGGACCATGTTAAACTAGGCATTTTTCGACCCCATTTACATATAAAGTTTATTTAAAATGGAGCTACGGTTATTTAGTTATGAAATAAATCATTTTAACATGGCATTTAAGCAAATTTAATCAAACAACAATTTAAACATTTTAAATATGGATGAAAGTGGCATATTATTAATCTACACAAAATTCTAAGCATTTTACATATATAAAACATTTTAATCCGATGCACGGTTGTGGAGTTATTATATGCATGATATTTGAGGGTTTTTCTGCAAAACTGGTAAAACCTGGATAATAGCTAAATTCGTCCCGAGGACAAAAAAACATGCATTGGGCCGAAACTTGCTGGGCCAACAGTGCACAGGAGGGGCTAGGGGTGGCCTCACCATGGGCTCTGGCCCAGTCGGTGGAGATGGGAGCCGGGACAGGCCGGCTGGACCGCGGGGCTTGGTCAACGGGTGAGCGAACCGGCGAGGGGCTCGTCTCCCTCGCACAGGAGGCAACAGGCAACAACGGCAGCGCTCCGGCTTGGCGAGGGACTTGGTGGCAGGCGCGGGGACAACCGGATCCAAGGTGGGGAGGCACGACGGGAAGCAGGGGCGGCTGGATCTGGGCGAGGACGGCGTTCTCCGGCGAGACGCCAGATCCAGGCGGCTGCAAGGGAGCTCCTGGGGCTGTCCATGGCTGCTAGTCTCCTGTAGAGAGAGATGTGTGAGAGAGAGGAAACGACAGAGGAAGAAGGAGAGAGGGCGCAAGGAGGAGGTCCTCGGTGTTGAGAGCTCGGACGAGCTGGTCCGGCGGCCGGACTCCGGCGAGGTGCGCATGGATTGGGACGAGGAGGCGCTCGGGTGGAGGGTTCGAGCGATGGGAGGAGCGGGCGCGGCACGGTTTGGGCACAAATGGGCTTCCAGGGCCTTGATCTGGGTTCCGCGGGCCCTGCGCGAGGAGGGAGATAGGGCGCGTGCTTGGCGGCGCGACCGGTGGCTGCGCGCCAAGTGGCGGCGGGGCAGTGGGGAAGAAGGGCTAGGGGTTAGGGTTTCCGAAAATGGAGGAGTAGGGTGTCCATATATAGTAGGAGGGGGTGACCGAGGGCTGTTTGGAGCCCTCCGATCGAGATCGGACGGCTCCGAAATGTGCAACAACTAGGTGGGCTTAGAAGATCAAGATTTGGACAGATCGCAGACGTCCGATCGAGATCAAAGGTTCAGAATAGATAGGCTAGGAGAGTTCAAATAAGAAACCAAAGATGTTTTGGG